>NC_056664.1:87159396-87477730 GCF_018350195.1 Panthera tigris
TTTTATTAATCAAGGTTTTATGTATAAACTCTTGGTTCTTCCCTATACCCAAATAGTTGCAAAGCAAATAAATATTAGACACCCATGCATTAATGAAGCCTGATAATTAGTCTCTAAGTTCTGCTTATTTTTGGCCCTTAGGCATATGAAAATATTTAATTTTTCAGAGTTAAGCTTACACTAGAAGTGTAAACCGATACATATAAGATGTACAGTTATTTACTATATATTGGTATATAAGTACATGTGAATAGAAACATAGATGCATCACATATATTTTTGTACAACAGATGGCCACAGGAGTAATGGACTTTGAAGAGGGCTGAAAGACCTTGTGGTAGACTGTGCATTCTAAACATTATTTGCTGCCCTTTCCTCCTGGCCACACCCTTCTTCCCTTTCCTACTGGCCACACCCCCTGATGTCAGCATTGGCGTGAGATTTGCTTTGGTCAATGTAACGTGGTAACAGTGATGTGTACCACTTCCTAACAAAAGCTTTAAGAGCCATCATGTACTTCCATATTACTCCTTTCCCTCAAGTTTCAGTGAGCAGTTGCTGCTTCACCCTGGCTCTTTCATTGAAGAGGATTTTTTTTTTAACGTTTATTTATTTTTGAGACAGAGAGAGACAGAGCATGAACAGGGGAGGGGCAGAGAGAGAGGGAGACACAGAATCTGAAACAGGCTCCAGGCTCTGAGCGGTCAGCACAGAGCCCAACACGGGGCTTGAACTCCCGGTCCGTGAGATCATGACCTGAGCCGAAGTCAGACGCTTAACTGACTGAGCCACCCAGGCGCCCCTTAAAGAGGATATTGAGTAGAGCAGCAGCCAATCCAGAAATGATATGTGAGCAAGAAATAAACATGTTGTAAGTTATTGAAAAATAATCTTTTTTTGTTACTTCAGCATAACCTAACTTAAGTTGGAGGGAACAGACAACATAACAGCTAATATTGAGTAGTTTCTGTGGGCCAGTAATGATGTTTGTCATTTTCACACTTGTCTCACATGATCTTCACAATAATTCCATGAGTTAAAATGATTACTTCCCCTTTTCACAACTGAGAAAACTGCAGCTCATCAAATTTGTGCAGGGTTGAATAACTAAAAAGATACATAAAATATAAATAGGGACATAAGTCTGCCTAAATTCTAAGTTTCACCCACAGAGTCCTGCCTTATGGAACTTTATAATTAGATATCATATAGTACAATGTGTTCATTTTACAAAAAAAATTAAACTCAGGTTCTCAATTGTCATATATAGTTTCATTAGCTAGATATAAATCTGACACTACAACCATTCATCTTCTGAGCTAGAATTCAAACCTTTAATATCATGGTTGCCTGGGTGTGCATAAGTGCGCATGTGTGTATCTACTGAGTCATAGGTAAAACTATATCTTTGTAAATATGGAATATATGGGGCACATATATCATATTTATATGTATTTTTGATATTAGGACAATACATTTTAAGAATTAGCTTATTGTAGCATGTATTTTACTAATATGATAGTGTAGTACCTAGATAATGAAAATGTTTTGAATTATTGTTTTATATCCTATACTAAGAGTCATTTTGAGTTATATGTTATGGACTCTTGATTATTATGTAGTGTCACTTATTATGATTTCCTTTTTCCCTTTGATTATAACAATATAAACAGGATTATCCTATTTCTTAAAGATGACTTAAATTTTATATATAGAATAAGAATTCTATTTGCATCCAATTAAAAATGTAGTTATACATTATTTAGAGAAATAGTTTAGCTTTATTAAATGAAATATACAAATCCAGTTTTTTCTTAAGTTAGGAATATCTATTTAAAAAGAAAAGTTAAAAAATGTTCCTTTTATACAATCTTGCATGTGCCATAAAGCCTATTAATAGGCATTTTGTTTACATATTTTTATCTCAATTATCTATGCCCATAGGACTCATTCAATCAATTTTTCACTAAGTAGTTTTCAAAATATAATTACTCTTATGGGTAGGTCTATGAACAGCAGTGTCATTTACACTATAGTTCACTAATTGCACTTCGAAGCCATTATAATGAATTATACCAGTACATTCTTCAAGAAGATCAGTTAGTGCTAATCATTTGTATCACATATATCACTTAGAAGAGATCCATCCATAAAAGTCTTTCATTTACAGCCTCATTTCTTTTTAATTCTCTTATAATACAAGTTATAGCTGTAAATATATACAGCATGTGTTTTTGTTACCTGTTAGTTAGCCTAGTGGACTTTAATTCTGACTTAAGTATTCAAATCTGAGACAAATAATATTCTATAGTAGGAACATAATTATTTACTTTGAGATTCTGTGCAATAATTATTCTTACATTGTTAAATTATTACTATATATAATAGTTTCTATTTGAGTCAGATCTTAAGATAATAAGTAAATAAAATCTCATTTCCCCTACATTTTTTTTTATCATCCCCCTCAGTGTCCCCAGATCATATTTTTGCATTTCTTTTCATGTTCAGGAGAACTGGTATTTAATGTGTCTCTCACTTAAGGTTAAGTGACAAGAATGTTTATGTTTTTAAACTTATATATATAATGGGAATATTTTACAGTTAATGAATATACATAATAGCTTATAAGCATACTGTTTTATGATAAAATAATTTTGTAGACCCAGTTTCATGACAGAAGATGACATAAGTACATTGATAAAAATGTTAAAGAGTCTCCTTTAAAATATTACTTATTTGTAAAATGTACCTATTAGGTGTTGTATCTTCAATTGTTACAGAAATTGAGAAAGATTCTTATGAGAATCCTTTTTATTATTTTCACATAGGTGAAAAGGCAAGTACAGTTTGAGTATTGTAGAAGCTGATTCATTGTGAAGTATCGATTTTCTATTAAAACTGTTTTTTAGAAATAATATTTTTTTCTTAAGGAAAGAAAGGTCATGTTGTCTGTTATCATAATTTGAATTTCTGACCTCATCTTGTAAAATCAAGAGTAGAAGAGAAAAGAAGGTGGCTTTTGTGATTTCTTATGAGATGCAGTGAAACCTGACAATAATGTATAGCTGATTCTGGTTAAAGTTCAGATTCTACACAGTATCATATTTAATCCATCCCTAAATAATACTTTTGTCCCTATTTTATAGATAGTAAAACTGAGACTCAGAGAAGCAACTTGCTCAGTATTACACAGTTGTAATACAGCACTAGGCTTTAAAATCATTAGTTTTACTCCAGAATTAAAACATCTGTGTTATACTGAATTTTGGTGTGTGATTGAATATTGAGATGTGGCTATAGCAGGTTATGGTATAAAGCATACTCATAAAACTCAATTTTGCTGTACAGGTCTTGACCAATATGCAAAATTATATGTTTGTGTTTGCCTGTTATTTGTTACACTTAAGTAGGGGAAAAACGGACCAGTCCCCTTCATCCTTATAAACACCCAGAAGTAAGAAAACATTTAGCAGTGTGGTCTCGAGATATCGTACCTTGAAAGAAAAATGAACACCTTAAAGTTACTCTCCAGTTGATATGCTTAATAATAAAGTAAAATCTCATTTTAAAATATATTAAACATGTATTTAAACCAAATTGGTTTCCCAAAACACCTTCTAACAAAAGCCCAAGATTAGTAGTTCTATCTCCTAACACCAGGAGTAAACCTAACGTTTATGTTAAACTTACATTTATGTTACTGCTATCTTATTTAAAAAAAAAATACTGGTATGTAGGTTATATCTTGGGTTGTTTTGGTTTTCTGTTTTGGTAGAAATTCAGTTCAAACGGAAAGCTGGACATGGAAGTCAGGATTTCAATTTCTAAGAATGCCATAACAGGGACTAGATTTATCCTTTCACTTAAATTTAAAAACTGAACAAATACATGAAACAATGGTTTTCAGAGTTTTGGCAAGAGACAGCACAGGATAATAATTCCTGAGAGAAGGGAGACATCAAGAAGTGCCCTATGATCACTCTAGCATATTGACTGGAAAGCATTTCCAGGATGCAGCCCAGGTAAGGGCAATTTGAACAGAGACTCCTGGTTTCTTGCTGAGTTAAGGAGACAGAAATTTGGGGTTGGGGAGTCCAAGACCACTAGAAATAGTGGGGCAAAAGAAAGAGGAGGGAGCCACAGAAAGAGAGTTCTGAGATGTACAGAGGAGTCCCCTTGAGTCTTTGGCTGAGTACTGATCTATGCAGATAGGTGAGGGTACTACCTGAGGCCAGGGAAAGAACCATTAGGAAAAACAACAACAACAACAACAACAACAACAACAACAAAAACAACAACAACAACAGGCAGAACAATCCTGGAGGCTCACATAGGGCTGGAAATAGTTTGTGTTCCTTCCTGCCAGAATGGAAAGAACTCCTAACAAGTGATGCATTGAGTAGACTCCTCAGAATAGTATCGCCTTAATAGTGGGTCCAAATTGGCCCTAGGACCCATGCTAACAGAGCTGAAAAACAAGACTCAAAGAGTCAAAATGATTGTAAATAATTTAATATGTTCTAGAATAAAATTCAGCTATATTTAATGCAATACAACAAAATCCAGGACCCAGAAAAGTAAAATTTTAAATGTCTACTTCCAGTGAAAAATATCAGACATACAAAGAAACAGGAAATGATGACTCATACTGGGAGAAGTTTAATAGAATCTAACAGAAATAGACCCAGAAATGATAGAGATGATAGAATTACCAAAGATGTTAAAACAGCCATTATAAGTAAAATTTATTTTTTCAAGAGGGTAGAGGAAAGGGTGATATAAAAAGGACCCAAGTTTCTAGATGAAAAATGTAACATCTGAAATAAAAAAATATTGTAGCTGGAATTAATAGCAGATTAGACACTACAGAAGAAAGATCAGTTAACCTGTAAACATAGCAATAGAAACCACCTACAATGAAACACAGAGAAGAAAAAGGCTGAAAAAAAAGAGCAGATTATTAATGACATATGGAACAATACTGTGTAGTCTAAAATACGGGTAATTGAATTTCCAAAAAGACAAAGATGAGAGGGCTCAAAGATATTTGAAGAAATAATTTAAAAGATTATAAAAATGCCAAACCCACAGTTCTAGGAAGCTCAATGAAGCTCAAACAGAAGAAATATCAAATGCATACAGGTAGCCAGTATAAGAATTTATAATCTCTTTATTCTAAAGAATTATTTAGATTATATTCCCATTCTATAAGTGAGGGACCTGAAGACCAGACTATTGGCTTACTCATGGTCATAGTTTATCTCTTAGGTCCTGTTGGTCACAGGGCTTCCCTTCTTATCTTGGGCTCAGCCCTGTGAGGTTTTGGGGTTCTGGCTGGTAGACCACAGTTGCCTTTTGATATGGCACCCACAGACTCCAGAGGTCAAGAATGAGTAGCTCCATATAGTCTAAGTAAATGCCACGTGTATTTATGCACATGCTTTTTGCATGCTGAGCTGATTCTATGCATACAAGATGCTGAGTGCTGATGAACAACTGGGAAGTGGGGATAAAATTATTTGCAAGAAATATTTGATTTTGGAGCCTATGTTAACCTGTGGAGAAAATAATAGAATTTGTAGATGAGGAAGAGAACCACAATTATTGTTTATTACGAATGATAAAGAAGAAAGAGCAATTTAAGAGATATGGTAAGAGAAATGAATCAATTGGGGAAAATGATTGAAAACTACAAAAGCAAAAGAGAACAGTATACAAAGATCAACTGGTGAATCAAAATATTTGTAGCCAGGATCCAAAACTGAAGAAATGATGAATTTAGGCAGCTGTTTTTATAGAGGTGTTCCCCACCCTTCACTATTCAGTTTTCTAACATTTCCTATCTAAACTGCATAGCATTATCACTTCTCAATTCTAATCTCTCTCTTGCTGCTTAAAATTATCATTCTTTTATTTCAAAATGTGGCTCTTATGCTTTGATTCACTAATTGGGTTTATTACCCCTGAACCCTCCTTAGCTTCTCTGTGTGATGCCTGGTGATTTTTTTTTTTATATCAGTTCTTTCCAATATTTCACATACCTCCCTCCCAGTGCTTCTCCTTTCCCCAGGGTAGTTAGAACTGTGGAATGCAAAGATTCTACCTCTAGATGAAATTTGAGTTGTTTCAAGCATTGAAGATCCCTCATTAAGTGTTGAATATATAAAGTAACTTTTGGAACAAGAACATTATGCCATGAGCCATTGAAGTTTTAGAGACTATAGGAATTCTATTCTTCTGTGAGTCAGTCTTATAAGAAGTTAAAACCTTCAGAATTTTTTCTTTCCCAATCACCTTGTCATACTTCATTATCACAGCTTTTCACACCATCCAACTTTTCCTAGAATAAGGATTTTTAAAATCTGGGGTTTAGAAGAAGTATGTGGATACAACTCAGAAAGCAAAAATTACATCTTTATTTTCACTAACCTATAATGAAACTTAGCATTTCTTTCACTTATGAAAGTAGGCAACAAACCACAATGGTGTTAGCAGCACTGTGACTTTAGTATTAATAGAAATCATTGATATTTTAATATTACACTGTAACTATTATAGATAATTCAAAAATTATTTACCTTTATCACTATTTTAAATTAATATTATTAGAAATGTTGCTATATATTAACGATGAAATAATAAAGAATAAAAATTTTATCTTTTATTGGGAGAGTTTATGGCATAGATAGTGATGATAGTTTCATGGATATATACTTATCTCCAAAATTGAATATCTATAGGTTTTTGTGTGTCAATCACACCCACTAGAGCTGTTTAAAAAATGATTTTCATAGTGAAATTTCAGTGTACTTGCTTTTCTATGTATGTATTTATTTTCATGAAATTAAAAACACTATTTGAGAAGGAGGTTGTGGCACAAAAAGAAGTAAGAACTCCTGTATTAGAGGGGGTTCCGGAAGATGGCGGCGTAGGAGGACGCCGCGTCCGGCCGATCACTTAGATTCCACCTACACCTGCCTAAAGAACCCAGAAAACCGCCAGAGGATTAGCAGAAGGGAGTCTCCGGAGTCAAGCGCAGACTAGAGTGCCACGGAAGAGGGTAGGAAGGGCGGCGAGGCGGTGCGCGCTCCACGGACTGGCGGGAGGGAGCCGGGGCGGAGGGGCGGCTCGCCGGCCAAGCAGAGCCCCCGAGTCTGGCTGGCAAAAGCGGAGGGGCCGGACAGACTGTGTTCCGACAGCAAGCGCGACTTAGCGTCTGGGAGGTCATAAGTTAACAGCTCTGCTCGGAAAGCGGGAAGGCTGGAGGACAAAGGGAGGGAGAGCTGCTGAGCCCCCGGACGGCAGAGCTCAGCTTGGCGGGGAACAAAAGCGCCAGCGCCATCTCCCCCGCCCATCCCCCAGCCAAAATCCCAAAGGGAACCAGTTCCTGCCAGGGAACTTGCTCGCTCCGCGCAAACACCCAACTCTGTGCTTCTGCGGAGCCAAACCTCCGGCAGCGGATCTGACTCCCTCCCGCTGCCACAGGGCTCCTCCTGAAGTGGATCACCTAAGGAGAAGCGAGCTAAGCCTGCCCCTCCACCCCCCGTGCACCTTGCCTACCCACCCCAGCTAATACGCCAGATCCCCAGCAACACAAGCCTGGCAGTGTGCAAGTAGCCCAGACGGGCCACGCCACCCCACAGTGAATCCCGCCCCTAGGAGAGGGGAAGAGAAGGCACACACCAGTCTGACTGTGGCCCCAGCAGTGGGCTGGGGGCAGACATCGGGTCGGACTGCGGCCCCGCCCACTAACTCCAGTTATACACCACAGCACAGGGGAAGTGCACTGCAGGTCCTCACCACGCCAGGGACTCTCCAAAATGACCAAACGGAAGAATTCCCCTCAGAAGAACCTCCAGGAAATAACAACAGCTAATGAACTGATCAAAAAGGATTTAAATAATATAACAGAAAGTGAATTTAGAATAATAGTCATAAAATTAATCGCTGGGCTTGAAAACAGTATACAGGACAGCAGAGAATCTCTTGCCATAAAGATCGAGGGACTAAGGAACAGTCACGAGGAGTTGAAAAACGCTTTAAACGAAATGCAAAACAAAATGGAAACCACAATGGCTCGGCTTGAAGAGGCAGAGGAGAGAATAGGTGAACTAGAAGATAAAGTTATGGAGAAAGAGGAAGCTGAAAGAAAGAGAGATAAAAAAAATCCAGGAGTATGAGGGGAAAATTAGAGAACTAAGTGATACACTAAAAAAAAATAATATACGCATAATTGGTATCCCAGAGGAGGAAGAGAGAGGGAAAGGTGCTGAAGGGGTACTTGAAGAAATTATAGCTGAGAACTTCCCTGAACTGGGGAAGGAAGAAGGCATTGAAATCCAAGAGGCACAGAGAACTCCCTTCAGACGTAACTTGAATCGATCTTCTGCACGACATATCATAGTGAAACTGGCAAAATACAAGGATAAAGAGAAAATTCTGAAAGCAGCAAGGGATAAACGTGCCCTCACATATAAAGGGAGACCTATAAGACTCGTGACTGATCTCTCCTTTGAAACTTGGCAGGCCAGAAAGGCTTGGCACGATATCTACAGTGTGCTAAACAGAAAAAATATGCAGCCGAGAATCCTTTATCCAGCAAGTCTGTCATTTAGAATAGAAGGAGAGATAAAGGTCTTCCCAAACAAACAAAAACTGAAGGAATTTGTCACCACGAAACCAGCCCTACAAGAGATCCTAAGGGGGATCCTGTGAGACAAAGTACCAGAGACATCACTACAAACATAAAACATACAGACATCACAATGACTCTAAACCCATATCTTTCTATAATAACACTGAATGTAAATGGATTAAATGCGCCAACTAAAAGACATAGGGTATCAGAATGGATAAAAAAACAAGACCCATCTATTTGCTGTCTACAAGAGACTCATTTTAGATCTGAGGACACCTTTAGATTGAGAGTGAGGGGATGGAGAACTATTTATCATGCTCCTGGAAGCCAAAAGAAAGCTGGAGTAGCCATACTTACATCAGACAAACTAGACTTTAAATTAAAGGCTGTAACAAGAGATGAAGAAGGGCATTATATAATAATCACAGGGTCTATCCACCAGGAAGAGCTAACTATTATAAATGTCTATGCGCCAAATACCCGAGCCCCCAGATATATAAAACAATTACTCATAAACATAAGCAACCTTATTGATAAGAATGTGGTCATTGCAGGGGACTTTAACACCCCACTTACAGAAATGGATAGATCATCTAGACACACAGTCAATAAAGAAACAAGGGCCCTGAATGATACATTGGATCAGATGGACTTGACAGATATATTTAGAACTCTGCATCCCAAAGCAACAGAATATACTTTCTTCTCGAGTGCACATGGAACATTCTCCAAGATAGATCATATTCTGGGTCACAAAACAGCCCTTCATAAGTTTACAAGAATTGAAATTATACCATGCATACTTTCAGACCACAATGCTATGAAGCTTGAAATCAACCACAGGAAAAAGTCTGGAAAACCTCCAAAAGCATGGAGGTTAAAGAACACCCTACTAACGAATGAGTGGGTCAACCAGGCAATTAGAGAAGAAATTAAAATATATATGGAAACAAACGAAAATGAAAATACAACAATCCAAACGCTTTGGGATGCAGCGAAGGCAGTCCTGAGAGGAAAATACATTGCAATCCAGGCCTATCTCAAGAAACAAGAAAAATCCCAAATACAAAACCTAACAGCACACCTAAAGGAAATAGAAGCAGAACAGCAAAGGCAGCCTAAACCCAGCAGAAGAAGAGAAATAATAAAGATCAGAGCAGAAATAAACAATATAGAATCTAAAAAAACTGTAGAGCAGATCAACGAAACCAAGAGTTGGTTTTTTGAAAAAATAAACAAAATTGACAAACCTCTAGCCAGGCTTCTCAAAAAGAAAAGGGAGATGACCCAAATAGATAAAATCATGAATGAAAATGGAATGATTACAACCAATCCCTCAGAGATACAAACAATTATCAGGGAATACTATGAAAAATTATATGCCAGCAAATTGGACAACCTGGAAGAAATGGACAAATTTCTAAACACCCACACTCTTCCAAAACTCAATCAGGAGGAAATAGAAAGCTTGAACAGACCCATAACCAGCGAAGAAATTGAATCGGTTATCAAAAATCTCCCAACAAATAAGAGTCCAGGACCAGATGGCTTCCCAGGGGAGTTCTACCAGACATTTAAAGCAGAGATAATACCTATCCTTCTCAAGCTATTCCAAGAAATAGAAAGGGAAGGAAAACTTCCAGACTCATTCTATGAAGCCAGTATTACTTTGATTCCTAAACCAGACAGAGACCCAGTAAAAAAAGAGAACTACAGGCCAATATCCCTGATGAATATGGATGCAAAAATTCTTAATAAGATACTAGCAAATCGAATTCAACAGCATATAAAAAGAATTATTCACCATGATCAAGTGGGATTCATTCCTGGGATGCAGGGCTGGTTCAACATTCGCAAATCGATCAACGTGATACATCACATTAACAAAAAAAAAGAGAAGAACCATATGATCCTGTCAATCGATGCAGAAAAGGCCTTTGACAAAATCCAGCACCCTTTCTTAATAAAAACCCTTGAGAAAGTCGGGATAGAAGGAACATACTTAAAGATCATAAAGGCCATTTATGAAAAGCCCACAGCTAACATCATCCTCAACGGGGAAAAACTGAGAGCTTTTTCCCTGAGATCAGGAACACGACAGGGATGCCCACTGTCACCGCTGTTGTTTAATATAGTGCTGGAAGTTCTAGCATCAGCAATCAGACAACAAAAGGAAATCAAAGGCATCCAAATTGGCAAAGATGAAGTCAAGCTTTCGCTTTTTGCAGATGACATGATATTATACATGGAAAATCCGATAGACTCCACCAAAAGTCTGCTAGAACTGATACATGAATTCAGCAAAGTTGCAGGATACAAAATCAATGTGCAGAAATCAGTTGCATTCTTATACACTAACAATGAAGCAACAGAAAGACAAATGAAGAAACTGATCCCATTCACAATTGCACCAAGAAGCATAAAATACCTAGGAATAAATCTAACCAAAGATGTAAAAGATCTGTATGCTGAAAACTATAGAAAGCTTATGCAGGTAATTGAAGAAGATATAAAGAAATGGAAAGACATTCCCTGCTCATGGATTGGAAGAATAAATATTGTCAAAATGTCAATACTACCCAAAGCTATCTACACATTCAATGCAATCCCAATCAAAATTGCACCAGCATTCTTCTCGAAACTAGAACAAGCAATCCTAAAATTCATATGGAACCACAAAAGGCCCCGAATAGCCAAAGTAATTTTGAAGAAGAAGACCAAAGCAGGAGGCATCACAATCCCAGACTTTAGCCTCTACTACAAAGCTGTCATCATCAAGACAGCATGGTATTGGCATAAAAACAGACACATAGACCAATGGAATAGAATAGAAACCCCAGAACTAGACCCACAAACGTATGGCCAACTCATCTTTGACAAAGCAGGAAAGAACATCCAATGGAAAAAAGACAGTCTCTTTAACAAATGGTGCTGGGAGAACTGGACAGCAACATGCAGAAGGTTGAAACTAGACCACTTTCTCACACCATTCACAAAAATAAACTCAAAATGGATAAAGGACCTGAATGTGAGACAGGAAACCATCAAAACCTTAGAGGAGAAAGCAGGAAAAGACCTCTCTGACCTCAGCCGTAGCAATCTCTTACTCGGCACATCCCCAAAGGCAAGGGAATTAAAAGCAAAAGTGAATTACTGGGACCTTATGAAGATAAAAAGCTTCTGCACAGCAAAGGAAACAACCAACAAAACTAAAAGGCAACCAACGGAATGGGAAAAGATATTTGCAAATGACACATCGGACAAAGGGCTAGTATCCAAAATCTATAAAGAGCTCATCAAACTCCACACCCGAAAAACAAATAACCCAGTGAAGAAATGGGCAGAAAACATGAATAGACACTTCTCTAAAGAAGACATCCGGATGGCCAACAGGCACATGAAAAGATGCTCAACGTCGCTCCTTATCAGGGAAATACAAATCAAAACCACACTCAGATACCACCTCACGCCAGTCAGAGTGGCCAAAATGAAGAAATCAGGAGACTATAGATGCTGGAGAGGATGTGGAGAAACAGGAACCCTCTTGCACTGTTGGTGGGAATGCAAATTGGTGCAGCCGCTCTGGAAAGCAGTGTGGAGGTTCCTCAGAAAATTAAAAATAGACGTACCCTATGACCCAGCAATAGCACTGCTAGGAATTTATCCAAGGGATACAGGAGTACTGATGCATAGGGGCACCTGTACCCCAATGTTTATAGCGGCACTCTCAACAATAGCCAAATTATGGAAAGAGCCTAAATGTCCATCAACTGATGAATGGATAAAGAAATTGTGGTTTATATACACAATGGAATACTACGTGGCAATGAGAAAAAATGAAATATGGCCTTTTGTAGCAACATGGATGGAACTGGAGAGTGTGATGCTAAGTGAAATAAGCCATACAGAGAAAGACAGATACCATATGGTTTCACTCTTATGTGGATCCTGAGAAACATAACAGAAACCCATGGGGGAGGGGAAGGAAGGAAAGAAAAAAAAAAAAGAGGTTAGAGTGGGAGAGAGCCAAAGCATAAGAGACTGTTAAAAACTGAGAACAAACTGAGGGTTGATGGGGGGTGGGAGGGAGGGTAGGGTGGGAGGGAGGGCAGGGTGGGTGATGGGTATTGAGGAGGGCACCTTTTGGGATGAGCACTGGGTGTTGTATGGAAACCATTTTGACAGTAAATTTCATATATTAAAAAAAAAAAAAAAGTGGAAAAAAAAAAAAAAAGAACTCCTGTATTAGATAATGGTTCAGGATGGTTATGAAGGAAGGCCTGTATTGCTAACTGGAGGAAGATGGCACAACCAGCTTTCTGTCGATCATGATTTAATTAACAGATAACTAGTAAAAATGCTAATAACATGTGTTGCCCATGCCTTAGAGGACAGAGATCCAAATTGGGAGACAGAAGTCCAAGATTCAAGTCTGGGATCAGATTCTGGGTAGGTTATCTGTCTCGTATTTAGTGTTCTCATTTGTAGAATAAAGGAGTTGTATTTGGTGATATTTAAGATGCCTTTCTTTTTGATATTATGTGGATTTTCCTGTGAATGTTGCTTCTAGTAGTTCTACCAAGCATTTAGTTGAGTCTGCCCAAATTGATCCATCCTGTCCTACTCCTCCCACCCCGTGACCAATATACCTGTAGGTTTTCTGATGGTCAGGAAGCTGTCACACAGTCTCTGTGTGACTGTAGATTAAGTGGTTTTATTTCATCTGAGCTTCCAATTTTCTCATTTGATGACAATAGTGATAATTATAATAACCTCTGAGAACAGTAAACATTGAGTAAAATAGCACATGTAGAACACCTAGGGGGGGATTTGGCACACAAGCAGATGTTTAATCAGTCTTCTACCTCAGTTCCTCATAGAACAGAGGAAAATGAAATATCAATATTTTGAGACTTCAGTATCATTGTCTTTGAGATGGAGCTAATAGGCCTTAGTAAGTGGATTATGTGCGTTGCATGTACATTTGTGCAGCCAGAGTGGGACTCATGGAGTCCCTGCCTACAGTCTATCTCTTAGTAACTTATTAAAAGTAATCATTAACTTCTCTTCCTTCCCCTTCTTCTGTCTTTTTTTTTTTTATTTTTTTCGTGCTCTTCCTTTTGGGTTAAAATGCTATTACCATTATTTTGCTATTTCTTAAAACTTTTTTAAATGATATCTCTTGATGGCTGTCATTCATTATGATGAATACAAATGGTATGGTTATTATCTCAAAGAGATTTCTTTTTTCTTTGGTGCCAAGGGAGAGTGTGTGTGTGTGTGTGTGTGTGTGTGTTATATTAATATACATATATACAGCATAAGAGACTCTTGAAAAATGAGAACAAACTGAGGGTTGATGGGGCGTGGAAGGGAGGGGAGGGTGGGTGATGGGTATTGAAGAGGGCATCTTTTGGGATGAGCACTGGGTGTTGTATGGAAACCAATTTGACAATAAATTTCATATATTAAAAAAATAAAAAATAATATACATATATACATACAGATATAAATATTTGAAACATATATATACATATATATACACATACATATGTATGTATATACATATATATACATAGAAACATATATATACATATGTATATATTATACATATTATACATGTATAATATATATGTATAATATGTATGTATATATATGTTTGTATGTATATATATACAAAACCTTCTGCCTGTAGTTAATAATAGAATAAGTAAGTTCATTTTATCAGAATACACACTGAAAACATTCAGGATTGTCTAAAAATGTGAAAATGCCTGCAGAGAATGTGACTATATACTGAATTTCCTTAATTTACTGTTTCTCAGACTATATCCTTTCTAGATGATGTAATCTAATTGTATCAACCTGGAAATATATAGGATTTTATTTTAATGTTAAAAAGGTAAAAAATGAAACTTAAAATCTGTCCTTTCTCTGGTGTAAACTCATCATCAAAAGATGACAAGATATCTTTAATAAAAAGTAGAATTTTATAAACTTAAATTTACTTACTCATTTCCATATATAGTTAAGTTCTTTTGATGAATATTCCCTAAATATATGGCAAGCAATACATACTTTATTGAATGGGAAGTGAAATTTATAGTAATATATTTAATGTGGACATAAGATTTATTTTGAGGCAATTTTTTGAACTCTATTATTGAACATTATATCTTTTTATCACTTCCAACGTTATTGTGATATTTTATTGCTTTACTTCAACTTGAAGATGTTTCAAGTTCTTGAATAGTATTCTACTAACTTCAGAATGAAACTGTTATTTTCTGATTCTGCTTGGATTTTTGGAGGTTTATTATCAGATGCATTTTAATTAAAATTTAAAAATTACCCATTATATTCATGGCTCCTTGCTGACCATTTAAGGGAAGAATTTTTTTTCAAGAGCAATTCTTACATTTATTCAGCTTTTAACTTGAGGAATAAAATTTATTCCAGTAGAATAAAGACAACAACTACAAAGCCATCAATGAGTTTAAAACAAAGAGGTAAAAATATGTAATTGATGCTATTAGGATTTGGGACCAAATGAGTTCTTTAGTAATAGGAAGGATTTTCACTCAGAATTATAAAGGATATCTCTCTCTCTCTTTTTCTTCTTTGAATTGGGGGAAAAGGCTCAGAGAAGAATCAGGATTGTCAAGGTCACTCAGTAGCTAATGCTAGAGTTGAGAATATAACTCAAATGTTTTGACTCCTAGTTCAATGTCAGGTTTCCTGGGAGTCCGTGTGAACTGGTCATATATTTCAATGTTGGGTCAACTCACATAAGATTGCTCGTAATATGATCATATGAAAGTGGCCAAAGCACTTTTAGCTCTGAGAAGGCAGAAATTTGAAATTTCTTTAATATAGATAGGCTTATTTAGCACTTCTGTTATAGGAGAGATTCAACAATAATAATGCCACTATTATAATGCCATTTCTGTAATAATAGCACTTCTGTTATAAAACACCATTATTATAGAAATGCTATTATAAGAAAAGCTCTGTTATTTAGAATTGCTTCTGCAATAAAAGTGCTAAAAAAGTCTTCTTATATTATAGAAAATTATTGCAAATTTTTCTTGCTTTGCAATGAAATTTTCATTCCAAATCTTATTTGATTCTCCTGTAAAATGACTCTCAGATTTTATTCTGATGACTCTGAGGCCTGGGCCAGATTGCTGTTTAGGACAGGAAATTGCTTGACAGCCACAGTTGCTTGGTCAAATAAGTTCACTTCCTATCTGTCAGTTTCTATGAGGTCAAGTGAATCTTTCTTCCTTGCTTTTTCATTCACAAATACCATATTTTTTATTGTCTTTCCAAAAATACTAAAAGATACCTTTTCATAAAGATTTCAAATAATTTTGTTTCACTGAAGTTAGTAACAATCTTACTTCCACATTAATTCCATGAAACTAAACAAACACAGTGTGATTAGAATAAAAATAATTTGATGTTTAAATTATATCTTATTTATACTTTACATAATGGACAGGGTGAATTTTAATAACATACATGTTGTATATATCAAGTATTGACTGAAGAAAAGACATGTTTATAAATACAGGTTCATTTAATATCTATATCTATATATCTTAGTATAGTATTGAAAGACTATGTCATTGTCAAAGAGCTGCATCTTTTTAGAATATTATTTATAGGACATAATAAAGACAAGCCAGAGTTTTCTTACCACCAATAGTGAATCACATAAAATCATTGGTTCATAGGTTTTAAGGAATTTTAATGATTATGACAGTGGTTTACTATATACTCTTAAATATCAGAAAGTACATTTTAAAATTGTAATTTTACTCAGAATCCCCAGCACTTATACAGATAAAAATGACATTTTACTAGCCCAAAGTATTATATGTGTTCATATTTATAATATTTTATTACCATAATATCAGCCAATGAGTCAGTATGACCTGATGACCACACATTTGAAGTTAGAAGGTATGTATGTTGGTTGCTCTCTTCTGGCTGCTTCAGTGTTTTTCCTTGGTTGCACAGTATCAGATCATCCTGAGTCACACAGATAAGTATTTGAAAATGATAACTATCCTATGAAAGAGTGCCTTGCAATGTTTTCATCCTTTTTAATGAGAAAATATAGAAGTTTGAAAGATAGAAGGAGGGAATTTTGGTTTCAAGATTAAAATGGTAGCTATAAGTAATAACAGATTACATTCCTTACCCAGTCAGAGAAATCAGTATCTAGACTTAAACTAAACACTAAAATTATCTCTAATACTATGTTTTCAGGACACACTTTGTTAGGTATTCATTTGTTATCATACAACTGACATTTGACTGTTAGCATGTGCTGTGCTTATACACCATGGCAGTGTCTAGCAATTAGCTGAATATGTGGCACACATGTGCTGGAGAAAATACCCGCCAGAATGGCATCAAATGAAGTCACTGGTGACACAGGAAAACACACTGGTAAATGGACAAGATTTATATTTAACACATTTCAGTGTGTTTTAAAAATTAAAGTTATGAAAATACATGAACAATATTATTATTTATTTTTAATTAATTAATTAATTAATTAAAATTCAACCCATCCCTGACCCACCTCCCCTCTGACAACCATCAGTTTGATCTCTTTATTTAAGGGTATGTTTTTTTTTTTTTATGTGTCTCTCTCTTTCATTTTTTTCTTTGCTTGTCTGTTGGTTTGTTTCTTAAATTCCACATATGAATGAAATCATATGGTATTTGTCTTCTCTGACTGACTTATCTCATTTAGCTTTGTACCCTCTAGGTCCATCCAGGTTGTTGCATATGACAAGATTTAATTCTTTTTTTATGGCTGAATTATATTCCAGTGTGTGTGTGTGTGTGTGTGTGTGTGTGTGTGTGTGTGTGTACCGCATCTTCTTTATCTGTTCATCTATTGATGAACACTTGGGTTACTTCCATATCTTGGCTATTGTAAATAATGATGCATTAAACATAGGGGTGCATATATCTATTTAAATTTGTTTTGTTTTGCCATGTCCTCACCAACATTTATTGTTTCTTTTAGTTTTGATTTTAGCCATTTTGACAGGTATAAAGTGATGTCTCTTTTGATTTTAATTTTCATTTCCCTGATGGTAAGTGATCTTGAGCATATTTTCATGTGTCTGTTGGCCATCCACATATCTTCTTTGAAATGTCTGTTCAGGTCCTCTGTCCATTATTTAATTATATTATTTGGAGATTTTTGGGTGTTGAGTTGCATATGTGCTTTGTATATTTTGGATATTAACCCCTAATCAGATATATCATTTGCAAATATCTTCTCCTATGTAGTAGGCTGGATTTTTGTTTTATCGATGGTTTCCTTTGCTATGCAAAAGTTTTTTTGGTGTAGTCCCAATAGTTATTTTTGTTTTTGCTTTTATGTCCCTTGCCAGAGGGAACATAGCTAGAAAAAAATTTTCCCTGGCTGAATCAATGAAATGATTGCCTATGTTTTATTCTAGGAACGTTATGGTTTCAGGTCTCATATTTAGGTTTTTAATCCATTTTAAGTTTATGTTTGTATGTGGTGTAATAAAGTAAAATAAGTCTTTTTCAAATTATATTTGAATCATATATACAAGGAAATCCTTAAAACACTAAGTTCTTCAGACAAGTATTTAAAAATCATTAGCCAAATCTAATGAGCCATTCATTCAGTTTTTGAAACCCAAACGTAATAATTTCCCTAAGTAGTTATTTAGAACCCACACAAATATCCCTGCATTCTGGGAAGTCCATTTTGTCCTTTGGCATCTCTAATCCTGAGAAAATCCTTCTTTACAGTGAGCTGAAATGTTTTCCTGAAATTTCTGTTTCAAGTCTACTTCTTGGGATCAGACTGAACAAATCTTTTGGCCATATGGCAACTCTTCAGATATTACAAAATGATTCTTTTTTAAAAATTTTATTTAAATTCCAGTTAGTTAACATACAGTGTAATATTCATTTCAGGTGTACAATATAGTGATTCAACAATTCTATACGTCACCCGGTGCTCATCACAAGTGTGCTCCTTAATCTCCATCACCTATTTAACCCATCCCCTCATCCACCTTCCCTTTGGTAACCATCAGTTTGTTCTCTATAGTTAACAGTCTGTTTCTTGGTGTGTCTCCCTCTTTTTTTTACCCCCCTTTGCTCATTTGTTTTGTTTCTTAAATTCCACATATGAGTGAAATCATTTGGTATTTGTCTTCCTCTGACTTATTTCATTTAGCATAATACTCTCTAGATCTATCCATGTTGTTGCAAATGGCAAGATTTTGTTCTTTTTATGGCTGTTTTATTTCATTGTATGTGTGTGTGTATGTGTGTGTGTGTGTGTGCATGTGTGTGTGTGTGTATACTTGTGCTGTTTTAATAATTTGACTATTGTAGATAATGCTGATATAAACATAGGGGTACATGTATCCCTTTGAATTAGTATTTTTGTATTCTTTGGGTAAATACCTAGTGGTGCAGTTGCTGGATCATAGGGTAGTTCTATTTTTAACTTTTTGAGGAAACCCCATACTGTTTTCCACAGTGACTGCACCAGAGAATGATTCTTATATCTTACTTGATTTTCTCCATCTGAAAGCCAATATCCTTAGTTCCTTCAATTATTTTTTTCACATAACTCAGTTCAGTTGCCCTTTCTTATGTCCTCTCTTTCAAGTGAGTTTCATAAGCCTATATGTCTTTTAAGAAATGGTACCTGGGTCTCAGTACACACCTGAATGTGGTTTGACTTCACAGAGAATCATCACTAATTATCACCCTTCTCCTTTGTATGAAGAAACCTTAAATATCATTGACTAAGATTCCATTAATCATGCGCTTTACTCAATTTGATACTGTTGCCAAAAAATTAAGTTTTTCTCCCCAAATATATATGTTTTGATGTTGTAAGGCTACTTTAGACATTTGGTTTTAAGCACTGGAATGAAATACTTTAAATTTAATTCAGATAAATATAACTTGGACTCATTTCATTCTATCATTCTGATTTCTGGTTCTGTCACCCATTATATTTCTTTCTGTAGCCTTGTGATCTGAAAATGTGATAACAATTCTCTGTTTATTCAAGTAAAGAGTGATGGAGAATTGTTAAAATAATTGGTGAAAGCTTTTTGAGCATCAGTATTTCTAAATTTTAGTTACATTGTGTCTATCACATTTGTAAAATATTCCAGTTTAGGAAATTTATTATTAATTTTAAAATTATACTTACAGAATCCGTGGCATTTCTGTAATGTACTTACAAACTATAATTTCATCCTGGAATTTTGCTCGGGATTGATGTTAAACTCACCATTCTATTTGACTTTGTAAATCTCCTAGCCTGTTGGAAAATTTCCTCTGTTGGATAATTGCAGCATTTTCAGTTTTTTGGTACTAAAAAGTAAAAAAAAAAAAAGGTCGTTGGTGAATTTTGGTAGTTCTAGCAAAAAGCTTCTGTTCCACCAACAGAACTCAGAAAGTAGAATTTGCCTTAGTGAATTTACCAAAATTCAAGTTTTTTTGTTTACCTTTGAGCACACTGTGAATGGATCTGTTTCTCAGAAATGAACTTCCATTAACTAAACTCACTGGAAACAGATGTACAAACAAAACTATTATTCTATCAATTTATGAGACACAACTCTCATGGAGACTGTAGTATCCTGTATATTGATTTACATAACATTGAGATTTTACTAAGAGTAATAGCTTGGTAGGCATTAAATTGAATCGAGTATGCAATGGAATAAGGTAGCTACAGGAGTTTCCTCAAGCTAGGTATCTTAGGTTAGAAGTCAACTATTCAAGTCTGTGAGCCAGAACACCTATTTTCTTATGTTTTAGACACAACCTTTGGTTGTCCACGTTTTAGACATACCACTCTCTTTCAGATTGACAGGTCTTTTTTTTTTTGCCGGTGGGAAGCATATTAATTCATTCAGTCATGCCTTGCTGTTACCTGAAAGTCTTTCCTTTTCTTTAGATTAATTTTGTATCTCTGATTCATCCTATTATGTATCAACTTTACAATTCTGAAGGAAATCTTACTTATTTACAAATGGGGGAAATAACAAATATCTATAAATTGGTGGCTGACATTTGAATTCAGCAGAGGCGGAAATTTTTCATCTGATTTTTTCTTTCTTTTCTGTTTGACGTGTAAATACTTTTAAAATTTGATGATAATATTTAACATTAAAGGTCTGGATTTTTTAGTCCTGAAAAATTATGGGGTCTGCCAACTAGAGCCCATATGTCCTCATACCAACAAACTGACTGGAACCAAGTAGTACTGCTCACTCTAGACAGAACCTGTTCTCCCCATTTTACTACATGGCCCACTAGTCTACCTCACTCATTTTTACTACTTGTCTGCCCCCTAGAGGCATTTGAATTTGACAAACTTGAATATTGTCTTTGTAGTTCCATTTTCTTCCCACTACCCACCAAGAACACCTTCTAGTTTCTAACCATTTTCTTAAATACTGTCAATGGTGGATCAGTAATCTCACTTGTAAGTTCTATTAATACCCTAAGTTGGATATGTCAGATTAAAAACATTTGTCCTCATTGGGGAAGCTAGATACATTTTGAGAGTATCTTTAATCATGTTTTCCTTCCTTTCCATTTCCTATCCACTAATAGTATATCTCCAGTATTGAGCAGTTTGTCTATTCCTCATTTAATCATCTTACTCAAGTCAGTCTTCCATAACAATAGTGAAATGTTTATCGCAATGCAAAAATTTGCTATTTTCAGTAATGTGTAATCACTTTATGCAGTATTTTATGTAAACTTGTTAATAAATAAATATACATAATATTGCCTTATATGCACAACAGAAATACAAGGAGAAATATGACAATATTGCTAGAAATGTTATGCTACAGGCAATATAAACAAAACCAGATTATAAAAATACCTGCTCTGACCAAAGGATAAAAAGGAATGAAATAAACAGAGCAGGTCCACCCAGGAGTTTTTTGCTGTGATTTTTCAAGACAAGTGAAACCAATAATGGAGAGATGCATTACTGTTTGGTGTAAAGATGGGCTTGGCTCTCAGTGAGCTGATTTCAAATGCTGACGGTTTTAGCCATGGGTGCTTGGGCAAGAGTCTTGTGAATTGAACCTCATTTTTCTCAACCATATAAATAAAATTAAGAAAGTAAGAATTCTGTTCTTATTTCTGAAGTTTCCAATTTTCCAGAATATTTTGGGGTTCTGGAGAAAATGGAAAATGAGTGAATTCCACTTTGTAATCTCTGTGCATCCCATAGGTGTTTGCCCTTAATTTTCAAGGCATCCTGCTTAATACTTACATGTATTTATTATGGATTTGCTTGCAGATCTAAGATAGTTTCTCTTGCTGGTTTCCTACTGTTAACACATATTATAAAATCTCAAAATAACTTGTTGTTTACAGGATATCACAAATTATAAGCACAGGGATATAGGCACAACATATTTTCCTTTAATTTTGATCGACTTAGTGCTAGGAAGTTGAAGGAATAAAGTATTTCAATACTGTTTCGTCCTCAAAAACTTTATTTACAGAATGGTTATATATACCCTAGCAGACAAATTCTGTTGACAATGTTAAATATGATAGAATTTTGTTGGAGGCTTGAATATAGAATGGTTAAATGCACAAAAACATTATACTTAAGAATATTGAATTATTATGAAATCTTTTCAGTTATACTTTTACTGAATTTGTTCTAAAAAAGACCATAAATGAATTTGTCTGAGTAGATTTACTTCGAGCATTATAGGTAATGTGTTGGTTTTCTTATCTGATGGTGATTTACGCTACCTTTAGCCCCTGACCTCTAAAACACCTTTTAATTTTCTCCTAAATCAAGGCTGTAATATAACTATTTTAATTTTGAAAATGCAAGGTAGTGTTGGTCATATAAACCTGGGTTCAGAGCCTGAAAATGGTACTTATTAACTCCTCAGTGTTGGATGAATTATTTAAAACTCTCAGCCTTAAATTTTGTCAATCATAAAATAAGGAAAGTAATATTTACTCTAGAGTATGTTATGAGAATTACATGAAGTTCTAAATATTGTCACTTAGAAAATATTCTGTGAATGTTAGTATTCTCCTTCCTCTCTCCCTTCCTTTTTCCCTTCCTTCCTTTCTTTTGTATAGCATTGTATTTAATGTTTACACAGTATCCATTTCTATTTTATCATATGCATTTAACAATTCAACCCACTATCTATGGAGCACCTCCTCTGTGCTAAAATACTTTGATAAGTACTTGGATTCAGAGATGAAGGAAATAGTGTTCCTGTTTTCAAAGTGATAAAAACCGAAATATAAATAAACCAACAATTACAATACAGTGTTCCATTTTTAGCATGGAGTGCTATAATACCCACAGGCACTCAGGTTAGTCTGGAATGTCAGGAAAGCCATCAATAGGAGAATGTACTTTAGCTGTCAGTTAGCAAGGAGGAGGAATGATCTAGGTGGGTGAAGAGGGGAATCAGGCTGAGGCCTAAAAGGACCTGGCATGTTTAGGAACCTACAAATTAACAGGTGAGACTCTAACTCATGAGATGGAGAGGCCCATGAAGGGAGCAACAAATGTGATAGTAGAAAAGGAGACAAGATAATAAGGGGCTTTGTGTTCCATTTTTAGAGATTACACTATCTTCTACCTGGTTTTCTTCATAGTTATAATTTTGAATGGCTGCATAATACACATTATTCATGGGTTCCATTGCTTGTCCCATTTTTTCTCTAGACAATAATCCTTGTGTCTGTGGTTCTCAACCTTGGCTACATATTACAATCACCCGCGGGGGATGCTTAAAGAAAATGAAGTCTCAGCCCACCCTTAGAGATTCTGATTAAATTGTTGTGATGATCTGAGTGGGGGGATGTGATATCTTTGAGTGACTGTTGCCTCAAGCAATTTCATTTTTTTCTGTTTGGACAGTTGAGCATTTGTTCTCATTGGAGTTTTTTCATTCATTCTTTCCTTTATGTTTGCCTTAGTCTATAGGTTGCTTGAGAGATCTTCTCACAAAATCATCTCATATGCAACAAAATTCCAAAAAAAATATGGCCCAAAACAATGAACATAAGATTAGGAAGTCAAGAGTAGGGGGGAAATCAAGTGTTCTAATATACAAAAGTTGAAATGAGATAAGGCAAATAAAAAATAATTCTTTTTTTAAGTTTATTTATTTTGAGAGAGAGAGAGGGAGAGAGAGGCTGGGACAGAGAGCACATTTAAGTGTGGGAGGGGCAGAGAGAGGGAGACAGAAGAATCCTAAGCAGAAAACACACTGTCAGCATAGAGCCTGATGCGGGGCTCAAACTCACGAATCATGAGATCATGACTTGAGCTGAAATCAAGGGTCAGAGACTTAACCGACTGAGAATTTATATTGTGAATTTTCTCTTTATCTCAGAGTTTTGGCTGAAAATAAAACAATATAATTCACAACAGATCAGTTATACAGATTGGCTATCTTGGGGGTAAAAGAGAGGAGGACAGAGATCAAAGAGCTAGAATTTCTTTGGAGAGTGAGTTATTTGTGTTCTGTGGCATTTCTTCTCTCATTCCCCAAGGAGGCGGAGAGGGGGTATTTCTCTCTCTCAAGTGAAGTTGGAGGAACTTCAAGGGAACTATTTAGAGAGAGTGCCCTGTGTCTCCTGACTTTGAAATTCTACAGACACTGATTCTCAACCCAAGCCTGAGAAGTTCAAAAGTGACAGCCTGACTAACTAGGACCTGCTAATAGAGGGGAGCTAGCTGCATTACTCCCACATGCAGCAGAGATGTTCACATTTCTCTGTAGTCCAAATGGAGTAGGGGAAGGGAACTCAACTGTATCATCTTGAAAGGTACTCTAGAGAGTCCAGGAGTTGTCTTCCAGGAGAAGCAAGTCTTCTGAGTATGAGAAGACTCTGAAATAGGCAACGCCTCAGAAACTACTAGTTGAGGGAAGTTGTCTTAAAAGCCAACATAAGAAGACACCCTCTGCTTTGAAGGAACTGAGAATTTCTCTGTAGTGTTCTGAGAGAAAACAAGGAGCCCCTGATGTCAGACACAGCCCTTTTCCCATAATCTACCTTTCCCAGACCCAACTGTAGAGAGACTACAATAGCAGCTTGAGAATGATTATGAGGAAATGAAGTGAAGAAAAAGTAAAGAAGCTGCTGATATTCCTTGGCATTCCGCAGGTTTATGAATCTGGGGTAGACCAAAACTGGAGAAGAGAAGAATTTCATTAGTTGATGCTTTGGAGTTTTGATATTAGACTGGACTAAACTTACACTTTTTGTAAGTGACTACAAGTAGCTTTGAGATCTGATCAGTCAGGGACAGTGGTGAGGAAGGTAAGTTGGTTATTGCCTCTATATGACTGGTCCAGGAAACTACTTCAGTAACCTCAACCATTATATCTTGTGGACATTTTCTCTTAGATGTGTTTTTCAATAGAGTTACAATTTTTTCATTGATTGGAAATACTAAGTGATTGCATTTTGAAATCTATTGATCTTTTCCACTTTTATTTCTTCTTTGCTTCAAAGCTGAAAAAGTTATTACTTCATAGATCTAATATTCTATTCTTTTTTCTTGTAATTTTCTAGCAATTGATTTAAAAAATATTTAGCAATTCCATCTCTCTGTGGTTTACTTTGGTATGTAGTAAAATGTTCATTAAATACAAATTATCCCAGATTACTACCCATATCTGAAAATTGGTACATTTGTATTCATTCACTTTGCTTTTTATATGTAGGCCTAATTTTTTTTTTTTTTTTTTTTACTCTTCAGATAGGAATTTGGAGATATTCTTAGATGTTTATTTTAATCTTAAGTCCAAAGGTGAAAATGGTGGAAGGAATTGGTTGTGGAAGGTGGGAGTGAGCTTAGTATACTCTAGAGAGCATTTGGCACAATTGGCACTCCCTCCTTTTAAAAACTGGCCCTTCTCCTGCAAGAAGCTTCAAGAAACGATTCTCATTTTCTTCTACTTCTTTCCTCCTCTTTTTTAAAGCTTATTTCACTTCTATCCTAACAGTAAATGTGGGAATTCCTCTGGATGTGGTTTTAGATATGTGTTCCTTTTCTATACTTTCTTCCCAGGAAACTTAAACACTAATCATTTAAAACATATATTGGTGGAACATGGGGTACCTGGCTGGCTCATTTGGTGGAGTGTGTGACTGCTGATCTTGGGGTCATGAGGTCAAGCCCCACATGGGGGGTAGAGATTCCTTAAAAAAATAAAACCTTAAAAAAAAAAGAAAATGTTTATTGGTGGAACATAAATTTAAATCCCCTACCCTGTGACTCTCTGTGCTCTAGAGTCATATATTCAATTTTCCCCCATTGTAGGGGAAATGGATAAAGTCATTTAACCAGTTGCTAATTTGTCCTTGACTTTTTTATTTATGCTTTCCTCCCATATCTAATTTATTAACAAAATAATCAATCCTAGTATCAAAATATATTTCTATATGTTTTCTTCTCTACATGTTAATTTTTACTGCATTATTCCAAGCTTCCAACTGCTCTAGGCAATTTACAACATCCTAAAAGACCCCTTCCCTCTATGGTACCCTATCCTTTTTTCATGGCATTTAACACAGTTGAAGTTATTTACTGGTTTGTCTATTAACTTTCCTTTCTACTAGACTATACGTTTACAAGAGCAGGAACCATATTTGATTTGTTCTTCATTGTGCCCCCAGTGCCTAGCATATTACCTTATAAATTAGGCTCCCAATAAAAAGAATACAATTCCATTAAAAAAAGCATCTTGTACTGAATTTATTTTCCCTTTTCAATACATTTTTATAATTTTACCATGGATAAGATTCTTAAACTTTTTGCAGCACATTTCTTAATCTGTATATGGAGAAGGTTGTATTAGATAATCTAAAAGGTCCTTTATAAAATTTTTGTTTCTGTTATTTTGTAGTTATTTGAAAAGTATTAATTTAGTAATTTAAAAAAGTATTTTATTATATCTGTTTAATTATTTCATTGATTATATATTTGTGTGTTCCCATACTTTTAATGTATAGAATTCCTAATTCATTGATTCAAAAACTCTTTTTCTAAAACATTTTGTTGATTCTCTAACCAATATAGTGCTGCTTTTTATTTAATTGGCAGGATATGTGCTGTCTGATAAAAGTTATGTTGACCTCATTTCCTATAAATTAAAATTTGTAGACCTATTTTGTTTTCTAGGCTAAAGTATCTTCTTCCTTACTGCCTCCTTCCCTCCCTCCTTCCTTCCTCCCCCACTTCTATCCTTCCTCCCTTCTTTCCTTCTGTCCTTCCTTCCATGATGCTATTTTTCACTTGGTTCTTATGACTATCTCCACTGAATGTCATCTATTGTTTTGTGCCAACAATAATCTCTGTTTCCTGGCTTAAACTTTTGTTGTTGTTATTGTTGTTGCTGTAAGTGACTACAAGATAAATTGAACTTTGCACCTGATACTATGCGTGACAATAGTTATAATCATTGTGTTTTTCTCTACTTCCTTCTCTGTTATATTTTCCTTCACTAGGTGATATATTTTTAAATATTTTGTATGACTTGCAGGGAGCCTTAAAAATTGACATTTAATAAAATCATTATACACTGGCTATGATTGACTTAATAAACTTCTTTAATTCAATAATGTTTATTGCTCATCTAGTACACATCAGACAGTGATGTGAATGAACATAGGAATTTGCTATTCATATTGGCTTCAGCTCATAGGGATATCACTTTGGGGTGCTTGGGTGGTTCAGTCGGTTAAGCATCTGACTTTGGCTCAGGTCATGATCTTGTGGTCCGTGGGTTCAAGCCCCATGTTGGGCTCTGTGCTGTCAGCTCAGAGCCCGGAACCTGATTCAGGTTCTATGTCTCCCTTTCTCTCTACCCCTCCCCTGCTCTCTCTCTCTCTCTCTTTCTCTCTCTCTCTCTCAGAAATAAATTTACATTAAAAGAAACCATAGGGATATCATTTTAATTAAATTTTTCTTAAAATTTTTACCAGTTTCATTAAGTCCAAATCATTAGGATTAACTTAGGAGACTGTAGTCATTTATGTATTTAAATTTCAATTTTCTTATGGTTCTTTTTTCCCTAACTAAGAGCCCCTACCAGGTGATTTTTCTTTTGTTCATGCAGGTTTTCAATTTATAATTCTAAGTTAACAGTACTTGCTGACTCCTATGTGTTCTACACTGAGCAATAAAGCAGTTATATCCCTTCCATCATGGAAACCAATTTGGGAAGAAGACAGCATTCTAGTAAACAAATAAACATATAATTACAAATTATGATAATTTAGAGAAGAGAATATGTGTTGAGATAGAATAACAAGGATAAATTTGTTTTGTTGATCTAGCTCAATATAGTCAGCTCAACCTTTTGCTTGAGTTATTGGATACACATTTTTTTGTCTGCTATATATTTCTATCATGTATGAACATAAGGTACCTTAAGTCTAACGCCTCCTTCTCCTCCTCCACCCTCTCTTTTTCCTCCTCCTCTTCTTCCTCTTTTTCTCAATTCTTATTTATTGAATGTCTACTTTCTACCATAAAACATGGTGGGAAGTTTATAAATTGTAACTCTATAAATTTTAATTTCAGGATAACAATGTTATTATGCTTATTTTATTGAGAAGAGAATTGAGTGTCAAATGATGAAGTAACTTTCTTTTGGTCACTCATTTGCAAATGTCATTTCCTTCTATGACACTAAAATATATTGTTTATTTTTTATCTTGCTTATGAAGACTATGAGGATATAGATGAAATCTTCTTTACACTCTATAAGATGGGCCCTCAGAAATTGTCTATTAAATAAAAGATTCTATAGGTAGATTATTTAAT
This sequence comes from Panthera tigris, assembly GCF_018350195.1. NCBI lineage: Eukaryota > Metazoa > Chordata > Mammalia > Carnivora > Felidae > Panthera > Panthera tigris. Next base: position 87,187,923 of record NC_056664.1, read on the forward strand.
AATTTATTACAATTGTATAAAAATGGACTCTAATGATTTTACTCATTTTGGAGCTAATAAGGCACCTTGTCCTTATGCTCAGGCTACAATGTTTAAAACAATTTTCCTTAGCCAGACCTATAACTCTGTACATGTTGTCATTTTGTCAAGACAAACTCTAGCTTCCTCCATAGAATTATGTTCAGATGAGAGAGATGATTCATATCATATTTATTCACTAATCCATTCAACAGATATTTGAGTATCTATTAGGTGTCTTGCACAATACTAGGCACTGTGAATACAATGGCAGGGAGAAAATACTTGGGTTTTATTTTATGAGCAACCTAGTGATAGAGAGACACAACAACCACGTAATAACACTGTGTTTTATATATATATGTATACATATATATGTATGTATACATATATATGTGTGTGTGTGTATATATGTGTGTGTGTGTGTGTGTGTATATGTTATATATATATAACAAAGTAACAAAATGTGATGAATTCAACACTAAGAAAAATCTGTTACTAAAAGACAGACCTAATTTGGGCGTAGTAGTGAATGTAGGGGAATCTATCAAGAAAGGATCCATTTCAGCTATGGTATGAGGGATTTTTAAAGTCTTAGTTATGCCTGTAATACCTGAGAAAGACTACAGATACAGTACATTGCTAGAAAGTTATACCATTAGTTGTTTATACATATCTTTGGAGCTGAGCAAATAGTACAATATCTATTTATTCCTCTCATTTAAGTCACCTATCAATCCATACCTAAATCTCCTATAATTGACATGTAAGAGACATTTTCTCTTTCTTTTTCCCTTACCTCTTGTTTCCTACACAGTGTCTTTGGCAGTCTTCTATCCATTCACCCTCTTGCTAAGGTCTCAGATCTGTCCTGCAGTTCCTATATGCCTCTGGACATGGCTCTGTGGGAGGAAGGAGGAAATAATTTCGGGTAACTAGTACAAAATGAATAATCTTCTTGTGAGAGAGACAGAACAGTGCATTCTGGAGACCAGGAACAGAAGGAAGAGATGACTACATGCCTGGAGCACAGGGAAAGAGCAATTTGAAAAGAGGTATAGAAAAGATAGAGGTCAGATGATTATAGCTCAAGGTTCAGCAAGTGTTTCAAGACGAAAAGGAGTGCAAATGTTGGGCTCATTTCTTTGCAGTTCCTCTTTCTCTAGGATTTTAGACCATTAAGTCCTGGCTGCCTTGGTAGTCCCATACTCCAATTTTTGTTTCTCCAGATCCCTTAGAATGGAGAAAGCTGTACAGCATCAGAATATCATTGTCTGCATCTTTTCAGCATCTCTGTGGCCTGTGCAAATTTATAGATGTCCTAAGGGAATTGTGAGTGAAAGATGTCTGGCTCACTCAAATGTCTTTAAGTCCTAGCTACTACAATTGCTTTTTGTCTATGCTTTTAAATCCTTTTTTTTTTTTTGTAATTGCTCCAAATAAGCATTAATTAGACTGGCATCTGGCTTCTCAACAGAAATGCCAGAAGCACATGCCATGATAACTTCTACCTTAATATCAAAGACTGAGAAACACATTATTATAAGTGTAGAGTAATTCATTCATCCTAAAGGAAATATTAGTAAATTTCATCCACAATATGTGGAAAGGATGACATATTAGGACTAAGTAGGTTTTATTCTAGGAATGCAGGGTTGATTTAACATTTGAAAATTAATTAATATAATTTACTACGTTAAAAAAGAAAAATTGCATGGCTACATTAGTAAATAAAGCAAAAACATTAAACATCTATTTATTATATATACTCTTGACAAAATCTGAGGAAAAGAGAACGTCCTTAATCTGATATAGGCTATTTTCAAAAAATCTACAGGAAAATCATACCTAGTGGTGAAATGTTAAAATTCTTTTGTCTGAGATCAAGAGTGAATTGAGAATGTTATTTAGCACTGTAATTTTTTTTTGTAATAAAGAAGTAAGAAGAAAAATAAGGAAAAAGGAAATAAGTCTTTAAAGGAATGAGTGAAAGTTTCATTAAATATGATATGATTTGGTACATATCAAATAAAAAATCTATGGAAATATTTATTAGGATTGATAAGCAAATTTAATAAGGTGGCTGAATATAAGAATAATATAAAAATCAATGTATATCTATATACCAGTAGCAATGAGATAAAATATAATTTATGATACATCTTTTAGTAACATAAAAATATTGAATAATTAGACATATAACTAACAAAAATGTAAAAGATCTAAACAGAAAACTGGAAAATGTTATTGGGAGATGCTAAAGAAGACCTAAATAAATGGAGAATTGTAGTATAATTGAAATATTCAATATTGTAAAGATATTAATTCTCCACAAATTTATTTATGGATTTAAAGCAATTGAATTCAAAAGCCAAACAATTATTTTTTGGGGCTTGAAAGGAAAGCAAACTCTAAAATCTCCATAAAAATACAGACTGTCAAAATGGACAAGGCAATCTTAATACAAAGAACAGTGTAGGAAGACTTGCTCTACCAGATTATGATTTACTGTGAAGCCATAGAAATTAAGACTGTGTGGCAAGAATAGACAGACGGACGGAACAGAACAGAGGGCCCAAAAGCATATTGTTTTCATTATCTATTGCTGTATAGCAAACTATCCCCAAACTTGGAGGCTTAACCATCAACAACCATTTGTTTTCTCTCATGATATTATGGACTCAGCAGGATGTTTCTTTTGCTCCATAAGATGTCAGCTGGAGGGGCGCCTGGGTGGCGCAGTCGGTTAAGCGTCCGACTTCAGCCAGGTCACGATCTCGCGGTCCGTGAGTTCGAGCCCCGCGTCAGGCTCTGGGCTGATGGCTCGGAGCCTGGAGCCTGTTTCCGATTCTGTGTCTCCCTCTCTCTCTGCCCCTCCCCCGTTCATGCTCTGTCTCTCTCTGTCCCAAAAATAAATAAAAAAAAAAAACGTTGAAAAAAAAAAAGATGTCAGCTGGAGCTATAGTCTTTGGGAATATCAAAGGGACAGAATTTCCTAAATGGCTTATTTATATGTGTAGCAGTTGGTGTTGGCCATTGGCTGAGAGATCACTAGATTTGTTGATCTCACTCAACATCTCAAGTCTCCATTTGGCCTTTCCACATGGTTTGTACTTCTGAAAAGATGGCTGCTAGGTTCCAAAAAGGAGTGTTCCAAACATACAAAAGCAGAAACTATTTATATCTTTGGGCTTGCTTTTGGAATTCACATATCACTTTTGCCACATTATGATGGTCAAAGCAGGTTACGGTGTCAGCCCAGATTCAATGGTGTGGGAGAAGGCAGGAGATATATTTTAATTTTCAATGGGAGGAGTGACAAAGAATTTGCAGCCACCTTTAGTCTATCACAGAGCCACACTTATCTGTGTACTTGACTAGTGCAAAGATGACACTATGTGTAAAGATTTGACTTTTCAACGTATGATACAGAAAAAATTGGATGGAAAAAAGTATAACTTGACTGTACATCATACCCTAATCAAAAATAAGTTTCAGTAAGGTTGTATACTTAAATGTCAAGGCAAAAAATAATTATACTTTAAGCAATGCTATGGAAGAATATCATTGTGACCTTGAGATGGGAAATTTTTTAAAGCTGCACACAAAATGCTTTAACCATAGGGGGAAATATTAAACTGTACTACATTTTAACAGTTGCCACAAGTGCTTATGTCATATTCCCTTGATCCGTCTCTAATTTCAGCCATAGCTAGTGGAAGGATAGTTCCATGATGACTCATACTCACCTCTTTGACAGTGTTTCATAGTTTCTGTCCCATGGCCTTTTCTAGCACCATTCTCTTGGCCAATGTGCAAACACAACCTGGAAGTATGGGATTAATGATCTTAAGCACAGTCCTAAAATGATAGGGCAAGACCTGGGATAAAAAGGTTTAATCTGTCCTTCAGACAGTTCTGGAAAGGATTCTGTACAATTTTAGGTTGTAGCAGAATTAAGACCTGCTTCCTAGATTGGTGATCTAAAAAACACACCTTTGTATTAGCTTCCTTTCTTCCCTAATGCTTCCTAGTCCCTTACTTCTAATACCTAGGATCACTTCCTAATTAAACTATATATACAAGTTCCTGTCTTGGGTCTATTTTTGGAGGATTTCAAACTAAAACAACATTAAAATTAAGAATCGCTGCTTGCTGATGGTTTTAATAAAGAGTAAAAAGCCCACAGAGTAGGAGTAGATATTTCCAAAAATGTAATCAAATAAAGCTTATATCCTGAACATTAAAAAAAAACATTTAAAATGTAATCAAATAAAGATTATATCCTGAAAGAAAACCTATACATAACATAGGAGAGGTAATACTTTAGAAAAATAGACTTGTTTTATATACAAGCCATTAACATAGGGAAAAGGCACTCAACTACGAGTCCAAATTAAAGCACATAAGACGCCACTACACACCCACCAGAATGGCTAAAATTCAGAATAAGGACAATACCAAATGTTAAGCTGTAACACAAATTCTTCTACTATGTGGTGCTATGGTCTGAATATTTGTGTCCTCCTGAAATTCATATATTGAAATTTTACCCCCCCAGTGTTGATAGTATTAAGAGGTAGGGGTTTGGGGATAGTATTAAGAGGAAGGGGTTGATAGTATTAAGAGGTCAAGAGGGTGGAGTTCTTGTGAATGAGATTAGTAGCTTATAAAATGGCCTCAGTGAGATCCCTAGTTCCTTATATTTTGGAGGAACTCAAACTAAAACAACATCAAAATTAAGGATCATTGTTTATCAATGGTTTTTTTTCTGTGCCTCTGTGAAGATACAAAAAGGAAGTACATGCTATGAACTGGAAAGAGGACCCTCACCCAATCGTGTTGGCACCCTGATTTCAGACTTCAAGCCTCCAGAACAATGAGAATTAAATTTCAGTTGTTTATAAGCTGTCCAGTCTATTGTTATAGCAGCCCAAACAGACTAAGATACCAATCTAGTGGGGTATCTTTGTATTGAACAGTCAATTTGAAAAACTGGCATCATCAACCAAAGTTGAAGAAATGCATATCCTTTCACTTGTTATTTCCATTCCAAGATACACATCTAATAGGAATATCTGAACGTGTCCCCATAATACATCGTAATAAACAAAAACTGGAAAAGATACAAATGTCCAATAATCCTAGAATGGATAAATAATATATGTTGTAATCATACAGTGAAATGTAACATAACAAGGAAAATTAATACACTAGAGCAGTATATAACATTATATTATATACATAATATAGATCTTAAAAACATACATAAATTATGAATTTATGGACTATCTTATTTCATCTTTATTACCCCATTACCCCTACTTACAACATGGATCATTTTTTACCAAATCTTATACATCATATCTTTTCAAATGTGTAAATATTTTCATGTATCTATAATTGAAAAGGTATTAAAAACATACAATACCATTATCACACTAAAAAATTTAATGTCCAATAAGTATTCAAGTTTTCCTGATATTCTCAATACTTTTAACAGTTCATTTGTTCAAATCAGGACCCACAAAATGGCTAACCTCTTTTATTTGACCACTATGCCTCTTGAGTGGTGTGACTGTACATTGTATATTCTCCAGAGTTCCATATCAATAGCATTCCTTTTAACTCTCTAAAATATCCTGTTTTGGATCAAAAGTATACCATTATTCTACAATTAAGTCCTTTTTGTCTTTAAGCTCTCATTCTCTTTCTTTTTCTTACATTTTTTGTTGCTGTTTGAAGAAACTAGGTTATTTGCCCTATAGAGGTTTCTACAGTCTCGGTATCTGCTAGTTGCATCTCGCAGTTGTTTTTTAATATGTTCCTGTGTCCTGTGTATTTACTGTAAACTGGAAATTAGAATTAGAGGCTTGCTTTGGTTTAGGTTCCATGGGGGTAAAGGGGGAGAATACAGGTAGTGTGTACTTGTGTTAGAAAGAACGTAATCCACTTGTCTCTCTTTCAGTAAGGTTAGCAGTCATTGATGATCATTGCCTGAATGTGTTATTTCAAAAAGAGTTTTCCAAATGGTGATACTAATATCCTGTTTCTTGATCTAGGTGGTACTCATGGGGCTTTGCTATATATATATATATATATATATATATATATACATACACACACACACATATATATATCCATATATATATATATACATACACACACACATATATATATATCCATATATATATGTGGATATATATATATATATATATACACACATATATATATATATACACATATATATATCCACATATATACACATTTAAAAATGATAACTTGATTGGGCTTTTGGATGTCAAAAAATCACAAATGTTTATTCAATTTGATGATTACAAAGTGATTTATATGTTTATTACACTATATCACAATTGATTCTAGATATCATATTCCAGGATATATTAACCAAAATGATACTGCTAGGTTTTAAAATATGCAAAAATAATAAAGCCCCTACCAACTTGTTGATAGAGATGGAAAACTGAGAATCATTTCTATTTGATAATAGAAGTAAAATTATGAGTCTACAACTTTCTTACTACTGTGGGATTACTATCATAAAGTAAATTCCCATGAAACTACATTTTGAATAATATTTCCCAGGGATGCTAGGCCACTGGATTTAATTACTTCTGGGAGTAAAAAAGAAAAAAAAAAAAACAACCTTACTGGCTCCAGGGAAATTATGCCATTGTTTTCTGGGGTGCTCTGACTCGTATTCAGGCTATATTGGTGGCCAACAAACTCTAAAAGTCCTGATATTTCTTGGTGATCTTGTAACTTGGTTCACAGTCTTCTTCCAGCCATCCTACTGATGACCCATCTATTTCTTCCCTAGCCTTACTGTACTTTGGTTTCTATTACACCACTGACCTTTTTCATTGGAGCCTACAGAGCATGGAAGTTGAAAAGACTGACTTGGGAGTACAGACTGGGTTGAATCACTTCTAGCTATGTGACCTTTGGCAATTTTCTTAATCTCATTGTACCTTATTTCCCTCACTTGTAGAATAGTAATTATAGTATGTCCCATTTTTCTGTTGTAATGATAATACACGTGACACCAATGGCACATAAGAGGTCCACAGCAAATTGTGGGTATCTCCAGTGTGATTCAGCAGCTTATTTACTTAGTTTCATACTAAAAGGATTAATGCTGCCAGAACTGCTCTACTACTCAGATCTTGAACTGTAAAAATATCTACTGTGATTATAACATTCCTGCTTTGTAAATGCTATTTCTCTCATTTCCTCATGACCAAGACTGCCCTTTACTTCAGTTTCTTGACCTATTCTTACATCCTGATTCCATTGGTTTCCAAATTTATATACTTTATGGGCCAGAAAAAAGTCAGGAGACCAATATAAGGTTATTAATTTATTGCTAAGTAAGGATGTTGAAATAACCAATAGCATCACATGTTGAAAGGATGAAATTGTTTGTAATTAAGAAAACATCTGTCTTTACCTGATAAACTATGTATTATTATGAGGTAGAAATTCATCAACTATCTACTTTGAACATCCTGATTATACAGGATTTAGTGCTTACCATGTTATACTAGATTCAATAAATACTTTTTGGGGAATGGATAAAAGATCTCTATTATTTAATGAAGAAAAGATATTTTAACAAAAAATGAAAGTTATAATTCTTTTTTTTAATGTTTATTTATTTTGAGAGAGAAGAGGGAGCAAACAAGCACAGGGAATGGGCAGAGAGAGAGAGGGAGACAGAGAATCCCAAGCAGGCTCCATGCTGTCAGAGCAGAGCCCAACACAGGGCTTGATCCCACAAACTATGAGATCACGACCTGAGCTGAAATCAAGAGTTGGATGCTTAACTGACTGAACCACCCAGGTGCCACCACCTGCCTTATTTAAGTTATAAATATATTTATAACTATATGTAATATATAGATCTTAAAAATTATTAACTATTATTAACTATATTATTAACTGTTATTAACTATATTATTAACTATTATATATAGTTATATATATTATATTTGGTTATAATTTTTAAGTTATATATATATTTAAGATATATATATCTTTCTATATATATATGTTAAGTTATATATATGTCAATGTCCAAAATAACAACATTAAAAGATGTGTTTTTCTTTGGTTCATACAAATAGTGAGTTTGTTGATTTGTATTCAGTTGTGAAGTAGAAAATGAAGCTCACATATACATTCTTTTCTGATACATTCTTCTTTAAATTATAATTAATTCCAAAATTCTAGATTCAGATCAGTGTGTTGATGAAACTGTAGGCTACATTCTTAAGGCAATTTCTCTCAGTTTAAAAAATTTTGGTCAGGGCCTATCTGGGTCATGTCAATATCTCAGAAAAGCTACTAATTTAAAAACACTTCAATATTTGTTTGACAGTTATATAGTAGGATTTTTCAGGTGCTGGATTTCTCTTACCAAAATTTGAATGTCTCTTTGTTTAATATCTTTATTAGTTATCTTGTCCTTGTCTTTTGAGTTTCCTCAAAACAAAAACTCCACTTATGCGTGAACTTCAGTGAATAAAGTAGAATTTAGAAAAATCAAAAGAGAGGGCATATGCTACACATATCTTCTAACTTAGGTGATATGTCAGGGAAGTTCCAAATTCCTCTTTGAACCTCGTAGCTACTAGGATTTTTTTTCTCCCTGCTGTTCTTTAGCCTTCTAGGCCTCTTCCAGTAAAAATATATTTGATTATTTTTAAGTCTTTCTTTTTTTCCCCCATTTTATCCTTTCCTAATCCAGAGAAAACAAAGGGGTACAATTATACTCTTTTAAGGATAATATAGGTACATTTTTAAGATAAAAACACCTGAGGTGGGCCTCCTAAACAGCTGCCTCAAAGTTTTAGGGGAGATACGCAGGGTGGGTGAGAAGAAGTAAGAGAAGCTATAATGTCCTACAAACCATAAAGTCCCCCATTTGTTACCAGTCCTGTTAGCTGAGAGAACAACACTGGAACAATTAATCTTGTAAACATTTACTACACTTATTTTGTGCAAGAATTCTATAAGGTGCTGGTGTTAAAAGGTGAAGGGACTGGCAGAAAGTGATAGTAGGGTAAGCAGAAAATCTCTGAATTCAAATCCTACCAGTTATATTTATATTACTGCCATTGTGGTACTGAATAAAGAATTTCTCTGAACTATAAATTCTTCAACTATAAAATGGAAATAAAATAACACCCACTTCCAAGGTTGTTAGGATTTAGTACTCACCTCAATGCCTGACGTGTCATAGTTCTCCCATTGAGCACATTTCTCCTTTCCCACCACCTCTAATCTCCATACCCTCTCCATAACTAATTAAGATAAAGGGGAAACAATAAATTTTAAGCCTACAGTAAATCAATAAACAATTCAACATGTTCATATTGATTAGCTACCTTGTCTAGAACTATGTTGGACAGTAAGGGGATTTTCTTAGTTTATTTGAGTAGCTATAACAAAAATACTATAGACTGGGTGGCTTATATACAACAGAAATTTATTTCTCACAGTTCTGGAGTCTGTAATATCCAAGATCAAGGTGCTAGAAGATTTGATGTCAGGTAAAGGCCTACTTTCTGATTTATAGATGACCATCTTCTTGCTGTGTCTTCATATAGTAGAGGAAGAAGGAAGCTCTCTTGGGTTCCTTTTATAATGGCACTAATCCCATACACGAGGGTTCCACCCTCATGACCTAATCACTTTCCAAATCCCTACTTCTTCAAACCATAATAAATGGGGTTAGGTTCTCAACATATGGATTGTAGGGGGACACAAACATTCAGTCCATAATAGGGATACAAACAGGAATAAAATATAGTCTTTGTTGGAGGCACCTATAGCTTAGAGCCATGGAATCTCAGGATTGAGGAGAATCTTAAATATTATCTAGTAAAACATCTCCAGCAGGTAAGACCTGAAATGAGTATAATATCAGGTGCTTAGGAGCTGTAAAGTATACAATAGGGTGAACATCCCAAAAGGAACATTGGATGGCCAACATGATGTTCTCCACTGGGTGGTATTACCTTGTCCAGTTGATCATGATCCACATTGTCAGCATACAGCCAGTGGCTCAGTCTTTGTGCAAAATAACACACTTAACAAATTTCATAGTTATTGATGAATATCCTAGAATGTCAACTTACGAGGATAAATGAACAAGATACTGTTATGTATACTGAAACACTCACCTATCCATGAGTAGCCTTTTTCTATGGACATATCTATATAGGAATCCAAATTAAAATCAGAAGGCAGATGAAGCAGCAAAGAATTAATAAATGAAATAGATGACCTTAAGAAGCATATAACAAAGTAGCTTAAGGTACATTTTTTCTCATAATAGGGATAATCTTACCAATGAATGGATATGCTTATGTAGTAGGCAAATATGGGATAATATAAAGAGAAATGACTAGTGTTAGAAGTAACATTTTTTAATAGGGTGATAAGTTTCTGGTGGGAGGTCAGTTATATACCTATTAGAAATGGAAAGAATGCCCATTGTTTATTTTAATTTTCTATATGAAATAATAGAACGTTGTTAGGAGTACTCTTTCAGTACCTATTCCTGAAGATTTCTTACATTTCCTTTCTACCCATGACCCAGGAAAATATCTCAGAATAAGAGAAAAAGTCATAAACAACTATAGAATATACACATTTTTTTCTTTTTTTCCTTAAATATCCTTTAATTTTCTAACTAGTCTCTGAGCATTTTGAAAAACATATAGAGTGAAAACCACAATGGCTTAATAGTTTATTTGTGTCTACTTAATACATGACACAGAAGCAAGCTTGTGAGAGGAAAAAGTACATAATATAGCTCTGACTTCAGGCAGTTTAAAATCTCACTGGAAAGACAAAAATAAAAGTTTGAAACAAAAGCTTTGTCAAATAACAATGTCAGTTATTAAGAATGGATTTAACCAATATTTGTAAGTATATACTCTCAGTACTGTTCTGGGCTGGGTACTGGGTATGGCAAAAATGGTGATTTCTGCCTTTGAGGTACTCACAGGGAAATCCAACACATGACAAATAGCTGTCTCACTCCAATGGAGTGTGTGTAGGTGCCAGGAGATGCAGGGAGGAAGTGATCAAAGGACAGGGATGGTACCTGGATAAGATTTCCTGTGAAGATGATTTGAGAGTTGGGTCTGGAAGGGCATAAATTGACAAAAACAGTATAGGACAATCCAGGAGGTAGGACAGAGGGTGGAAGTGGGGTTGTTGGTGTGATGGTGGTGGGGGTGGTATAGAATTACATAAGCAGTAATATGGGTTTAGAAAAGAATAATTCTGCTTCAAAGAAAGTGCCAGCTTTCAGCTCACTTTTGCTTTGACCAATACGTTATGTCTTCTTTCTACCCTCAGTTCTTCTGTGTCTTAACTCATTATAGACAAGCATAACATGATACAGGTTTTCCTACTATGTGAAAGTAGAGTGTTCCTATGAAAACTTTCGTAAGCCAAAATGGTGTAAGGAAGTTATTACCATTAATTTATATTAAAATTTTTTGAGCATTCCCAAACACAAAAAATAATCTCTTAGCCTTTTCTGATACCTTAGGACACATCTTGCTAATAGATGCACAAAATAAATTGAGACAAAGCACACATGCTCACAGACACAGTTCAAAGCTGTGGTGGCTTGATGCTTAGATGCTGATGCTGAGTGGGGCCACTCTTGCTGCTTGGGGTGCACACTGCCTTTATAACTGCTTGCTGAAAAACAAACACTACACACTATTTTTGATTTTCACCTTTTTTCATAAAAGTGAAAATCTCCTTTGGATTCCTTTTGGTTAGTGAAAACAGGTACTTAAATGTAGGTATTTCATAAAAGCAAAGTGGTTTAATGCAAAGTTTCAAAAAGTGGGAATACCTGTACTGGCTATTAAGCTTTCAGTAATTTGGTTGCTAGACTATTTTAAAGCAACCAAGGACCAAAGGGGAAGCTCTTTGTTCCTAGTCTGTGATGAAAATATGGAAAGTTTTGTACTATTTAGTCATTCAATGATCCAGGAGCTTCCCCTGCTGTAATAATGCTACTATTTTCAACATGTAGTAGAAGCTCACCTTGCTGTCCCACAGGCAATGTATAGAAAAAGGGTGGTGCCTTGTGCAGCCTGCTTTAGGAGCCAGAGATTAAGGTGGCATACATACATCACTTCCAGCCAACATTCCACTGGCCATAACTGAGTTACATGTCCCCTCTATCTGCAAGGAAAGCTGGGATATGTAGTCTCCCTCTTGGTTAGTTACAGGGTCTCTGAGCAATAAGAATAATCTAGGTCCTAAATAGGACTAGAAAGCATGGTTTTGTATGTGCAAGGATGTTATCAGGGAGGTCAGAAGTAGCTGATCAGTCAAAGTTAGGAACTAGTTGTCCTCTTTCTGCATTGAGTTAGAGCTAAAACAAATTTGGGTGGCAGCAGTATAGTGGGTCTCTGAGATCAAAGATTCAGGATTATTAGTAGAGATGAAAGGTGTGATTTATTGTGTACCTCAGTGAAGCTGCATGAAAATATAGGAATTGTTAATATTATTAGCTGAGTAGTATCATTGTATACTGAGGGCTAGTGGGTCACCACTAAATCCTTAGCACCTCCCTCATCACTCTTTATGCTTGTTCATCTCTGCCTTTTTGCTATACATATACACATGGCCTTAAAAATTTATGCATTAAGACCCATTAGACATGTAGGCAGGCATCTCTCCCATTCACCTCTGTTTCTCCCCCATATCTGGCTATGGCTGTGGGTTCAGTTAATACATGATGAAGTCTGAAGGAATAAATTTATGTTTATGTGAAGTGTCAAATATGTTTGCATATGCAGTTAAATTCATCTCTTTCAATTCTGTGACTTTGTTTTCTCTTTTAGCTCCAAGGTCTATTAAAGGAGCACAATTATTTATTTATTATTTTTTCAGAATTCTAGTGTGCTGTGTACCCATAATAAATGGATAATTACTCACTAATGATTCTTTAATTGCACGTACTATATACCTCTAGTGAGAAATTTTAAATGCATGTTACCCATTTTAGCCTTGTACTCACTAGCTGCAGAGTCAAGCATACAATGTGTTTCTTTAATGGTTGTCTTTACTGTAAGTACAAGGCATAGATTTTTTTCTTAATATCTGATGCCCTGTATTTTCAGACTGTTTAATATTAGTTTTCTTTTTTAATAAATTTATTTTTTTAAGTTTATTTATTTATTTTGAGGGAGAGAGAGAGCACAAATGGGAGAGGTGCAGAGAGAGAGGGAGAGAGAGAAGATCCCAAACAGGCTCCTCACTGTCAGTGCCGAGCCTGATGCAGGGCTGGAACCCACAAACCGTGAGATCATGACCTGAGCTGAAACCAGGAGTCAGACACTTAGCTGACTCAGACACCCAGGTGCCCCTTAATATTAGTTTTCTTAAACAGAATTATCAGTGAATAAAATGAGCATATTACTAATAAAGAGTGTGTGCGTGTGTGTGTGTGTGTGTGTGTGTGTGTGTGTGTGTGTTTAGTGTTGGTATTGAATGGGTGAATGTTCAATTGCTCTTAATCTAAAATAAACACAAAATATTCCTTGTTGTCAGTATTTTTTTCTAAGTGGTATCTATAATTTTCTTCTGTGCATGAATGAACGATAGCACACAAGTGATTGCACTGTGGTTTATAGCTCAATAAATTAGTCTTAGTGTGTGGGAGATTTACTGTGCCTTAATCAATGATTAATTATTCCTTTCTGATCTCAGTAAGATCCCATAAAAAGGGGGTTACACATATAGCCTTGTTCCTTTTGAGGCTGCAAGCAAAACTGCAAAATTATTAAGCTCAGTTTAATTGCCTTTTGTAGCTGTGTTGAGAAGAGTATCTATACAGTATATGATCATCTCTTATATCAGGGAAAGAAGCAGGAGCTAAAACATGGCTTCTGTTTAATATGAATAAATTGTGTTTCAACCATAGTGGAACATGGGTTCATATTACATATGTTTTGATTAGCATATTAAGGGTGTTTAAGAAATGATACATAATTAATTTAATGGATCCAAATTTTAAAAAGCTGTTAACTGTTCTTTAATCATAAACTTGATATAACTGCTTTTTCTTTCCCTCTTTTTTTCTTTTTTAGGTGTTGGCCTCATTGGTAGAGTGTGCTAGAGTGGAAAGAATACAGGATTTATGGTCACATAGAGTGAATCCAAATACTAGTGTAGTCCTCTATGTATACTGTGACATTTAGCCAGTTATTTTAAATCCCCAGTTTTCTGTTTTACAAAGCAAACAATAATAGCTTCATTCAGGGTTGCTGATGAAATTATAAATCGCCTGTGTAATATATACATATATATGATTTACACACACACACACAAACACACACACACACACTCATAAATTTTCTTCCTTTCTGTGCCACAGTAGAGAGGCTTGAATAGGTTGCTCTTTTGTAATAAGCTATTTGGGTGGATAAAACCAAAAGGGTGCTCTAAAGACTTTTCTAGCAGGCATCCAAGCATTAAGGGTGCTTGATGTCTTGTGGGAAGATTGATAAAGGCTGACGGCTGGTCTCTATAGAATCATGGCTTCTGGGAGTTGAAGAAGTTAGTTGTTATTTTGCATTCCTGGAAAATTTAGAGTTGACCTTTGTATTAGGCCTAGTCTTATTTTTATTTTTAAATGTACCATGAGATGGAAGTTTCAGCATCATAAGAAGCAGAGAAAAGTCAAAGATATATTTTATTATCCTTTCCCTCCCATCCAAGGCAATGCTATTGAATGCTCAACTGTGACTTGCACAACATTTAGTCTTGCCTAAGGATGATTGCAGGCATAGGCACAGGGGAGTTTTTACAGACTATAGTCAAGCTTTATCTGTGAATAAAAATAATTTTTTCCAATTTGGACAGTTTTTTTTTGTGTGTGCCCAATTACTATGGCTAGAGTATATAGTATAATGTTGAATTCAAATGGTGAAAGTGAGCATCCTCATCTAGTTGTTGAATTTAGAAGGAAATTTTTAGGTCTTTCATTAGTGAGTATTATTTTGGCCATGAGTTTTTCATGCATTCCCTTTATTATGTTTATCTACCATGAAAGTTTCTTCTCAGTTTGTTGAATATATCTATCATGAGAGGATATTAGATTTCACAAAATCATTTTCCTTCATCAATTCTTTTTATATTATTATCCTCCTTTAAAATATTTTTTGAGTATAGTAGATATACAGTGTTATATTAATTTAAGGTGTGCAATTTAGCGAATTGACAAGTTTATGCTTTATGTTATGTTCACAAGTATAGCTACCATGTAAGCCATTAAACCACTATTATAATATTGACTATATTCCTTATGCTCTGCTTTTTATTCATGTGACTTACTTATTCCATATTGGGAAACCTGTATCTCCCATTATCCTTCAATCATTTTTCCCAGTGCCCTATCATCCTCCCCTCTGACAAGCATCAGTTTATCTCTATAATTCTGATTCCTCTTTCTTTTTAGATTCCATTTATGAGTGGAGTCATATGATGTTTGTCTTTCTGAGTCTGATTTATAACATAATAACCTTTAAGTCCATCCATGTTGTCTCAAATGGCACAATCTTATCCTTTTTTATGGGTGTGTAATATTCCTGTGTGGGGTGTGTGTGTGTGTGTGTGTGTGTGTGTGTGTTACCAACATATACCATATTTTTCTTATCCATTTATCTGTTGATGGACACGTAGATTGCTTCCATTCCATGGCTTGGCTGTTGTAAATAATGCTGCAATAAACATGGTGGTACATATATTTTTGAGTTAGTGCTTTTGTTTTCCCTGGGTAAATACACAGTAGTGGAATTACTGGATCCGATATTTCTATTTTTAAGTGTGTGTGTGTGTGTGTGTGTGTGTGTGTGTGTGTGTGTTTTAGAGAGAAAGAGAGCGAGCACACTAGGAAGGGGGCAGAGAGAATCTTAAGCAGGCTCCATGCTCGGCACAAAGCCCGATGCAGGACTCAATCCCATGGCCCTGGGAACATGACCTGAGCCAAAATCAAGAGTGGGACACTCAGCCAACTGAACCACCCAGGTGCCCCTCTTTTTTAAGTTTTTGAGGAACCCCCATACTGTTTACCACAGTGGCTATACTAATTTACATTCCCATTAACAGTGTATAAGGGTTTCTTTTTCTCTACATCCTTGCCAACATTGGTTATTTCTTGTCTTCTGGATTATAGCCATTCTAAAAGATATGAGGTGATAACTCATTGTGGTTTTGATTTGCATTTCACTGATGATTAGTGATGCTGAGCATCTTTTCATGTATCTGTTAGCTATCTGAATATCTTCTTTAAAAATGTCTATTCAGGACCTCTGCTCATTTTTTGATTGGACTTTTTGGGGTTTTTTTGGTGTCAAGTTGTATAAATTATTTTGGATATATAATTATATATTGGATATATATTATATATATATACATTATATATAATATATATATATATAATTTATTAGATATATCATTTGCAAATATCTTATTCCATTCAGTAGGTTGACTATTTGATTTGTTGATAGTTTCCTTTGCTGTGTAAAAGCTTTTTATTTTGGTGTAGTTCCAACTTTATTTTTGCTTTTGTTTCCCATGCCTTAGGAAACATATCTAGGAAAATGTTGCTAACGCCAATATCAAAGAAATTACTGCCTGTGCTCTCTTCTTGGATTTTTATGCTTTCAGGTCTTACTTTTAGGTCTTTAATCCATTTTAAGTTTTTAAAAAAATTTTTTATTGTTTATTTCTGAGACAGAGAGAGACAGAGCATTAGTGGGGAGGGGTGGAGAGAGAGGGAGACACAGAATCCAAGGCAGGCTCTAGGCTCTGAGCTGTCAGCAGAGAGCCCGACATGGGGCTTGAACTCATCAACCACAAGATCATGACCTGAGCTGAAGTCGGACACTCAACCGACTAAGCCACCCAGGCTCCCCTCCAGTTTAATTCTTATATATGTAGCTGCCCAATTTTTCTACCACTATTTGTTGAAAAAACTTTCTTTTCTGCATTGTATATTCTTGCCTCCTTTGTCATAGAGGTTTATTTCTGGGGTCTCTATTCTGTTCTGTTGATCTGTATGTTTATTTTTGTGTCAGTACCATACTGTTTTGATTACTATGGCTTTTTAGTATATTTTGACATCTGGGATTGTGATACCTGCTGCTTTATTCTTTCTCAGGATTGTTTTGGCTATCTGGGGTCTTTTGTGGTGCCATACAATTTTAGTATTATTCTAGTTTTGTGAAAAAGTCTGTTGGTATTTTGACAGTGATTGGATGGAATCTGTTGATTGCTTTGGGTAACATGGAAATTTTGACAATATTATTTCTTCCAATCAATGAGCATGGAATATCTTTCCATTTGTTTGTGTCATCTTCAATTTCTTTCATCAATTTTTTATAGTTTTCAGAGTACAGATCTTTTACCTCCTTGGTTAAGTTTATTCGTAGGTATTTTCTTGTTTTTGGTGTAATTGTAAATGGATTATTTAATGTCTCTTTCTGCAATTTTGTTGCTAGTGTATAAAAACGCTACCAATATCTGGGTATTGCAGAGTTGTGTTGTCCCTTTTAAGTGTTAGTTGTATCCTGCCACTTTACTAAATTCATTTATTACTTCTAGTAGTTTCTTGGTGGAATCTTTAGGATTTTCTATGTATAGTATTATGTCATCTTCAAATAGTGAAAGTTTAACTTCTTTACCAATATTGATGCCTCTGATTTCTTTTTCTTTTCTGATTGCTGTGATTAAGACTTTTAGTACTACGTTGAATAAAAGTGGTAAGAATGGACATTCTTGTCTTGTTCCTGAAAACTGTCAGTATTGCACCATTCAGGATGATTAACTGTGGGTTTTTCAAGTTTGAGGTGAGTCAGCATAAAGATGGGTCTTTTCTCCTTTGTCCCCATTCTTCCACTCTGTGTCTTTTGATTGGACAGTTTACATTTACATTTAACATAATTATGTGTATACTTATCATCACTTTAAACATTTGTTTTTCTACAAAAAGGATCTTTTTATAGATCCTTTCTGTTCCTTTCTTCTTCTCTTACACTCTCTGTGATCAATGAGCATCTGTAGTGTTTTGTTTGGATTTCTTTCTCTTAATTTTTTGTATATCTATCAAAGGTTTTGGGTTTGTGGTTACCATGAGATTCATATACAATATCCTAAATAAATAGCAGTTCATATTAATTTAATGGTCATTTAAGTTCAAACACATTCTAAAAACAAAAAACAAAAAACAAACAAAAGCAAAAAAAAAACCAAAAAGAAAAAAAGTCTTTTTTCTTTTCTTTTAATACTCGCTTCTCCACATTTTATGTATATGTACTCATATTTTACACCTTTTTATTCATATTTTTCTTATGTCAAGTTATGGCCATTTCTTTTCCACTTAAAGAAGTCCTTTTAACATTTCTTGTAAGTCTGGTTTAGTGATGATAAACTCGTTTATCTTGTGTTTATCTGGGAAACTATCTCTCCTTCAAATCTGAATGATAACCTTGCTGTGCAGAGTATTCATAGTTGTAGTTTTGTTGTGTTTTTTTTTTTCCTTTTAGCACTTTGAATACATCGTGCTAATATTCCCTTCCCACTCTAGGTTAGGAAGTTTTCAGTTATTATTTCTTCAAATAAGTTTTCTACATTTTTCTCTCTCTCTTCTTCTGGGATTCCTATAATGCAGATTTTTATTCACCTGATGTTGCTAAGAGATCTCTTAATCTATCCTCATTTTAAAAAATTCTTTTCTCTTTGCCATTCAACTTGTGTACTTACCATTACCCAGTCTTTCTGATCGTTGATATGTTCTTCTTCATCTGCCATTGTACTGTTGATTCACTTTAGTGTGTTTTTTACTCTAGTTATTGTATTTTTCAACTCTGATTCTTTTTAAAATATTTTCTATCTTGGAGATCCTAGCGGCTCAGTTAGTTAAGCATCCAACTCTTACTTTAGGCTCAGGTCATGATCTCATGGTTTGTGAGATTGAGCCCCGCATTGGGCTTCATGCTGACAGTGCAGAGCCTGCTTGGGATTCTTTCTCTCTTTCTCTCTCTCTGCCCCTCTCCTGCTGGCACTCTCTCTCTGTCTCTCAAAATAAATAAAATAAACTTTAGGAAAAATATATATTTTCTCTTTATTGATGGTCTCACTGAGTTCTTCCATTCTTTTCTCCAGCCCAATGAGTATCTTTACAATTATTACTTTAAATTCTTTAGCAGATGTATTGCTTAACTTTGTTTCATTTTGTTCTTTTTCTGAGTTTTTTTTTCTTGTTCTTTCTTTGTGAGCATATCCTTTCACCATTTTGCTTGATTTTCTGTTTCTTTCTATGGATTAGGCAAAATTGCTACTTATAAAGTTGAAGGAGTGGTCTTGTGTATTCCCACTTGGTGACTTTTGCTGGCTGGTTGGAGCTATGTGTATATGTGCTAGCTACTCTTTTAAACCATGGCTTTTTACAGAAGGAATAATTAAAAAATAATAATAGTAAAAAAAACAGAATAATAAGAGAGAAAAACATTGTTAAAAAGGGACAAAAAAGAAAAAATTAAGAAGAAATAAAAAAGAATAAGAAAAGGATAAAACCAAAGAGAGAGAGAAAAAAAAAAGGCAAGATAAATTTTAAAAAGTAAAACAACAGCGCCCTCCAATCCCATAAAACTGCAGGTTGTTTTCTGTGTCCCAGCACACAGGGCAGATGGTGTGTGCTTATGGACCCTGGGCTCTCTGAAGTGGCAAACTCACTGAGAGGACTGGACTGCCTGACAGTGTCCAGACCCTGCTGTGGTCAAGGCTTTTAAAGTGAGGTGGGGGGGCGCCTGGATGGCTCAGTCGGTTAAGCGGCCGACTTCGGCTCAGGTCATGATCTCGCGGTCGGTGAGTTCGAGCCCCGCATCGGGCTCTGTGCTAACAGCTCAGAGCCTGGAGCCTGTTTCAGATTCTGTGTCTCCCTCTCTCTGACCCTCCCCCGTTCATGCTCTGTCTCTCTCTGTCTCAAAAATAAATAAACGTTAAAAAAAAATTAAAATTAAAGTGAGGTGGGAGCATAAACCACATGTTCTCCAGTCCCTCTGATCCGAAGAGCTTTCTTGCATCTCCTCTGCCACTTGACAGAGTTGTGTTGTCCCTTTTAAGTGCTAGCTGCTCTTTTCAACCACGGCTTTTTTTTTCTGTGCCTAACGATAGAGGCACAGTATCCTCAGTACTAATCCTTCCCCATTGCTATTAGGAGCTCAGGGATGGGGGTTCCCTTTGTCTCGGTCTGTCTTCCTGTTCTCTTGCCATTTTCTCTATCTTTGGTTGTTTAGTAGCTGTTCAGTCAGCCCTCAGTTCTTCTTCAAGAGGAATTGTTCTATTAATAGGTATAATTTGGTGTGTTCTGTGGAAGAGGTGAGTTCAGAGTCTCCCTATGTTGCTGTCTTGAACCAGAACCTGTTTTTTTCCCCTGCTACATTCTAATTAATGTAATGTATTACACTGATTGATTTTTGTTTTAATTTTTTAATGTTTATTTATTTTCAGAGAGAGAGAGAGAGAATGTGTCTGAGCAGGGAAGGGTACGGAGAGAGGGAAAGAGAGAATCCTAAGGAGGTTCCACACTGTCAGTGCAGAGCCTGACATGGGGCTTGAATTTACAAACTGTAAGGTCATGAACTGAGCCAAAATCAAGAGTGGGATGCTTAACCGACTGAGCCATTCAGGCACCCTTGATTGATTTTTGTATGCTCAACTCTAGTACATTATTTTAAATTCTCAACACTTATTTCAACTGTGGCTGTTACTGTCAGTTGCAGTCAGGCTTTGGTTTATTTTATGTAGATGCAAATTAATAATGTCTCATGCACACATGGCATGAGACCACCTATAGAAACCTGTTTGGCAATCATATATGAGAAACTTGGAGTTGCAATGTAGGTGGCAACATTCAGAGTGCCCTTTGGCCTTTGTGGAATGGGAGCCTGTGGATTAATGTTTCCCCTTTTCTTCCTTTGGGGACAAGGTTCTAAAGTCAGTTCCATAAGGCTTCTTAGAAGGTCTTACTAGGTGAAGCAACCAGTGGCTTGCACTGACTTGATTATACATCCTTGTATTTATTTGTTCTCCTTCTAGTTTCACTTATCCCTTGATCATACTTTCTGGGACTGCATTCAAATAAACTACTCACTTAGAAGCATTTTGTTTGATTCTGATTTCGGAGAAACTCAGGAAAATAAAGAACTAAGGAGTCTGCTGTACGTGTCTAGTGACACTGCATGAAGTAGAGGGAACTGACAGGACATAGTGCAACTCCTAGCACTTGGTCTCATGCTTTTACTAGATGTTACAAAGTGCTGTACAGCTGTTGGATTTTATTTCTGAGGACCCTGCTACTGATTTTTTTAATCTTGATTTTCAGGTTTAACGTAGTCCCTTAGCTCACTGAAAGTTCTTTGTTTTTGTTTTGTTTTGTTTTGTTTTCATTAAAGCTTTCTGCTTTTCTCCTTTGACTATGGGAAAATATTCTTAAGTAATTGCCTTCATTAATTAAAAAGGAGTAATTTCCTGCAAAGGGAGTAAGAAAGGTGGTTCTTAAGTGTATGTGAATTTTGAGTGAATGGGAACTAATAATTAAAATAACAAATTTCATATTTTTAAAATATCATATGTCAAATGCTATGCTTAATTTTAATCCTAGCATCTCCATCATGAAATAGGTGCTATTATTATTCCATTTTTATCTGCAAGAAACTATTCGAACTCATACCAGTTTCTCAAAGCTTGTCTTCTTAACTACTCTATTAGACATTTTAAGATGTTCTTTCTGCAAATGAATTAAAGTTTTAATTATAAAATTCATGAAATGTTTGAATAAATCTTCATGAAAAGCCAACATCTTGTCTGAAATTCTATCCTTCTTGAAATGAAAACTGAGGCTAACATAAATTACAGAGGAGTAAGTTTCTGACATAGAAGATCTGGTGTCAGGGCATGGGGCTATTTTTGATGAAGTCTTGAAATAACAAAGCATAAAAAAAAATGGACTTGATTCTCTTGATGGTACACTCAGAGTTTAAAAATATCAGAGTTGCTCCTGTGTCTGCACAGACAGAATCTGTAAATTTTAATTTTTTGTCATTTGGCTTCTAGATGTCCTTGGCGTGTGCACCCTTGTGGAATCCGGTTCATCTCCAATCTGTCAAGAAGCATCAGAGGTGGTTTTGACTCCTTATGTCCTGAGCCTGTGCACAAAATGTGTGAGTACACTGAGATAATGAGGCCAATTTTACCCTTGTCGAGGGTCTTCTAAAATGATTTTATAATGGTTCTTGTATTGGAATTAATTACCCTGTATTTTTAGACTCAGGAGGGAAGGGCAATGTTTGGTTAAGATTAGAAAATATCTGGGGCGCCTGGGTGGCTCAGTCAGTTAAGCGTCTGACTTCAGCTCAGGTCATGATCTTGCCATTCCTGGGTTTGAACCCCATGTCAGGCTCTGTGCTGACAGCTCAGAGCCTGAAGCCTGGTTCAGATTCTGTGTCTCCTTCTCTCTCTGCCCTCCCCCCCCACTCACTCTTTGTCTCACTCTCTCTCAAAAATAAATAAACATTAAAAAATTTTTTAAAAAAAGGTTAGAAAATATCTTCCTTGGGGAATTGTCTTATGTGTACAGGCTTATTCTTTGCCTCAGAAAGGCTTTGATGGACATGACTCTGAGTTAAACCCAAGAGGTTTACCTCAGTGAGAAATAAATAAATAAATAAATAAAATTAAAAAAGAAAAGAAAAAATTCAGTACATTATTAAATAGTTTGAATATTAGCAAATTATAGACCATATAATTTATTCATATAGGAAACTTTCCCATTGCATACTAGCATCCCCTTCATCCAGTTTTTAAGAAGGTTACATATTAAGATTCCCTCTGTCTGCTCTTGAGACAGGGTACTATCCTCTCAAAAGAAACCCAGAACTTTGAAACATTTTCTAGTTAATTTAGTGTTTCCATCCATAATTTGGAACTTTTGGTGCTTCTGGAAATTAATTTGGGGATTGCTGTATATATTTGTACCATTGAGCATTGTGCAAATGGTTGTTTTTGCTTTGGGATGGGTTATTTTGAGTAGATAGAGAAGAAGGAGAAGATTTAGGTTTTGTGTTTCTTATTTCTAGGGATTCAGATGATTATTTTGGACAAAAGTTTGTGAATTTTGAGCCCATTACTGAGTTTTCATTGCATTGTGATGAACATTTGCTTCGTTTGTTGGAAACTGGAAAGGGGCTGAATAATAACCTAGTCAAATTTATTTAATTTTGGAAAATAGCATAATTTGACTACCTCTATGTAAAGTTAAAGAGGTTGGTGTTGGAAATAAAAGGTTGCTTTTTATTTTCACTAAATAAATCTATTTCATTTCTTAGTTGGATACTGAGCCTCTTGTGCATTCCTGACCCACAATGTAACTTTCTGTCTTTCTCCTTTTGATTTACCCAAAGCAGAAGGCCAATTTCCCGTGGCAGCTGGGCTTCCTGATGAAGTCTGAATTTATGAGCTTGTATGTTTGAAGTGTTTTGGGAAGATTTGAGTTGAGTCTAGATTGAGGTGAAGGAGAAAGTGTTTCTTTTTATACTTGCAGACTCTTCCTGTAGGAATGAAAATGTAATCAAGTGCTTTTAATTAAAGAACAATCAGTAAATAGCTAAGTAGGGAAGTTTCCCATGAAATCTTGTTCTATTTATATTGCTTATGCTTTGTTACACATACCCAGTTAGGGATTGTTGCAGGGAATAGGTAGCCACTAAAACTAGCCCAAGTTAAAGTTTTATTTTAAGACTTTTGGGGAAACTCAGGGGACCTGAAAATTATGGCTAGAATTTTAATTTCTAGCCAGTTTTTTATTTTAGGAGAAAGGTTAAACATAACAGTTCATTTTCTTATTTTGCTCCACAATGTTAAAGAGAGAGGCACATCTGTGACATTGATTTCAATAATGAGAATCAGGTACGAATGACACCTCCAACAAGCAACAATTCGTTCTACATAATCTAGCTGTCAATGAAGAAGTATGTCAGTATATTTCAAGAGCTTTTCAAATAAATCAATTAGCAAAACTTTGTCAATAGAATTGATTTTAAATATTTCCTTCAGAGTTTCCTGCAACCATGCCTTCAACACTGAAAAGTGATGGAATTTGCTTTTGGATCAGCCGGTGAACACACTGAATCACTTCTTTGAATTTTCATATTTCCATATCTTTTCCCTTTAATAATCTGTGTGTTTATTCTTCAACTATCACCCCTTTCCATGTTAATACATGAGATCCATCAAAACCTTGTAAACTTTCCTTAATTATCTTTTAGTTTTCATATTTCTGTCCAGAAACCTGACCCCATTCATATTCCATAATCTGTTTTTTTTTTCTCTTTCATGCTAGAAGATTTCTCCATGTGTTTGGTGATCCTTGGCTGTGTCTCTATATTTGAGAGTAAGGACCTCATACTCATTTGGAAAGCCTATTTATAATGGAAATGCATTAATTGGTAAGGTTTACTACCATGTAATAAGGTGGTAACATAGCTTTTTAATTTGGAGCCCCTACATCTCGTGGTTTATGTGTTTTCTCTGGACCTTATAGTTTGTCTAGAGAGGACTTCTCCAATTTTATGCTTGGGGAGTGAAAGCCTAGTGGTCCATGTTCTGGACACAGCCAGAAAATGACCTGCAGTTCTCCTTGTTAAATGCAAGGTTTTGCACTTCATCCCCTGTTACTCAATAAAACATCTTACCCTGTCATTCACTATACAAATCTCTACAGTATAAACCTCTGATCGTCTGTTGGGGTAAGGAAAGGGATCCAGCATCTACTTATGTCTTAGGTAGTAGTCATCTTTCAAGTAGTCCTCTTGTTTCATTCATACACTCTTTCCCCATTATATGTATGCATATAATGTATATGGTGCATATATAAATGTATACACACACACACATATTCACACATACACATACCTTCGGAGTATATATACCATATATACATATGTATACCTTCAGAGACACCTAGTGTCTTGAGAGTTTCTGGGCTTTTTGGTAGAATTGCCAGCTTCATACTGGCTTCAATTTAAAATGAGGTTTCAGCTTTATCTGGTTTGGTAACAGTCACTGTTCATCCATCTGTCTTCCAACATTTCAGAAATGTTTTTGATATTGCTTATCTGGTATGTTCTCTCCTATTTTTCATCTTTAGATTTATAAGTTTTAAATTCTCTCACATTCAGTTTAGTGTGGTTTTGTAAGGATAAGGAATAAGTAAATGCATGCATCCACCGTCATGCTTAATCAGAAGTTTGTAAGGTATCTTACATGCAAAAGATAGTGATACCTCTATAGTGTGACATTAATGCTATTTAAAATATTATCAGTTTATCACTATAATACCTGCAAGTTAGGAGAGGGCATAAACATTATGAAAGCATAAAGGCCTGCCTTTTCCAGCTGTCATGCTGTTTTCTCAGTAGAATAGCTAATTCACCTGAAACCTTTACAAAGCCTCCTGCCTGAGTTCTCCAGTTTTACTTTGTAGATCCTTCTGTTGTGATACTACCTTTTCCTCTGTTTATCTTTTTTTTTATTTTCACTAAGCTCCAGCTACTTAAAGGCAAATATTAAGCCTTATTCATCTTTGTACTCCCTGAGCTTAGCACAGTGTTTGCTTTGCATGTAGTAGGTACTCCATACATGTTTTCTTGAAAAATGTTGCATGAATGTATTAATAATGTGTCCACATTTTCAAGGAACTTTTAATATGTCATATCTGAAGTAATTACTCCCCAGTCTTTTCTTCTTCTCTTCTTCCTACCTCCCCCACTCCCAGCAAGCAAGATGTACTTTTGCCCATTACTTGAACTATAAGTAAATATAGATATATTTCACTATATTTCTATTGCCTACTTAGTTTTTACAATTTAACCAGAGCTTTTGAATCATTTGGGGTGTTTTACTTTTCAAAAAAAAATTTTCTCCAGGATGAGGCAATATAATTTTTTATATTTTGGCCATTTATTGACATTTTTACCTGATAGGATAAAGATGGATAGTATAAGGTAGTGGCCAGGCTTAGACATATTTGTTAATTTAATTCAAGAGTTATTTACTGCTATTTTATGGCTGAGTAATATTCCATCGTATATATATACCACAACTTCTTTATCCATTTATCAGTCAGTGGACATTTGGGCTCTTTCCATAATATTGCTATTGTTAATAATGCTGCTATAAACATTGGGGTTCATGTGCCTCTTTGAATCAGTATTTTTGTGTTCTTTGGGTAAATACATAGTAGTGCAATTGGTTAAATAGGTGATGGGCATTAAGGAGGGCATTTGTGATGAGCATTGGTTGTTGTATGTAAGCAATGAATCACTAAATTCTACTTCTGAAACTAATATTACACCATATGTTAACTAGCTAGAATTTAAATTAAACCCTGAAAGAAAAAAAAAGAATATTTACTGCTCATGTGTTATTTTCAGGACATTGTACTGAGTACTGTTTAAAAGTCAAAATGAGTAAGAAAAAGTCCTGCCATTAAGAAGTTTACACTACAATAAGTGGAAAAAAATAGGATGGTACCTTATAAAAAGGCGAAAAATAGTAAGTGCTATGGAATTCAGAAGAGAAAGAACTCACAAATATATGGAATCATGGAATCATGAAGGGTGTTTTGGGGGTCAGTAATATTTCAAATTATGCTTTGAAAGATAGTGGAAAGGAGAGTTAATCCAATGGAAAGGATGAGAAAGAGGAGTAAGAGGCAAGACAAAAAATAACTAGATGTGTTTGGTAATAGGAATTAACTAGTTCATTTGGCTGGAGAGTAGAATAGTGGATATAAGGATATATAGAAGAAAGAGCTGGAAAACATAGGCTAAGTCATTTTGTAGAGGACTTTGAATGTCAGGCTAAGGTATTTTTGCTCAGTGAAGTAGTCAACAGGGAGACACTGAAGGTTTTAAGCTTGTAATATTTGAATTATAAGAATATTAGTGAAGCAGATGTATCAGAAGAGGAGAAATAGAAGGAGAGACCCACAAAGCTACTTTTGTAGACTGGGTAGAAAAACTGATTTTCTGAAAAGATTAAGGACAATAAGCATAGAACATGATTTTTTTGTATCTTCATTAACATCTATTTAAATTACTATTCAATTATTTACTTATCCATTGTCTGTATTCTCCCACTAGAATGTAATTTCCTTGAGAGAAAGGATTTTGTCTATGCCCTTTAGCTCTGATCTCCAATGCCCAGAATAATGCTTGTAATATTATAGTTGCTTAGGAAATCATTCTGGTAGGAATTAAGGACACAGAGAAACAGAAAAGAAAATCAAATAGGTCAGTCTCAAGTGCATGAATTAAGTGAAATAAATTCAAATAGGCCAGTAATCCCAATTAATGAAAACAGAGTGAACTCTGCAATTAAAAGACAGAAATGGTCAGACTGGATTTTTTAAATCCCAGTTGTATGCAACCTAAAGATTCATACTTAAAACATAAAGACACAGCAAAGATCAAAGTAAATGGATGGAAAAATTATCCCAAATGTTAACCAGAAGAAACCTGCTGTAACTGTACCATTATTATACAAAATAGACTTTAAAGTAATATAAAGTTAAATGGAACATATAAATATATATATGCTTATATATATAGAAATTATGTATACATAATAATATTATATAAAAATATGTAAAGCATAAATGGATAGAACTACATGGAAGATCAACAAAGCCACAATCTAAAGAGATTTTAACATACTTGTCTCAGTAACTGAGACAACCTTTATCTAATAGGTCTTTATAAAACTTACATTAGTTCATTTTCAAGCATTAAAGGAATATTTGGACTGAGTGGGAAAGAGAATGGCATTGCAGACTAGAAGAATGGTATAAAGAACAACGGGCAAAGATGAAGAAAAAAATGGCTGACACACAGAAGACATGGGGAATGAGAGTGGGCTTTGATTGAGGATGAGTGCAGAGAGACAGGCATATAGGAGGATGGCCGAGGTGAGTCTGACATGAGATTGAAAGTTTCAAGTTGGGGAGTAGCACAACCCGACCATTTAGGAAGGTCATTTTGATGAGAATGGGAAAGAACAGAGAGTAGAATGTGGAGTGAGGAATGAGTAGGAAAGCTATGGTAAAGGAGACTAGTTGGGAGTTCAGGCCTGAGCCAGTGAGGCTCTGAGTTAAGGTAGTATGATCAAAGACTGAAGGGAAGATTCAGCTTTGGTCAATGTTATGGAAATATAATTGTTAGTACAAGTAACTTATTGAAGGGAAAAATACCAGTATGGCTCTCAAATTTCTGATGTGGGTGGATGATAGTGCCATGAACCAAGACAGGAGCCGATAACAAGGGGGCTGGTTTCAGGGAATATACCTGTGATACTTCAGGTTTAGAATAAATTTTTCTTTAAAATTAATTTTGTAATTTAAAAATGCCTGTGATAGTACAACATTGGAAAATGCCATACTCTCTTATTGAATTTTTTTTCCCTTCATGTAACCGAGTAATATGACTTCTCTGAATTATGAGTATAAATATCACCCGGGAGACCTTTACCTCAAATTGGCCAACCTGAGCTTAAGTCCTGACTGCCATTGCTATGTAACCTTTTTTATATCTTACATTCTAGTGCATGTGATTATGTCTTTTTGTTAAACAGTTTAGATAATTTCTGGATGTAGTAGACTCACAATTCATGCCTTAAAACTGTATCTCTAAAACCCATACCAATTTAGTTCCCCTCAAATATGCTTGATCTAAACCAGTGAGTGTGTGCTACCACTATTGGGTTCAATGCAGTTCCAGTAGCATTTGATGACATACTTAAAAATCTCTTACTTAATATTTCAGGTTCTTTCCCTATTGTAAGAACTAAGCTTTAAAAAGTAAAAAACTTGACAATAATCATAGTGATAATGATGATGGTAAAAGTAGAGAGCTTTTTATGGCTCAAGTTAAACATTTCAAATATAATTCTTACAATGACTTCACATTACAGCTATTTAGCTCTATTTTATATTTGAGGAATTGAGGGTCTGAGAAGCTAAAGTAACTTTCTAGAGGTTGCATACAGCAAGAAAAAGGTGAGGCTTGGATATAATTCCAGTTCTCTTATTCCAATGTTTGCATTCCTATAATTGTACAAAGTGCTGTGGGAAATTGGACTTGGATTTGATGAATCAAAAAAAAAATGGTACTTACAGAGTACCTTCCTGTAGTGAGAATATATCTGCTGCCTTGGGTTTCTCAAGACAACACAGTGTATTTCTTACAAATCAGGCAATAATCTTGCAGCTTGTGTAGAGAAAAGAGTTGTGTCTGTTCTGGGAGATAAAAATGGTCAGCACAAATGTGATTATGATATTTATCCCCTTTCATAAATGTACAGTTTATTTTTGTCTTTTCATCAATATAATCACTCAAAATATTTAGTAATTATGGCTCTTCTTGCTTTAAAGTGGTAAACCGTGGCACTATGGCATGCCTTGAAAGTTTCTCACTAAGAGATAAATTAAATTCTGTTAATTCTCCGAACTGAATCAAATTGACTTTGGGATGAATGTTTTAAAGTATGCAATCATGTATTGTCCTTAGAAAAAGTCAACAATGACTATATATTTTCTAAGGTGCTTAAAGAATTTGATGACTTATAATTACCACTAAGTGATAGGTTTTCTAATAATGACCTTAGTGTAGGTCATAGCTGTGCTGGGGTCTGTGCCAAACAAGGGTCAGCTTTGGAGAGTCCAATAGCACATTAATTTCATTTTGTAAAATTAAAAATCATCTACCAGTTGTCCCTAGCCCTTGCCATGTTCTGGGAAAGGCTCCAAAAGTTCTGTTGGATAATATGGTATATTTTTGCTTAATATCAACACTAGTAGTGACGATAATAAGAGTTTACACTAGCTGTGTACCATGCACAGGAATTGGGCTAAGTAATTTACATGTTCCCCTTACCTTATCTAGCATTTGGTGCTAGATAGTTATTGTCCCTATTTTAGAAATGAGGACCATGAGACTCAGAGAAGTTAATTAACTTGCCCAAGGCCACACAGACAGTCTGTACAAGAACTTGGGTTTGATCACATATTCTGCTAAAATGTCTTCAAAGACTCCATAAATAGAATTTCCACAGTTCTGAAAGCAGTGGAAACAAACAGAATGCCTGTTTGTTTCTGTGGCCTGACACCTGGGTCATCATTGATGACAGCTTGACGCACACTTACTGATTCTGAGTGTCAGTTGAGGATGGCTGATGCAATGGCCCCACAGCGCTCACATTTGTTGGAAAATTCCACGTTGATCTTTATGAAAAAGCAGTTGCCTAAGCTTCCGAGGTTGGCTTTTTCGGTCATGGTGCATAATCTGAGCGTTGGGGAGTCTGCATGCCTGAGGTGTGAAGATGATGATGTACTTCCTGTAGGCACGAAGGCGCTCAGAAATAAAGCAAGGCCATCGAACTGTCATTTGTTGTTCTTCCTGTTCAGGCTTTTAAAAAAGAAACTAAGGTCAATTAACTGGGAAGCTTAACCTCTCTTAGCTTGTCTTTCTTTGCATAGGCTTTTTGCCTTTTAAATAAATCATTTTTCTCTCCTCTCCCTCCCCACCCCCTATCCATTTTGAACACGTTCTTGGATTTCTCATGCTGGGCCTAAGGAGCAGACTGCTTATATTCAAGAATGATTTGGAGGGGATAAAGTGTGCAAGATTTTGAATTCTTGCCATAAGTCCCTGGCAGACAGCCAGGCAGCCTCAGAGGAATAAGGCTAATGAAGGGAGGGTAAAGAAGATCCGGGAGTGCGGCTGGTAATGCAGTATTCATTTAATTGGGAGCAGGTACCGGTGCAAACTTCTCCATTTTAATTGGAAAAAGGGAAGGCGATTGTTAAGGAAGAAGGAAAAAAGAATGCATAAAGTTTTCAAGCCGAGGAGCCAAAGGCAGCCCTGTCTATGCCAGAGAAAGAACTCAATTTAGGGCAATTTGCTCTGCAAGCTGGGCTGCAGCCTCCCCTGGGAATAGGGATGAGGAAGAAAATGAAACCAAAAGAGAACTTGATAAAATCACCTAGCACAGACAATCTCAGTAGAATAGGTTTTACTGAGTTAAATCTGCCCCAATCAATATGATTCTTTTCATATAAGTTACAAATAAAAAGCCACAAGATTACAATAAAAATCGAGACTCGAGCGATGCTGATGTTGCACCTGGGAGTCTTAAGAACTTGTTATGGAATATATGTTTTTGCAACTATAATGTTTGTTTTTCTTTTCACCCTGGTCACGCGAATCAACTCTTTGCTTTCCCTCCCCATCCATCTAGTTTTATATATTGTTTTAAAAAACATAGGAGGCAACTCTTTCTGCTTAGTTTCTCTTGCACTGGAGGTTGGAGATCGGTGGTTTCTTTTTGTCTTGAAATGTGTTGAATTGCACATAGGGCTGATTTCTCATGCTAATGATAAACAAAGAGACTTTTTCCTATTGTACATTGTATGACATAAGTATTTATAACATTAATGTATTAGTAAAACAATGAAAGAGGCAAGTTTCATACAATAAGAGGAAGCAACTCTTTTTGATGCACATGAGAGACTATTAAAATCAAACACAAATCCTATAATTTCATGTTTAATAACCATCAGTTCTCAATAATCTTTGACTGCCTCACATAAATGGGAGTTTTAAGCAGCTGATTGTTTTAACGCGATAACTATAATTTTGATTCTTTGTGAATGAGGAGGCGGAAGACCAAGCAAAACATTTAGTTCTTTCTGCCAGTGCGGTTGACTAATCAATGACAAACTTGGAGAGAAGAGTCTTTATTTTAGCACATAAAAATACATTTTAAAGAGAAATATAACGAACTTATTTAGAGCTTAAGTTTCCTGGCAAATCTATATTATTAAATCTCATTAAACGTATTCGTAATGGGTAATAAAAAGAAGACGATGGTGCTTCGTTTAGATAGATTTTACTTTACGTATAGCCTGCCATGTATTCAGTCTTGGTAAACCTGAGGTAGAAGAGGTGTCCATGATCATTTTATCTCTTTGATAATTTTCCTCGTGGGGTGGGGAATTTTAAATTCTCGCAGACTATGACCTGCTAATTTGACTTTACTACCTTGATTACTAGAAATATAAGATTAAAAAGGAAGAGATTTTCTGGGCAGAATAGAGTAACATCTCAAAATGTAGTGCAGTTGTCACCCCCAAATATTCTATTTTTTCCCTCCATACCATGCTGAATAAATGAATTAATCTATGCACCAAAAATATTTAGAGAACCTCTATGCTAAGCACTGTGGAAGATGAAAAGATGAAAATAAAATAACACAGGCCCTATCATCAGGAAACTTACTTTCTAAGTGAGAAAGCCAAACTAAAGTACAAACGCCAAATATAAAATGAGCAGCAGAAGAAAAGATGTTCCCAAACAATAGATAGTTGATGAAGTCTCAACTATTTTTTTCCAGTTCTCAATGCATAATATCTGAATATGGACAATTGATGCCATAAAGCAGTGGATCCACTGCTTGGTTTGTTGAAGGCTATGAAGGGTTTATGGAGCTGATGGTACTTGACCTGGTTTGTATTTAGGAGGGCAGGAGGGGAATGTGGGAGGCAATACACCACATCCAGGAAATGATGTATTTTAATCAAAGGTGAGGGACTGGGAGGAGAGAGAGTAGCAAACATATTTGGGGAACACTAATTGTAGCAGAGAGTCTTCTAAGTCTTCTAGAAAATTAATGGAAATTAGTTGAGGCCTGATTTTTGGAAGGTGGTGATTAAATGTTTTCTTTATCTTATAGTATAGAAATATCTAAAAAACATTTGTTTTAAAGGATGAAAGGATTCTTTGAGGAAGACTGACCCCACGGCAGCATGTGATATAAATTAATGGTACAGAGGTCTCACATGTGCTCACAATCCCATGTTTTCCCATGTGACCAAATATTCTTTCTCTCCCATGCTGTTGTCTACTCTGGAGGCTCCACCCACAGAACTGCTTCACAGAGCTGCACCTCCTGCCTAGGCTGACAGCTGCCTGCCTGTCTTCTTCAGATGTGGCTGCCCACAGAGCTGCCAGCCCTCAGAATGCCACAGAAATGCAGAGTGGAGGGAAACAATTTCACTTGTGTCAAGAATTACACAAAGACTCTCATGAAGACATTGCAGCAGCCTCTGTCTTATAAGCCCTCTAAGAATCACAGTAAATATCTCATAAGACAGTTCTGTCACCTTCTTGCCTTTACCTCTGGAACCTCTGGAATCAAGGGCTCACACTTGGATGGGTCAGACAGGAAATGGATGCCATGTCCTCCATTATTCTTAGCTCACCTGAGTTGGTAGCTTCTAGACCCATATAAATGTTTCTATTCTTCCTCATTTATAAAACCACATGTCTACACAAATCAGTGGTTACAAACAGGGACTGGTGTGCATTTAATATGAGTAGGTGGGAGAACAGGTCTTCTCTACAGCTCAGCCACTCAAGGTGCTCTTTTTGGCTCTGTAATCTACTATTTATGTGATGTGGTTTAGCCTCTGGGTAAATAGTGAATTAGAAGATTTGCCTTCTTCTCATACTCACTGTTCTTTTTATACACCTGTTCCCACAGGAGCATACTTTGAAAAGATGCCAATAATTAAAATATTTTTGTGAGTGGGAAGGGCTTTTCAACTCTTCATCTTTTTTTGCAGAGTTATCCACTGTACCGCCTTTTTGTTATCTTTAGGTGAAGGGGTCTGGGGATCTTTCTGCCATGACATTTCTCAAAATATTGTAGATAGATTACCACCTCCTTCATTCATATATTAGATAACTCTATTCTGATAGTTTGGGCAAATTTCTGTAAAAAAAGGGTAATCACAAGAGGAAAACTTATAAAAGGTAAAATTATTTCTAGGTATATTTATATAATGGGGATAACAATATTTTAAAACGTTTTAATTTCAATTGTGCCGATGTCACAGCTGAATAGCTATTAGAAAAATGCATTAATTAAAAGCCTGTTTGTGGATCAATTATGGATAAGAATTTCTTGTTAGTTTACATATGGCCTTGTGCCTTTTTCAGAACTGTCATTTTATACAAATTTTAATTGAAGATATATCTCTGCTGGGGAGTACATACTCATGAAATTCAATGTATTCTCTCTCGGAGATAGCACCAATGACTATATTAATATAGAAAGAACCAAGTTCAAGTGTCAAAAATAAGTTACACCATTGATTTTGTTAGACAATACCAGATTCAGATTCAACTAACATTTATAGAGCCCCTAATTTGGCCAGACATTGTGCTATTATATATCTATTATTTAGCCTATAATTTTTCAGAGCCAGGAACGAACTTGGTGTTCATATTCACATTTACAGATAAGAAATACGCAATCTGAACAACTTAGATGGTGACTCCAAGTCTAGTGAGTAATAGGTGTGGATTTGAAGCCAGGGCTCCCTGATGCCAAGGTGGAAGTTAATTAGTGATTTTGCTACTATTGAATTTAAGACCTCAGCCCAGCTTCTCTTTACTTCAAAATCTACAGTACACTCCTACAGTTAACTAAAGAGTGAACATTCTTTTGAATTACTACATGTATTTGGTGGATGAGGACAATATATGAGAAAATTGTATTTCTAGTTTTGAGAGGAATATATATTTTTTAATTTAAATTCGAGTTAGCTAACATACCGCATAGTCTTGGCTTCAGGAGGAGAACCCAGTGATTCACCTCTTACATTTGATACCCAGTGCTCATCCCACAAACTGTCCTACTTAATGCCCATCACCCATTTAACCCATCCCCCCACCTAACTCCCCTCCAGCAACCCTCAGAGACTTTTATGATTTGCCTCCTCTGTTTTTATCTTATTTTTCCTTCCCTTCCCCTATGTTCAGCTGTTGAGTTCTCAAATTCCACATGAGTGAAATCATATGATATCTTTTTAATATAAAGGTAATGATGTGCTAACCAAATGGCACATGCTTCCCTGTTCATAGTTCTTATTTAGGTGCTAAGACCCTGTTAAATTTCTGACTGTGATTATATTATGATACCTTGGATAGTTTTGTGCAGCTTAAAATCATTTCTAAACCTTTCCAAGTTAATTACTTTTTTAGTTTATTAATGCCAAATGTTTTAAATTTTTTCTAGCTTTTTATTTTGAAAAAATTTAAACTTACGGATAAACTGAAAACATAATGTAATGAACACTTACATGCTTTTTATCTAGATTCACTAGTGGTTAACCAGGTTACTGCTTTTGTAGTCTCTCTTTCATATATATAGATATATATTTTTGAGCCATTTGAAAATCAGTTGCAGATACATAATTCACCCCTAAATGCTTCAACATATATCTCCTCACAAGGACATTCTTTTTCATTACCTTAATGCTATTGTCACATCCAAAATATAGAATATCAATGCAAAAATTTTACCTGATATCAGCCCATATTAAAAATTTCCCAGTTATCCATTTAGTATCCCTTATAGTTATTTTATTTTTGATAAGCTCATCATTCAGTTTTTAAATTTCATTTTCAATAGTTTGATAAAACTCATGATTTAATCAGAGATTATTCAATACACTCAGTTGTCTTAATTTCTTTTAATTTAGGACAATCCCTCTCTTATTTTTCATTACTCTGGGACTTTTTAAAAAAAAGTCCAGGCCTGTTGTTTTGTATAATTTCCTACTGATTATTTCTATATTACTGGAATCAAGTTAGATATTATTGTCAAGAGCACTATACAGATGATCTTGTGTCTTTCTCACTGTATTAAATCAGGAGACATATAATACTGACTTTTCCCTTTATTGCTGATGCTAACTTTAATTATTTGATTAAGGTGGCATCTCTGAGATTCTTCCACTGTAAAGGTATCCTGTTCTCTTGCAATTGATAGGTAACCGTGGGTGACACTTTAAGATTATATGAATATCCTGTACTCAAAATTTCATTCAATATTTCTAGCACTCATGCTGATCTTTCTTGAATCAGTTATTACATTAGTGCTTGCAAAAGGATGATTTTCTATTTATGTCAGACATTTTACATTTATTAATAGACCCCTTTAAGAAAGAATGTTCTCTTCTTCTCTACCTCTTGTTTTACTTCCTTGCTTTCTGTCTCAGCAAGATATTACAAGTTCACCTTATATTTTCCATGCCCAGCTCCTGGAAGCAACCATTTCTCCAAAGGTTCTTAGTTCCTTTTAGTGGGGAATTGAATTTAGAAACCAGCATGGGGCGCCTCGGTGGCTCAGGTCATGATCTCACTGTTCATGAGTTCGAGTGCGTGTTGGGCTCTGTGCAGACAGCTCAGAGCCTGGAGCCCACTTCAGATTCTGTGTCTCCGTCTCTCTCTGCCCCTTCTCTGCTCACACTCTGTGTCTCTCTCTTTTTCAAAAGTAAATAAACATTAAAAAGAAACCAGCATCTGGGCTCACGGGGTGCATATCATTTCTACACACTTCCAGGGTGTAGGCTAGAAAAAAAATGTGTACACATATATGTATATGTACATGTAAATACATATATATTTTTTATTCTGATAGCTACATTGCAGAGTTCTTCACTGTTTTCTCAGTCCATGTATGAATCTTACGTTTCCCACTCCTAAGCACATCAGTATGTTTTCATAAGATGTAAGATGTTTTCATAAGATGTTTTTAGAATTGCTACACTAATACCACTATATCAACAGCAAACTTGCTAAGTAACATTCAAATTAAAAAAAATCCTTTTGTCTTTAAAATATATCCCAATAGGGGTTTATAGTCATAATACTATATTCAAAAGTTACTTAGATTTGTGTGTGTGTGTGTGTGTGCGTGTGCATGCATGTGCATTTGAGTTATAATTCTGATATATGGTTAAATTCATTTGTTTCTATTTGTATTCCATTGTAATGTTTTTATATTCTTGGCTTACTTTAATTTTTTGATTATATAAAGAATTTATAGGGATCACACATTAAATAATATGCAGTGTATTTTAAATATTTTATATATAATATTTAAGTACTATACATAGATTAAAGTATATGTTTATTAAAACATACACATTTAAAACATATTAATATACCATTAATATATTTTAATAAATATATCAATATGTTCAATTAATTCATTATTTAATAGGTACTATACTATATAATAT
The DNA here is from genome assembly GCF_018350195.1 of Panthera tigris. Classification (NCBI taxonomy): domain Eukaryota; kingdom Metazoa; phylum Chordata; class Mammalia; order Carnivora; family Felidae; genus Panthera; species Panthera tigris. The sequence continues at coordinate 87,225,214 of NC_056664.1, forward strand.
ATGCTATATATTTTACAGTGTATCAAATATTATATATAATGTATGCAAGTATATGAATCAAAAAGGTTTTATTCTTTTCTTTTTCTCTTTTACATTGTTCCCACTATCTTTAGATAACCATTTTTATTCATTTCTGTTTTATTTTTTCAACTTGGCAAAAATAAGCAATAAAATACATAACACAGAGAAACCCACTTAAATGCATATCTTCTCTTTTCTTATCATTCCTACACAACAGATAGCAAGAATTTTTTTTTCATTAAACAATATATCCTGGAAGTCACTCCTTATCAGTTTATGAACATCTCAGTCTTTTTGTGTAGCTACATGGTTCTCCATCATTTGAATACACTATAGTTTATAAAAATCTATTGCCTGCTATTGCAGGGCATCTAACTTGTGTTCAATATTTTGCTGCCATTATTATTATTATTATTATTATTAATGTTCCAATAAATGGTATATGTGTTTTTTGTAGTATGTAGTTTTTGTAGAATAGGTCCTCAATGTAAATCCCCAAAAGTAGAATTGCTGAGTCAAAGGAAATATTTAGTTTTGCTAGCTATTGCCAAATTCTCCTTCATCAGGCTGACATAATTTTATGTTCTCACCAACTATGTATGAGAATGTGTTTCTTCACAACCTCACCAGCAAACTCTATTATCAAGCTTTGGATTTGTGTCAATCTGATAAATGGGAAATGGTCAATAAGGAAAGTTTTAACCTGTATTTTTTATAAATTAAGGATCCTAAGGATCCTAAGATCATTTATGTAATTTTTTTTTCCTATGAAGCATATATTCTTGTCTGGGTACTCATTATAGAGTTTGTTATATTTTTGGAATACCCTTTATCTGCAATATATGCTGCAAATAATTTCTCATATTTTGTAATTTTTAAAAATTTTGCTAATGGTGTTTTTTCTTCCCATTTTGTCCATGTTCTGTTCTAGTATGTGTCTGGTTTCACGTTTTTTTTTAAATTTTCTTTTTTAATGTTTATTTATTTTTGAGAGAGAGAGAGAGAGAGAGACAGATCATGAGTAGAGACAGGGAGACACAGAATCGGAAGCAGGCTCTGAACTCCGTTCTGTCAGCACAGAGCCTGATGCAGGGCTTGAACCCACAAACCACGAGATCATTACCTGAGCCAAAGTCGTATGCTTAACCCCGACTGAGCCACGCAGGCGCCCCTAGTTTCACTTTTTATATTTAAATAACCCGTTTTTTAGTTTATTCTGACATATTTGGAATACAGATGTGTTTTCTGAAAGGATATCCATTGTATTAATACCTTTTATTTAAAAGTACATATTCTCCTGAGTTATTTGAAATGCCAGCCTATTATATATTAAATTTACATATGTACTTGGGTCTCTCTCTGTACTTTCTATTCTGTTCCATTCATATTCTCATAATACCCTGTCTTAATTATGTCTTAATATTTGGTTGTGCTCGATGCCCTCTTGCTCCTTTTAAACATTTTTTCTAGCTTTTTCACCATAATTTTTTTCTATAAAATTTTCAATCTACTTATCGGCTCCTACTATTTTTGTGGAGTCATGTTAAGTTTATATTTACCATGTTGAAAATTGACATCTTCATAATGTTGACTCATGCTTTCCAAGAAAAGGAATAGTATTCCACTACTTTTCTGTCTTTCAGAGTATTTTAAAGATTTTTTTCAAATTTGTTATTCACATATCTCATTAAATTTATTCCTTAGTACTTAATTTATTGTGGCGGCCATCATAAATAGCATTTTCTTCCATTCTACTTTTTTATAATTTATGTGTATGGGGACATCAATTTGTATATATTATTTGTCTTTCTTTCTACCATACATGATTCTTTATTTTTTGGCCTTAGTTTAATATTGAATTCTCTGGAGGTTTACATGTACATTATTATGTCATCTTCAAATAGGCTGTTTTAATTTTCTTATGCTTCTAATTGCTTATTCTTATCTTATTTAATTGATTAATGTAAGGTTATAATTGGAGATCATGAACATTTTTGCCTTGGTCCTGATCATAGATAGAGAATGTCTTTAGTGTTTCCTATTAATTCAATTAAGTTACATATTGGTTTTAGGATATATATCCATTTCTCTCTCTCTCTCTCTCTCTCTCTCTCTCTCTCTCTCTCTCTCTCTCTCTCTCTTTCTCTCTCCCCCTCCGTCCATAAATATATATATTATATATATTGGTTTTAGGATATATATCCATTTCTCTCTCTCTCTCTCTCTCCCTCCAAACATATATATATATATATATATATATGTATGTATATACACACACACATATATAATTTACCACACTTTGGTAAATTGTTTTCCTATAGAATTATCCATTCATCTAGATTTTCAAGTGTATTTGCATAGAGTTGTACAAAGTAGTAACTTAATAAAGTATTAATTTTTTAAGTTATTTCAATGATTATTTTCTCCTCTGTAGTTTATTATTTTGTGTATTTGTGCTTCCTTCAATGATTCAAATAGCCAGTGATTTCTCTATTTTGTTAATTTTTATTTAAACTAAAAACATTTCCACTATTTTTTCTGTTTTCTAACTTTACTATCTGCTTTTATTTTATTATTTTTTCCCTTTATTTGGTTACTTTTTTTTGATAATAGCCATTCTAACAGATGCGACGTGATATTTTGTATCTCATGGTTTTGGTTTGTATTTCCCTGATGATAAGTGGTATTGAAATCTTTTCACGTGCGTCTTGGCCATCTGTATGTCTTCTTTGGGAAAATGTTTATTCAGATCCTCTGTCCTTTTCTTCTTTTAATCAGATTGTTTGCTTTTTTACTATTGAGTTGTATGAGTTCTTTTTGTGTTTTGGTTATTAACCCCTTATCAAATATAAATCATATATTTGCAAATGTTTTCTCCCATTCAGTAGGTCGTCTTTTCATTCTGTTGATAGATTAATCTGCTGTGCAGAAGACTTTTAGTTTCATATGGTCCCACCTGTTTATTATTGCTTTTTGTTGCCTTTGCTTTTGGTCAGATCCAAAAAACTATTGCCATGACCGATGTCAAAGAGCTTACAACCTACGTATTCCTCCAGGAGTTTTATGATTTTAGGTCTTATATTCAAGTCTTTAGTCCAGTGGAATTATTATTTTTTTTTTCTGTATGGTGAAGAGAATAATTCAGTTCCATTCTTTTGGATGTGGCTCTTCAGTTTTCCCAGCACCATTTATTAAAGACACTGTCTTTTCTGCTTTGTATATTCTTGGCTTCTTTGTTGTAAATTAATTGACCATATATGCATGGGCTTGTTTCTGGTCTCTCTATTCTGCTCCAAAGACCTATTTGTCTGTTTTTTGCCAAAATCATACTGTTTTGAATATTCTAGTTCTATAGTATAGTTTGTAATCAAAGAGTATGATGCCTCCAGCTTTGTTTTTCTTTCTCAAGATAGCTATGGTTATTTGAAGTCTTTTGTGCTTTCATACAAATTTTAGGATTATTTGTTTCTATTTCTTTGAGAAGTGCCATTGGCATTTTGGTAGGGGTTGCATTGAATCTATAGGTGGCTTTGGGTAATATGGACATTATAACAATATTAATTCTCCCATTTCATGGACACAGAACACTTTTCCATTTATTTGTATCTTTTTAGTTTCTTTCATCAATATCTTGCAGTTTTCAGAGTATAGGCCTTTTACCTTCTTGGTCAAATATATTCCTAGGCATTTTATACTTTTGGATGCAAACTTAAATGCTGTTAAATTGGTGTTGTATCTGCAACTTTACTGAATATGTTTATTCTAACAGTGTTTTGGTGGATTCTTTAGGGTTTTCTATACATGGTATAATGTCATCTGTGAATAGTGACAGTTTTACATCTTTCTTTCCAATATAGATGTCTTTTTCTTTTCTCTAATTTAATTACTCTGGCTAGAACTTTTAACACTATGGGGATAGAAGTGTCAAGAGTGACCATGCTTATCTTGTTTCCAATCTTGGAAGAAAAATTTTTGGCTTTTCACTATTGAGGATGATATTAGTTATGAGCTTGTCATACATGGTCTTTATTATATTGAGGTACATTTCCTCTCTACCCACTTTGTTGAGAGTTTTATCATAAATGGATGTTGACTTTTATCAAATTTATTTTGCAGCTATTGAGATTATATGATTTTTATCTCTTACTTTATAATGTAGTATGTTACATTTAGTGATTTGCAGATGTTGTACCATCCTGGCATCCTTGGAATAAATCCCATTTGATTATGGTGTATGATCCCTTTCATGTATTATTGAATTCAGTTTGCTAATATTTTGTCAAAGAATTTTTGCATCTATGTTCATCAGGCATATCGGCCTGTAGTTTTCCTTTTTTGGGTATCTGTATCTGGTTTTGGTATCAGGGTACTGACTCATAAATGAGTTTGGAAGTGTTCCCTCCTCTTCAATAGTATATAAACATTTGAGGATAGTCATTAAATATTTGAATGTTTGTTAAAGTTCACCAGTGAAGTTGTTTGGTCCTAGAATTTTGTTTTCTGGGAGGTTTTTGAATACTAATTCTATCTTCTTACTAGTAATCAGGTTATTCAGATTTTCTATTTCTTCATGATTCATTCTTAGAATATTGTATGTTTCCAGGAATTTATCCATTTCTTCTAAGTTTTTCAATTTGTTGGTATATAACTGTTTGTGGTAGTCTCATCATTCTTTATATTTCTTTGTTATTAGTTGTAACTTTTTCTCCTTTATCTGATTTTATTTGAAGTCTCTCTTTAATTCTTAGTGAGACTAACTAAAGAATAGTTAATTTTGTTTATCTTTTCAAAAAACCAGCTCATAAATTCATTGATCTTTTCTATTGTCTTTTTAGTTTCTATCTCATATATTTCCATTCTGATCATTATTATTTCTGTCCTTCTAACATTGGGTTTTGTTTGTTGTTTTTATAGTTCTTTTAGTTTAGATTGTTAGATTGTTTATTTGAGATTTTTCTTGACTCTTGAGGTAGGCCTCTATAGCTATGGATTTTCCTCTTAGAACTTCTTTTGCTACATCTGTTTGGCACAGTTAACTAAGCATTAGAGTCTTGATTTTGGCTCTGGTAATGATCTCATAGTTTGTGAGATGGAGCCCCGTATCAGGCTTTGCACTGACAGCATGAAGCCTGCTTGGGATTCTCTCTCTCCCTCTTTCTCTTCCCGTCCCTTGTCTGCTCTCTCACTCTCCCTCTCTCTCTCTCTCTTAATAAATAAGTAAATTTAAAAAAAAGAAACTTAAAAAAATTGCTATCAGTTATTCTGTGGCATTTCTGTAGACATCTTCATGTTCAGTACAGTTTTGAAGATGTGCTTCTGGACAAAGTATTCCTTAAGATTTTGAATTCTTAAAACTGTTTTTAAACAGATTTAAAATTTTTGGAGAATAATTTCATTTCAGTAGAAATCTACAACTCATACTTTAGTCCCCTGAAATTCTTGAAAAATATAGTGATTCAACAATTCTATACATTACTGAGTACTGATCACGATAAGTGTACTCTTAGTCCCCTCTGCCTATTTTGCCCATCCCCCAACTCACCTCCCTTCTGGTAATCATCAGGTTGTTCTCTATAATTATGAGTCTGTTTTTTTATTTCTCTCTCTCTCTCTCTCTCTCTCTTTATTTTTATTAATTTATTTTGTTTCTCAAATTCCACTTATGAGTGAGATCATGTGGTATTTTTTTTCTGACTGACTTATTTCACTTAGCATTATATTCTCTAGATCCATCCATGTTGTTGCAAATGGCAAGATTACATTCTTTTTTATGCCTGAATAATATTCCATGTGTGTATATGATATATATGTCATATATATGTATCACATATATATATATCATCATCATCTTCTTTATCTCGCATATTCTTTATCCAATTGTCCATATATGGACACTTGGACTGCTTCCATAATTTGGCTATTGTAAATAATGCTGCAGTAAGCATAGGGGTGTATATATATTTACAAATTAGTGCTTTCTTATTCTTTGAGTAAATACCTAGTAGTAGAATTACTAGGTAATACAGTATTTCTGTTTTTAATTTTTAGAGGAACCTACATAATGCTTTCCGTAGTGGCTGCACCAGTTTGCATTCCCACCAACACTACATGAGCTTTTTCTCCACATCCTCGCATTTCTTGTGTTTTTTATTTTAGCCGTTCTGACAGGTGTGAGGTGATATCTCATTGTGGTTTTGATTTGCATTTCCTTGACTTTTCATGTGTCTGTTGGTCATCCATATGTCTTCTTTGGAGAAATGTCTGTTCATGTCTTCTGCCTATTTTTTTAAATTGTATAATTTGATTTTCTGGTATTGTATGAGTTCTTTATATATTTTGGATACTAACACTTTATTGGATATGTCATTTACAAATATCTTCTCCTATTTTTAGGTTGTCTTTTTGTTTTTTGATTGTTTCTTTAGTTGTGCAAAAGTTTTTTCTTTGATGTAGTCCCAGTATTTTTGTTTGTTTCCTTTGCCTCAGAGACATATCTAGAAAAATGTTGCTATGGTTGATATCAGAGGAATTTCTGCCTATGCTCTTTTCTAGGATTTTTATGGTTTCAGGTCTCATATTAAGTTTCTTAATACATTTTGAATTTATAGTTGTGTATAGTGAAAGAAAGTGGTCCAGTTTCATTCTTTTTCATGTAGCTGTCCAGTTTTCCCAGTGCCATTTGTTGAAGAGACTGTCCTTTTCCAATTGTATATTATTTCCTGCTTTATCAAAGATTAATTGATGATATAATCTTGACATTATTTCTGGGATTTCTGTTCTGTGCTAAGGAGCTATGTGTCTATTATCATGCTAGTACCATACTGTTTTGATTACTAAGCTTTCTAGTATTTCTTGAAATCTAGTTTTATTTTTTTTTTCAAAATTGCTTGACTATTCAGGGTCTTTTGTCTTTCCATACAAATTTTAGGATTGTTTGATCTATTTCTGTGAAAAATTTTGATTGAGATTGCATTAAATCTGTATTGCTTTGGGTAGTATGAATATTTTAACAGTATTTGTTGTTTGAATCCTTGAGCGTGGATTATTGTTCCATTTGTTTGTGTCATCTTCAATTCCTTTCATTAATGTTTTCTAGTTTTCAGAGTGCATGTTTTTCATCTCCATGTTTAAGTTTATTTGTAGGTATTTTACTGTTTTTGGTGTAATTGGAAATGTGATTATTTTTAATGTTTAATTTTTTTTTTAAGAAAAGGTGAGGAGCACAGAGGATCTGAGGCAGCTTGTCACTGACAGCAGAGAGCCTGATGCAGGGCTCGAACTCAAAAACCACAAGATCTGACTTGAGCCAAAGTCAGACACTTAACCAACTGAGCCATCCAGGTGCCCCAGTGCAATTGTTTTCTTAGTTTCTCTTTCTGCTACCTCACTATTAGTGTATAGAAATGCAATGTATTTCTGTGTTTGATATTTGTATCCTGTGACCTCACTGATTTCATTTATCAGGTCTAGTAGTTTTTTGTGGAGTTTTCAGGGTATCCTGTATATAATATGATGTCATCTGGAAATGTTGAAAGTTTTACTTCATCCTTACCAATTTGGATATTTTTTTTTTCTTGTCTGATTGCTGAGCTTAGGACATCCTGTACTATGTTGAATAAAAGTGGTAAGAGTGGGAATTCTTGTCTCATTCCTGAACTTAGGGGGAAAGCTCTCAGGTTTTCACCATTGAGTATGATGTTAGTTGTGAGTTTTTCATAGATGGTCTTCATTATGTTGAGATATATTCGCTTTAAACCTAATTTGTTGAAGTTTTTTTTTATCATGAATTGATATTGTACTTTGTCAAATGTTTTTTCTGCATCTATTGAAATGATCATATGTTTTTATCCATTCTCTAGTAATATGATGTAGCATGTCGATTGATTTGTGAATATGGAAGCATACTTGCATCCTAGAATTAAATCCCACTTGATCATGGTGAATGATAGTTTTAATGTATTGTTGGATTCAGTTTGCTAATATTTTGTTGAGGATTTTGCATCTATGTCATCAAAGTTATTGGCCTGTAGTTATCTTTGTAGTGTCTCTGGTTTTGGTGTAACAGTAATGCCGGCCTCATAGAATGAATTTGGAAGCTTTCCTTCTTCTTTTTTTTGGGGGATAGTTTGAGTGGAATGGGTATTAGCTCTTCTTTAAATATTTGGTAAAATTCATGTGTGAAGCTCTTGTCCTGGACTTTTGTTTGTTGGGAGTTTTTTATTGCTGATTCAATTTCATTACTGGTAATCTGTTCTAATTTTCTATTTCTTTCTGATTTAGTTTTGGGAGGTTATATGTTTCTAGGAATGTATCCATTTCTTCCAGGTTCTCCAGTTTGTTGGCATATCATTTTTCTTATGATCTCTTATAATCCTTTGTATCTCTGTGGTGTTGGTTGTTCTCTGTCTCTCTTTAGGAGCCTGACGAAAGGTTTATCAATTTTGTTGATCTTTACAAAGAACTAGCTCCTGGTTTCATGGGTCTATTTTATTGTGGTTTTGATTTTTATATTGTTTATTTCTTCTCTAATATTTATTATATCCTTCCATCTACTGGTTTTGGGTTTTGTTTGTTTTTCTTTTTCTAGCTCCATTAGGTGTAGGTTAGGATGTTTATTTCAGATTTTTCTTGCTTCTTGAGGTAAGCCTTTATTACTATAAACTTCCCTCTTAGAACAGCTTTTGCCACATTCCAAACATTTTGGACCATTGTGTTTCATTTTCATTTGTCACCTTATGTAGACACATATACATGTACATATAGGTATGTATATACATATATTATTTTCTCTTTGATTTCTGTATTTACCTATTGATTGTTTAGTAGCATGTTATTTAACATTCATATATTTGTGTTCTTTCCAGATTGTTTCTTATGGTTGATTTCTAGTTTCATAGCATTGTGGTCGGATATACATTATATGACTTTAATCTTTTTAAATTTGTTGAGACTTGTTTTGTGGCCTAACATGTGTTCTATTCTGGAGCATGTTCCATGTGTACATGGAAAGAATGTGTATTCTGCTGTTTTAAGATGGAATGTTCGGAATATATTTGTTAGATCCATCTGGTCCTGTGTGTCATTCAAAACCATTCTTTCCTTGTTGATTTTCTGTTAGGATGATCTATCCATTGACGTCAGTGAGGTGATTAAGTCTCCTAGTATTATTATATTACTATCAATTACTTCTTTATGTTTCTTATTAGCTGCTCTGTGTATTTGGGTGCTTCCATGTTGTGTGCATAAATATTTACAATTGTTGTATCCTCTGGTTAATCTGTTCTTCTTGTGTATCTAGCGTCTTTCTCTGTGTCTTGTTACAGTCTTTAATTTAAAGTCTATTTTCCCTGATATAAATATTGCTAACCTGGCTTTCTTTTGATATCCATTTGCACAGTAAATGATCCTTTCATTTTCAATCTGCATGTGTCTTTAGGTCTGAAATGAGTCTTTTGTAGGCAGCATATAGATGGGTCTTGGTTTTTTTAGCCATTCTGTCACTCTCTGTTTTCTGATTGGAGTGTTTAGTTCATTTATATTGAAAGTAGTTATTGATTGGTGTGTACTTAATTGCCATTTTGTTACTTGTTTTCTGGTTATTTTTGTAATTCTTCTCTGTTCCTTTCTTCTCTTGCTCTCCTCTCTCCATTTCTGATGTTCTTACTGATAAACTTGGATTCTTTTTTTCTTTATTTTTAGCTTATCTGTTACTAGTTTTTGATTTGTGGTTATCATTAGGTTTGTATGCAACACCTTATCAGATGGCAGTCTATATTAAGTTGGCAGTCTCTTAAGTTTGAAAGTTTGAACCCATTCTTTACCCTCTCCCCCTCCCCACATTTTAGGTATATGGGTCATATTTGGCATCTTTTTACTTTGTGAATCTCTTGACTGATTTTTACAGCTATACTTAATTTTATTGCTTTTATGTTTCCTACTTTTCTTACTCCTACTTATGTGCTTTCCTTTCTACTCAAAAAGTCCTTTAACATTTAATGTAGGGCATGAATCCTTTTGACTTTTGTTTGTCTGGGAAACTCTATCTCTCCTTCCATTCTGAATGATAGTCTTGCTGGATGGAATTTTCTTGGCTGCAAGTTTTTTTCTCCTCAGAACTCTGAATATATTATGCCACTGACTTCTGGCCTGCTACGTTTCTGCTAAAAAGTCAGCTGATAGCCTTATGAGGTTTTCCTTATATGTACCTGTTTTCTTTTCAGCTCCTGCTTTTAAAATTCTGTCTTCATTACTCCTTTTTTGCCATTTTAATTGCTATGTGTCTTTGTGTGGGCCTCCTTGGGTTGATTATGGAGAGGGTTTTTTTTTGTGCCTCCTGGATCTGGATTTTTTTTCCTTCCCCAATTTCCAGGAATTTTCAGCTATTATTTGTTCAAATAAATTATCTGTCCCCTATGCTCTCTTGTTTCCTTCTGAGATCCCTATAATGTGGATATTACAACTGATGGAATAGCTGAGTTCCCTAAGTCTATTTTCATTTTTCATTATTATTTTTTTTTCTATCTCCTGTTCAGATTGATTGTTTTACATTACTGTATCCTTCAGGTCACTAATCCTTTTCCTGCTTCTTCTAGTATACTGTTTATTCCTTCTAGTATTTTTTAATTTCAGTTATTGAGTTTCTTCATCTCTAATTGGTTCTTTTTTACATTTTGTATCTCTTTGTTGATGGTCTCACTGAGGTCTTCCATTCTTTTCTCAAATCCAGTATCTTTATAACCATTACTTTAAATTCTCTATCAGGCATATTACTTATCTCCAGTATTTTTATGTCTCTTGCTGTGATTTTGTCCTGTTCTTTCATTTGGAATATATTCCTCTGTTTCCTCATTTTGTCTAACTCTCTGTGCCTGTTTCATGTGTCAGGAAATCAGCTCTGTCTCTTGCTCCTGAAAATGATGGCTTTTTGAAGAAATTGTCAGGTAGTACCCTGAGATGCAATGTTCCCTATTCAGCAGAACTTGGTGCTTCAGAGCTATCACCTTTGTGTATTTGTGTGCCCTACTGTTGTGGCTGAGCCACTTTTGCCTTCAGTCAAGTCATCTGCATTGGCTTTCTTTTCTTATTGTGAGTTGGGTTTGTCCCTGCTTTGTTAGTGGACCAGTGTGGAGCCACCTTGGGCCACAATTGAGTCAGAACAGGTGTTTGCAAGATGTAGTAGCATTGAACTGTAGGGCATTTTCCATGTTTTGTCCCCTGAGAAGTTTTTATTGGTGGGCAGGGCCTATAGTCAGACCAGATGTCTGCCTTCAGCCTACTGCTGGAGCTTTGTGGTTACCTTCCCTTCTCCCTGGGGCAGGAGTCACTTTGGAGTGGTTCTGGCCTCTGTCAAAGCTGCTTGCACATTTCCAGGCTTTTGGACTGCTTTGGTTGGGCTCCAGCCAAAGGTGTATTTAAGGGAACCGTCTGCAAGAGAATGTGGGATTGGGGTGTGTGTTATAAGCAAGATTTGGGCAGGTCTCATGTGGGAGAGGACCCGGAGGTTCTTTAGAAAACTCCTGTCACAGGACTTGAGGCACTGATTCCTGAGGAGAGTGCAGGGGTGTTAGGTGTGGTGCCAGCGAAGTTTGTGCCTGTCCGCTGCAGAAGGGGACCTGCAGCTGTCAGGGACTGAAGCTGGTTGCGTTGGAGGGTCTGGATTCTTAGAAGAGCACTGAGGTGGGGCACATTTTGTTAGCAAGTTATACTCCTGTGTATTGTGAGAGGAGACCTGGAGGTAGGTCTGACTGGAGGGGCATGTCTGCCAGAGAAGAAGGTGATCAGGTGCACTGTTAGCAAGTTAGTTGGAGAGTGTTGGTGTTGTGCTGGGTCCTGCAGGTATCAGTGTGTCTAGGCTGGTGGGTTAGGGGAGGGAAATGGTACCTACCATCTCCTTTGTTCCTGGAGAAGTGTCCTAAAAGTCCCTGCCCCACCAGCACATGCTCTGAGATTAGTTAATAAATCCCCTTTCCATATACACACCTCTGAGATTAGTTAATAAATCTTCTTGCAAACTGTTGCTTCCCTTCTGTATCTCTGTGGGGCTGTTTGTTATGCTTTTTTAGGATGGAGACTCAGTTTCCTAGGTTCTCCCAGAGCCCAGCTTACTGATTTTTAAAGTTCGAGGTGTTAAACCCTGCTGATTATAAGAATTCATTGAATTAGACCCCTCTGTTTTTCAAAGCCAAATGTTATGGAAATTCATCTTCCCCACACAAGTTCCCCCGTGCCTGGGGTGCTTGGTTGAGGATCTGTTTCTTTCCGCATTTTGTGTCCATGGTGTCCCTCCATCCTGTGCCCAGTCTCACAGGACCATTTAGCTCTAGACCGCATCTGTGCCCTCCCAACTCTCTTTGATATGGCCTCTTCTCTACATTTAGCTCTGAAGAGTCTCTTCTGCCAGTCTTTGGATTGTTTGCTGCATTATTTATTCTGATGTGAGTGTTATCTAGTTGTATTTGTGAGTTGAAGTGAGTTTAGGATCTTCCTACTCTGCCATCTTGCCCGGAAGTCATGTTTGCTGTGATAATTCTTTCTTTCTTTCTTTCTTTCTTTCTTTCTTTCTTTCTTTCTTTCTTCTTTCTTTCTTTCTTTCTTTCTTTCTTTCTTTCTTTTGTTCCTTCTTTCTTTCCTCTATCTATCTATCTATCTATCTATCTATCTATCTATCTATCATCTATCATCTATTTATAGAGACCTTGATGCAGGACTCAGACTTACAGCTCTGGGTTCATGACCTGAGCTGAAATCAAGAATCAGATGCTTAACCAACTGAGCCACCCAGGCAATAAAATTTTTATTATAATCTTTTATTCTTTGTAAGTTTTTTGAACTTTTTAAAGAGGACACTGAAGAATTGATTTTTTATCTTTAAAATTTTAGTTTTCTTATACATGTCTAAGTAGATCATTTGGTAAACTTTCTTAAGTACATGGTAGGCCCTTTCAATAAACAGGTTCATATTTTCTTTTATTTCTGGAAAGTTTTCTTGAATTATAGTTTTAAATATGAGTCTTATTCTGTTGACGTGTTTTTGTTTCTGTTTTTCCTCATGGACTCCAATTATATATGTACTGGTTATTTTCTTTCTATTTGATACGTATCTCACTTTTTAAGCCTTTTTACCTCTTAATTTCTTTTCCATTATTTCGGTTACTTTTATGCCTCTCCTAATTGTCCTTTATTAGTTTTTCAGTCAAATAAATGCTATGTCCATCATGTTTTAGTTTATTTTTGAAGTGACTTTGTCTTTTTCTTCTCTTCTTTCCTGAAGTTGCTTATTTTATGTTTCACATCTTTATCTTTTTTTTCACATTTATAAGTTTTAACATTTCTAACTTTTATGAAGGTTATTTTTTCATATCTGAAAATAATTTTAAGGATCTTTTTTTCTGATTCAGGTGTTGGGCTATAGTTTTTCTCTGCATCACACTTGTTTTGGGGAAAAATTTGATCACCTAAAACATTTTTTATTATGATTTTCTGCTTTTTTTCTTAGAATAATTTGATGGATGTTTCTGACATTAACTATTGATTTTTTAAAATTCTTTTTCTTCACTTTTCTAGTAATAGCATATGTGTATAATTGTGGGTGGTGAAGATGTTAGCTTACCAGATTTATTATCTCATGAGTGCTCTTTTCTGTTAATAAAATGAACTAAAATTTATTTAACAAATTGCACTTTGGAGGGAGGTTTTGTATTTTTGATTTTGTGATTTTCTTTTATAGAATTAAGCTCTTAATTTCTACCTCTTGTTTCTCTCTTTACTTTCACCACCAAGCCTCTAGGCAACACCTTCATTTCTCATGGCTAGCATCTCTGTTCATAAACATTTTCAAGCTACTTCCTTTTGACTGCTCAACAGCCAGTCTTCTGATCTATTTGGTAGCAGACCTGTTCTCAATATTCACTTATTTATATTAGGGTTTTTTTCTGGAGATGAGTTGACTTCAGATACTCCAAGATAAGCCTTTTGCTTTCCTCCCCAAGTTTCCATGAAATGCCCACCGAACTCTTTACACAGATTTGGGCTTCACACTTATTTCTGCTGGTCTCATGTATATTCTTTTGTCATGTAATTTGAAGTCTTAAATCTCTGAGTTCCATCTATACTGTAGGTATGGATTATTGGTGCATATTATTTACTTTACTTGCTGATCTCTCTCATTTTCTTTGGGAGGAATGAAGAGTTTCAGGTTTATGTTTCTGTCTTTTCCTATAGACCCACAGAAGCCGCTTTTCAAAATAGCTTATGCTTTAGAAACAAAATTAAAATTTTACATATGGAAAATTGGTTTGATTGGTATCATATTAATTTACCACCATGGAAGCTAACATTATGCATTTTAGTACCTATAAGTTTATTGATTTGAAAATAATGTCACCTCATAAACTAAAAATTTCTTTCAGGTCATGCAGTGTTTTAATTTATTCTAACTCTACTGCTAAAAACATTTTATCCCTAGTTATTTAGTACGTACAGTCATCCAAAGCCATATTTTATTATAGTTAAGGCTGTGTGTTCTGAAGAAAATCTATTTGAGTTTATAGTCTTGTTCTACCACTTGCAAGCTATATTATTGAAAAACTGAATTTTTCTATGTTTTAGTTTCCTTCTGGATAAATTGGGGATATCAGTGGTATCTATGCATAAGATTATTGTAACATATATAATCTTTGAATTCTTGGTATATAATACATATTTAATAGATGTTTCATTTTTCTGAAACTAAATTTTTGCTTAATAAATCAAGGGACATGAGAGTTCATTTCCAAACAATGTATTTGAATTATCCTTTACTAACAAAATATTTCATTGAAAATCTTGGGAAACAAAAAAATTATTTATTTTCTTAAATACCTTTGAAGAGTAGATTACCTGTGATGTATAGAGATGATTTAGTTACAAGAGTTATTGTTCTGAAATTATTGGTACAGAACATGTGAATTCTTCTATGATTCTGATTCTTTTAATTCCAAATCTTAAACATGTACCTTTGGTACTTGAGTGTAGTATACATATATTATTTTATTATTAATTTTCTTTTCAGTTATACTAAAATTCTTCAACATATCAGTACTTTCACTTTTAAATTAGGTATACATTTCTTTTCATATCATCATCAATGTAAATAACTAGACAAGCCTTCACAATTTGAGAATATTTTGTGTTGGGAGAGCTTGGTAAGGTGTTTCCCTGTGATTTTCTGTAACTGCTTCAAATAGTAGATTATTCTAAATTGAGCAGTTTATTAGTGGTATGATCATGTGAACACACCTTTTCTTTGAAATTGAAAATTTTAAATTGGAATCTGAACAAAGGGAATCTTGGTCTTTTAAATCATGGCTGAAAGCTGGATATTGTTGATGCCCCTCCTAGATCTGCTCTAATACCTTTTACCAGGTCTGTTTGCATTTGTTTCTATTAGAGTCAAACAGTCTAACGAATGCAGAGTTTAACTGATTCTTTCTTCCTGACCATTTTGTAACCATGGGGTGGTATGAATTTGAATTGTAGACCTTTATGTGAGCATAAGGGTCGAAACTACTCATTCTCAGGGAAAAATATTTTCCACTCTAACATTCTGGTTCCTTATATTCGTTTTACTTCAAAGCTGTACTGTTTGAACTTAAGTTCACCCTTTTATCATTTCAATTTACTCTTCATTTTTAGCAATACCTCAATATTTTTTCTAATTACTTGTGACCTTATTAATGCTTCACAGAGTGTATTTGTTGTAGTATGTCTAGCATGTGGGTATTTTGTAATAATAGAGTTTAACAGAATATTACTGAAGTTTTACTCTGACTTACAGAATTTTAATTCTAATTGCTCATTTTCTGGTCTTTTAGAGTATATCTTCTAAACTTTTTATTTTTATGTTTTTAGTAATAGTAGACCCTGAATTCTTTTCCTATTTTTTTAAAAATGTTCTTTAAATGTTTATTCATTTTTTTTTTTTTTTTTTGAGAGAGAGAGAGACAGAGTGTGAGCAGGGAAGGGGCAGAGAGAGAGGGAAACACAAAATCTGAAGCAGGCTCTAGGCTCCGAGCTTGTCAGCACAGAGCCTGACATGGGCTCAAACTCACAAACTTTGAGATCATGACCTGAGCTGAAGTCAGTTGCTTAACTGACTGAGCCACTCAGGCATTTCATTCTTTTACTATTTTGAGAGCAGTTATCATATACTTTGACACATAAAATATAATTTGGTGTTAGACTATCTTGTTGCATCATCACAGTTTCATTTTAAAAATCAGCTGTTGCAGGGCACCTGGGTGGCTTTGTTGGTTGAGCATACAACTCTTGATTTCAGTTCAGGTCATTATCTCACAGTTTGTGGGTTCAAGCCTCTTGTCCAGCTCTGCACTGACAGCATGGAGCCTGCTTGGGATTCTCTGTCTCCCTCTCTTTGCCCCTCCCCTGTCCTCTCTCTCTCTCAAAATAAATACATAAACAATAAAAAAAATTTAAAAATTAAAAGGGCTCCTGGGTGGCTCAGTCAGTTATGCATCTGACTCTTGATTTTGGCTTAGGTTATGATCTCAGGTTTATGAGATCAATCCTCATGTAGGGCTCTGCACTGACAGTGCAGAACTTTTTTGGGATTTTCTCTCCCTCTATTTCTGCCCCTTTCCTTCTCACCCTTTCCCTCTCTCAAAATAAATGAACACTAAAAATAATAATAATTAATCATAATCATAATCATAATCGGCTGTTGCTCCCAGTTCCTTCTGGCATTAGTGGTGTAAAGGAGGAATCTGAAGCCAGCCTTATTATTTGTTTCATTGTAGTTAGTTTTTTTTGTTGGTTTTTGCATAATGGCTTACAAAGTTTTTTAACATTGTTATTCTTATAAATTGAAGTTATTATGAAGATGTGCATTGGTAATTGTACTTCTAAAGTCAATTCTAGTAACTAACACATTTTTCCAAGAGGTCTTATTAGGGCATTGTAAGAAATAATACAAAGGGTTCATCCTCTTATTTAGTGCATTGAAAAATTGTGTACCTTGGGAGTATAACAAATTTCTCAGTTTTCTCACTGTTAGTGTCTTGGTCACTGAGTCAGGAGAGGCACTAGGGGAAATAAAGAAAAAGAATCTCACATTTTGTTCTCCACTTAGTACTGGTTCATGAGGGGTAGCTTTGGCATTCTTAGGTGTGGCATTAATCAGCTCTAATCTCAGTTTGGTTTTAGTTTTTATGTTTTCTATATCCACATGTATGTATTAATTATACTTTATGAGAGCCTGCTTTAGGAGCTGCTGGCCAGAAGAAGTCTATTTTTGTTTTAATTATAATCAATTTGCTATTAAGATGAAATTTAAGTGTTCACTTATTTATGACTGCTATGTGTATAAACACTATATAATAACTTTAAATATTTTAAACTTTTATGTCCTTGTCCCTTGTCCCTGTTTGCCCATATCTTTGCTACTGACATTTTCTAAATTATTAATTTTGCCATTTTAGTTGAAAAATATGATGTTCCATCAGAATCCTGATTGAACAAAAATACTTTTATATTACAAAAATTATCTGGAATTTAGTAGGAATAAGGATTAAAATTATAATCGTAAGGTTTTACCTTTTTTTCTTGGTGTTATATTCCTATTTTTGATGGCATAATTGGTAGATATATGTCTTTTTGTAATGGGTGGTTGAACTGTGCCACACTGAAATTTAATATGATAGCTAGGAAAGACTTTTACATTTTTTTCCCTCCTAAAAGTAGATAATAATAAATTATCAACTTAATTATGTATTAGGACATTAATCAAATGCTCACTTCCCTTTACACAATAAGATTTCATTTCAAGAACTGCCAACAAAATATTTTAATGAAGTATTATGAATTTGAACTGGATTATAAAAACATTTAAGTAAAAATTAGCAATTGGAAACTCTATCAGCATCTAGCTTTAGTGTGTGTGGCGCTCTGAATTATGACACTCTTAGAGTTGTCAAATACAAGGTTTATCTTTAATGTGTTGTTCTAAATAATACGATGCCCTCCCTAGTAGCCATCTAATTGTAGATGTCAGACTGTGATGGCCTAATATGATATATTCAAAAAAGCAAACAGGAAATGAAATGGGTTATTTCTCTTCACTCCTTTGCAGGTCCATTTGGTTTCCTGTAATTGGGACCAAATTTTCCATCTGCCTTGGTCTTCTGTAAATGATTTCAGAGCACTTAGAGCTAAAGCCATCATATTTGCCTGCTTTGAGTTTCTGCTACTATAACCCTTGATTAAATGTCAGGTTTTTGTTTTCATTGTTTTACCTTTTTTTTTTTCCTATTTACATTTTTGACAGCCTTTCCTCTCAATTGAATACTGTTATCACTTTATTTTAATCCTTTCCCAAGCTGCCTATATTATCACCCCTGTGTTTCAGAACTGGGATTCCTACCCTTTATTCACTAATTGGCTTTTTACCCCCAGCTTGCCTTGCCTCCTCTTTGTGCATGTTACCCTTCGCTCTCAACACAGCCTGTCCTGCATGCTCATGGTCCTGTCAGATCTTCTTACCTTATGTCCAGGGAACTTTACTTATATTTTCCCGTACACTCTCCCAAAAGTTTCTGTGAATATGACATTCATTATATCACTTTTTCTAAAATTAATAGCACATTTTCTTATTTTCAAGTAAGTTTTTTTCGAAGATATTTGTTTTATGGAGTATCTTTTAAGTATACGCATTGTTTTCAACAGCTGTGAAAATATATGTAATTAACAAACATTTATTTCATTTTATTCATTTCCATTTATATTTTTCCATTTGGTGAAGAAAGAATATGTGCTTATTATTTTTTCAATGAGTGCTTTTCTTTTTAAATATGAATGTAGTCAAAATATTGTTGTAAGGCATTAAAATTCATACTTTACTTTTTAGTGAGTTGGAGCATGTGGCAAAATCAAAATGCATGAAAATGAGCCAAGACAATATTCCTTATAAAGCTTATATAGATACAATGAGTAGTGAATTAGTTATTTTATTTGTAATATCTTCTTAATATATTCTATGTAATGGGAGCATATCTATGAATATAGGTCAAATTATAGAAGAATGTGTTAATATATACATGACTTAAATTCAACTACCACTAAAAATCTCAAATCAAAAAGTTTGAAACATATATTATTATCAATGGAAGCTTTGAAGTATATTATGTTTTTCTTCATCATGATCTTGTTTTTCCTCATGTGCACAGACTGAAATAGGCCTGTATTTTTATTATAACTTATAATTCAGATAGGTTAATTTCATTAATTGTCAATAATTTTCAAATATTTGACTTGGTAGAAAAAATGTCACCAGCAGTTCACCAAAAAGAATTATCATAGGTATTCAAGACTAACAAGGATTTTGAAGGATTATGAACTATATCTACATAATTGTAAAATGATGGCTAAGGGGAAAGTATGAGGTATACTATGTAAGGTGAAGGAGAAAGTGTCAGGATGAAGACTAGTTATCATACAATAAGTCAAGGAGTCTGTGATAAATTAACATACAAGCAGATAAAACAAGACCTCATCATGTGCATTTTATGTGTTTCTATTCTGTAAGTTAGGATTGTAGGGTGTTTTCATCAAGCCAACATGGAGAAGTCAAATTAGCACTGTTTTGTAGGAAGGAGCCAATAAAGAATATTCTATAAGCCATCAAGCCTTACATTAGAATCACCTAACTGAAAATATAGTTTACTAAGATATTTAAGGAAAAATAAATATAAAGAAATAGAACAGACTTCTAATGTCACTGTTACAAATAATGCTTCTCTGCTAATGATACTTAAAAGTTTAAGTCTGACTAAAACCTATAGATCAGCAATAACTGCATAAATAAATTACATGTGATTTTTCTTTAATTTCATCAAAAATTCCCTAAAGTAAAGTATTTTTAAATTACACTGTAAATATTACCTTGTGAACTTGTTCTTCAAATGTATTTAGGAAGACTTCTACTTCATATTTGGAACATTTTTCTCTCCTGTTTTAGCTAAACACTTGGATTGGAAACTGCAAGGGCAGGGAAAACTTTTTTTTTTTTTTTTTTTTGCCACAAACAGAATTGTTTAGAGTTCAGTAGCCTATGCTGTCTGTGAGAAGACTTATCATGCATAGAAATAGAATTTTAGGGGCTGCCCGGGTAGCTCAGTCGGTTGAACGTCCGATTCTTGATTACGGTTCAGGTCATGATCTCACCCTTTGTGAGATTGAGCCCCATGTCGGACTTTGTGCTGACAGTTCGGAGCCTGCTTGGGCTTCTCTCTCCCCCTCTCTGCCCCTTCCCTGCTCATGCTCTCTCTCATTCACTCTCTCAAAATAAATAAACTTAAAAAAAATAGAGTCTTAAATGGTTTACCAATAAATTAAGAAGCTTGGGCCTGGAAATTCCTGTTGGGTCTCTGAATCTCTAAGTGTTTCCCATTGTATCCAATCACTACTATCCAAAATAATAGTCACGTGTTACTACTGAGAACTGAAATATGGTTTGTCCAAAGTGAGATGTGCTAAAAATTAAAATAAAATATACATTGAATTTTGAAGACATAGTACAAAAAGAATGAAAAGTATCTCACAAATCAATTTGTTATGCATTACTTTTTATATTAATTATATCTTGAAATATTTGAGATATAGTGGACTAAATTAAATATATAATTAAAATTACTGTCACTTTTTTCTTTTTTACTTGCTTTTTGTGGCTACTAGAGAGTTTAAAATTACATATCTCACTTTCATTATATATTTATTGGAAATTATGGTTCCAAATAATGCCAGATTTTTAAAAAATCATTTAGGTCAATATATTCTGGTTATCTCCCATTGATCAAACATTAATTTAAGCATTATTATATTATTCTCATGTATATTTTTGCACAGGTTCTGATTCATGTGTCTATAAATATTCTTTCTAGGGAATATTTCCTTAGATTTTAAGAGAGAACACAGAAAGAGATGTAAATGAAAGCTCCTTAGCATTATTGGTACCAAAGTATTGGTACTCTAAAGTTCAGTTTAGTCATTCTTTTTAAGCCATTCATTTTATTCTGGAGCAATCATTTTATTCTGGAACAATCATTTTATTCTGGAGCTGTGAACAGTTAGAGAAATGAATATTCTTCTAGTTTGCTTCTTTTTTCTTTACCTTCTGAAAGTGAATGATAAATGCAGTGGTCAGAAGGATTTGACGAAAGGGGAGACAGGAGGAGATCATCCAGAGGGTCATTTAGTAGATTGGCAAGTGTGGATCATGAAGCCAGGGTGCTTGGGTGATGTAAGGAAACTTCTTAAAATGGTTGTTGGAAATAGAGGTAACTTCTCAAAGTCACAGAAGAGGAATCAAAGTTCCGTGGGCTCTCTTCTCTCTCCTGTCCACCTTTCTTATTGAAAAGATAACTTTTTTTTTCAATATATGAAATTTATTGTCAAATTGGTTTCCATACAACACCCAGTGCTCATCCCAAAAGGTGCCCCCCTCAATACCCATCACCCACCCTCCCCTCCCTCCCACCCCCCATCAACCCCCCCCCCAAAAAAAAAGAAAAGGTACCTTTGGTGTTCATGTTTTTGTTATGAACCTTCCTCCTTTGCATTGCTTTTAAGATAATTTATACTTTCTCTTTGATTTCCTTCTTGATCCCAGGATTAGTGAGAACTGGACTTTTAAATTATGTCTGTAAGATTTTTTTGGTCTCCAGCATATAACTGGATTTTGCTTTTAAACTCGATCAGATGTTTTTGTTGTTTAATGAGAAAATGTAACCTGGAATTTGGTGAAATGACTGATATATTTTGTACTTATTATTCATTTTGCATCTTCCTTCTTATACTTTTCCCTATTTGTGATACTTTTTAGAGTTATTTATTCTGTTATGATCACTTGTTGATTCCTGAGAATTAGCATAAATTACTATTTCAGCTATCACAATAAAGCTTGGATTTCTCTTCACTACTGTTTGAAAAATAAGATACCAAATAATGCCCCCTGCCAAAATGCATTATTTCCTTCTTTGGTGTACATTTTAAACAATGTTTTAATCATGAATATTAATTAAAAAGTGGGGTATCATCCTCTCCTAAATTAAATTATTTTTTCTAGTACTAAGGGAAGTTTTACAAATCTGTTTAGTCAAAAGAGGGTTAAGAAACAGTAGCTGCTCTAATATATCCACAACTCTTTTGGTCTTTTTAATCTTCCAGTTTCTTTTACAAACAGGTACTTTTCTTCTATGTGATATGCAAATCTCCCAGCTCCTAAGAGCAACTGGATAGGGATATGTGTTTCATCTTAAAACAAAGACAAAGAAAAAAATAATAATATGATGAAGTTATTCAAAGGATTTCAGAAACAGGTGTTCTAAGTCTACACTAATTGGATTTCAGTTAATTATTCCTTTTACTTTAGGGAATATAAGTAAAAAATAAAAAAAAATTACCTGAAAAACTTCTCTGACATGCTAATTGCTCTAATATTATCTATCTAACCTAGGAAAAAAAAAAAAAGAAAGAAAGAAAAAAGCCACCTTAATGTGACCAGAGTCTTAATTACATTTTCATTTCCAGATTTTTAAGATAATATTTATAGGTCTTCCCATACATTACAAATTTTAATGTGCTATGGCATATTCTTTTTTTTTTCATCCTTGTATAATTTTAATTTCCCTTTACCAATGCAAAGAAAATATTTTTATAATTTAAAGATTGGATTTCCTACTAACCTCTGGAAGACCAAAGTAAATCTCTCTTAGGCTTTAGGTCGAGGAGACTGCTGCTATTTAATTTTAGACAAATTGCTCATTCTCCCCTAATCTCATTTTCTCTTTGCAAACAGAAGAGTAATTGTTATACATTACTGTGGTCATTAGTATTCCTCAATATATAGGTTAAACAGGCTACTAAAGGGATGGGAGTCTTGTTTTGGAATAGGAGGTAAGTTCAGAATGTAAACTTGATGAGGACTTAGATTTTCCTGTTTTTGTTTCCCATTCTTTTTGCACAGCATAGGACTATCTATGCCTTGTGCATGCATAGCTAATATGCAATATTTTCTGGATGAATGAATGAATGAATGAAAGACATATGAAGGAAGTCATCATTGGATGACTAGATCAAGATACTAGGTTATCTGAAAGTAGATATTTGATACAGTGAACAAAACTACTCTGTATATTGAGTTCTAGCTTGACTTTTAGCTACAAAGCCAAATTAGATTAGTCTCATGGTAAAGAAATCCTCTATCAACCTGATTGGTTAAGGTGGGAAATTCAGTGGTTAAGTTCAATAACAACTCTCAGTTGATATTTAAGAGTGATCTATTAGTTTTGCTTCCCTGCAAATAAGTATGCTCGTGGAATGGACTAAGTGTTTCATAAACATTTACTGAATGAATAAATGGATATTTATCATGTGATTTATCATATTTCTTAGCCTAAGTGGGACCCATATTTTATGTAACTTTTTCAGCTGGCTGAGTGCAGTGCGATGCTTGTTCTAGGGGGAGTTCTAACACACCCAGTGAAGGTGCATTTTTCTCGCCTCCTTCACTATTCTGTTTTAACTGTCTCTGCATTGACTTAAATCGTCAATTTAATTCTGGCCTTAGATTTTGATTGATACATCCTTTGTCCAAAGGTCTGAACTCTTGAGAGATGCCACTACAGCCAATTTTTAAGATATCAGGGACAAGATAAGCATAGCAACTCAAACATATTATATTGTTAGGAAATGTATGAAAAATATTTTATACTGCTTTGATTTCCTCTTTTGTGTCTTTAATAAAATATATTTTTTTGTAAATTAATGTCTACATATGATGAAAGTAATTCAAATATTTCAAAGAATCAAAGTAAATAGTAAAAGTCAACTTCCCTAGGCCTCCCGCTCTCAGAGGCAATCATTCTTAGTTTTCAATTTTAATTTTTTAAATTTCTTTAATTTAATTATTTTAATGTTTATTTATTTTTGAGAGAGAGAGAGACAGACAGAGCATGAGAAGGGGAGGGGCAGAGAGAAAGGGAGACACAGAATCTGAAGCAGGCTCCAGGATAAGAGCTGACAGAGACTGACATGGGGCTCGAACCCATGAACCATGATCCATGACCTGAGCCGAAGTTGGATGCTCAGCTGCCTGAGCTACCAAGGTGCCCCAATTTTTTAATTTTAAAGTTCATTTATTTATTTTGAGAGAGAGGGAGAGAGTGAGAGAGATATGAGAAGGGGAGGGGCAGAGAGAGGGAGAGAGAATCCTAAGCAGGCTCTGTGCTCTCAGTGCATAGCCCAACACAGGGCTCTATCTCACAAACTGTAAGATCATGACCTGAGCCCAAATCAAGAGCCTGTCACTTAACTGACTGAGCCACCCAGGTGCTCCAGTTTTCATTTTAAAATTATTTTGGTGGTTAAACCATTTCATTTTTAAATATTATCAATTTCTTGATTTATCATATATATGTTAGTATTTTTTTTAATCCTTGTGGGAAATGAACAATTTAGCACATTAGTTTCCTCTTCTTCTACTTTAATAATTATTTTTTTAGTTACAGTTTTATAATATAGTTATATTAAAATTTTCACATTGCCTAAGTTTAATCTCTAACTATAGTTAAATCTTCCAATGTGACTATAAGTTGACTCTAAATATGATCCTCAATATAAATGACATTTCTAGATTTATGCTCATATACCTGTTATTCAATGTTAGATCAAAGGTTGAGTCTGGACCCATAAAGGAGGAAATGTCTGAAGAGAGTCAAAGGCATTAGACCTTTAAGTTATTTTAAATTTTCTGCAGTACTTCTCGGTTATAGTTAACTGCAACTTTTTCATATATTTTTTGTCACCAGCTTTTCTAGCCTTCTCCTTTCTGTTTTGCTGGAAAACACCCTGGAATATCATTTCATTAGAGATTGCCTAGGAGATATATTTTCTTGTTTATGCCAATCCGAAAATATTTTAGTTTGCTCTGACAGCTGATTGATAGATTGGTACAGGCATAGAATTATTGGATCAAAACAATTTTTTCTCATGACTTTGAGGACATTAATCTGTTGTCTTCTAATGCAAGTTGTGGTTGTAAAAATATTGATAGCATTTTATTTTTATGTTTATTACATAACCACATAACCTTTTTTTTGTTCCTTGAAAGATTTTAGGTAACTTTTTTTAATCTTCAGAATATTGAAATTTAACCTCAATCTACCTAAGTGTGTACTCTCCCCTGCCCGGACACTCTACTTGACACATATTAAATACTTTAATTCTGAAGACTTTTTTCTCTCTTAGCTTAGTAAACTTTTCTTTATTTTTTATTTCTTTGATTTTTCCTGTCCTCCATTGTCTCTTCCTCTAGTCAGGAATTCCTTTCATGTGTGTTTGTGTGTGTGTGTGTGTGTGTGTGTGTGTGTGTGTGTCCTGTTCTAATGGATATTACTTCCTGTTTTTGCCCTTGTTATGGAAGATTTCTTTCTTTTGTCTTTCATATTTCTGGCTTGTTTCCTGGTGTAATTGATGACATTATTTGGTTCATTCATTAAATTCTTTTTTGGTAATTATTCTTTTTAATTTTCTGAAACTTCTTTTTTTATAATTGGTTCTTTGCCTTCATAGTCTGCTTTTTATGTAAAGAATGGAAAATCCCTTTAACTTACTTTAATAATATGTATTAGACTTGAAATAAATTGCTTCTATTTCTTGAATTATTTTTTTCAATGTGAATGATACTGCATATTTGTCTTGGTCTTTTACACTCATGCTATTAGATTTTCTCTGGAATCAGATTCCAGGTCACATTCTGTCTTTGCTATAACATAACCAAGGACAAGTTACACAACCAATCTAAATCTCAATGTCTTATTTTAAAATAGGGGAGGGGCAGAACAAGGGTGATGTGAGTAATGTGATCATTTAGCATAGAATCATCACACAACCAATTACACATTTTTTAAAGACATCTTTTATTTTGTCAGTGACATCATTATATGATACCTTATTCTTCAAATTATAATTTATTGATGGGGCTAGGATAATTCTGCTATGAACTTGAATCTTTGGTTTCATATTCCTATTGATTATTCAGAGGTCAGTAAACTATTTCTGCAAATGAAAAGATAGTAAATACTTTCAGCTTTATGAGCCACATGTCTCTGGTAACTATTCGTCTTTGCTGTTATAGTACAAAAACATAGACAATGCATAAACAGATGGATGTGGCTCTGTTCCAATAAAACTTTACTTAACCAAGAGCAGGCAATGGGCCAGATGTGACCAGCAAACCCTTGTTTGTCAATCCTTAGAGTATATCATGGAATACTCAACATGTTCTGTGGAATTACCACTGGGCTTAGAGTTGGGGGCATAGGTTTTAAAATTTTATTTGTTTGTTTGTTTGTTTGTTTGTTTGTTTGTTTATGAGAGACAGAGAGATCCCAAGCAGGGGGGGAGCAAAGGGAGAGAGAGAGTGTCTCAATCAGGCTCCACGCCCAGTGCAGGGCCCAAAGAGGGGCTTGATCCTACCACCCTGGGATCATGAACTGAGCTGAAATCAAGAGTCCAAGGCTCAATGGACTGAGCCACACCAGGCACCCACTCCAGGGGCATAGATGTTAATGTTGTTTACACATGTAATCTGGAGTAATTTAACATCTCTAGGCTTCTTTTTCCTTAATACATGACATAAATGAAATATAACAAATTATTATTTAAGCTTTCATAGCTCTAAAATTCTATTCTGAAAATTAATAGAATCATTTAAATGTAACAATCTTAATGTTCTATGTAAAATGATGATATATTAATATAATGCATTGTAATTGACATTTTTGAGAGACAGGACTAAGTCTAATGTTTGGTTTCAGCATATCTATTTAAATTAGGCTTTAATATTGCATTTGTTGTTGTTATTTCAGAAATAATTACATACTGCTACATATGAAACTATGCAATAAATAATGAAACATGTTTTAATGGGTCTTCTATTGTTTGAAAAATGAATTAGGAACATTTTCCTTCAGGTTTCTTTAATTAACTGAAATAAGCTTTAAAACAATGCCACTGGAACCTGTAAAATATTTATCACTAAATATAAAAAAATATAAATTCCAAAGGAAGCTACAGTCCCAGTTTCAATGGTAATTGCAAATGTCTTATTTGGTTCATAAATGCAGCTTGTTTTTGAACAATTATTTAAGTCTGAATTTCAGCTCTTCTTTACATATTAATAATCAAAGGTAATATACATGCCTACCTACCATTTTTCCTGAAGCATCTTAGAATAGAAGAAAATAAACATCTTTATTTTGAAATTTGCAGGCAAATCTTGATTTTTTTGCTTGAAGTAGTATAATTATTTTGTTCCAAATATTTTTTACATACTTACTTAAATCTGTAATAGTCTGTAATTGCCATGTATGTAACCCATTTGTTTTATTTATTTATTCATTCAGTCATTTATTCAAGACATAGTTGTTAGTCATAATGAAGAGAAGTATTAAGATGCTGCCACTAATCTCTGGGAACAGAGGCTAGGTAAGAGTAAGGATGGTAAACAGGCAATATCAATATATTACACAGAATACTATGATGCAGAGGCTGGTTAAGGATACATTAAAAGAAATTAGGAAATAATCCTGGTGACGTGACATGAGGTTGAGATATAAAGAATGAATAAGGAAGGAGCTAGTTGAACATGAGTGGGATAGAGTGATGGGCACATGAAAACCAAATGAAATGGGCAAATCTGATACAAATTTGAGGATCTGTCTCATTGGACATATGGATATTTTTAGACTCAAGTCCAGAGATTTGGACATGAATTCTAACCATGAGGTGGTTAGGTGGAAAGAATATGTGCTTTGGAGGAGGACAGGTCTAATTTGAAACATGTTTTTACTCTGGCTCTGTGATCTGAACATATTTTTTAACCTCCTTGATTTTCCATTTCTTCATTTGCAAGATGGAGCGAACAATATGTACTTTACAGGAATACTGTAACAATTAAATGAGGTAACCACATATAGAAAATGCCTACCACGGAGTTCATGTTCAAGAAGTGTTAGTTACTTTTCTTCCTTTCCTGGGAATGGAGAGGAGTGGTGTATAGGGGGAAAAAAAAGAGAAAGAAAGAAAGAAAGAAAGAAAGAAAGAAACAAACAAACAAACAAACAAATTTGGACCACAGAGTACCGAGAGACGAGTGATGTAAGGAATTTTATAATTAGCTTCCCTTTTTTTCTCTTTCCCTCTTTTCCTTCTTCCTTCTCTGTTTCTCCTTTCTTTTCCATCCCTTACTACCTTAGTTATTATATCTTCTGTATGAGAAGCAGTTAGTTTCTTATTTCCAAGATTTCCCTAGAATACACAGGGAGATACTTCTAGGCTGTGATTCTGCAGCTCCCAATGAAGAGTAGACATGCCGCAGTTCTTAGTTTTGATTTAAAAAGGATCTCTAAGCAGAACATGGGGCTGCTACACTCGATTATACAAGTGTAATACATTTCAAATAGGTTTTGAGCCCTTGCTTGTGAGGTGCTACTAGCAGCATCCACAAAGGACGGAAACGTAACCTTGGGCAAAGAGCTCCAAAGAGGTCCTCTGCATGGCTGTTATGTCTTTGCCATGGGACAGGCCCTGGCAAAGGTGAAGAGAACAGCAGTTTGGATTCCTCTGGGAGACAGAGGAAGTATCTCTTGAATAGCATTTAAATAGTAGCAAATAGTATTTACTACCATTGTATGCTCTGCTGATTATGAAGCTATTGTTTCACAGCATCGACCCATTCTTCCATGCCAGCTTCATATTCCTTCTTTTAAATTAAGTACTTTTGTAAATAATTAGATTAAGGGATATTATAATGACTTGAAGAGTACAATTGCAATATTACTTACCTCTAAAAACTTCTGAAGATTTATATTGGAATCATTCTAAATATCCAAACTCAGTGTAAACTAAATGTTCACGTTGGGGTCCGTTAGCTTTTGTCCAATATGCAGCTTCGTGCATATATATATATATATATATATATATATATATATGTATAATTTTTTAAAGCTAGAACTTCAAAGCCCAATTATATTTCCAAATCAAACATCTTCAGTATGAAATTCTAAATTGCGTTGCATTCATTGGTTAACCTTTCAGTTTTATATTTATCATAGTGTTATAATTACTCTGTAATTGATGATAGAGAAATTTCTTGTCTATTTTTACAAAGTGAGAATTATAAACTGCAACTTTATTAATCACATACTTTTGTCATGTTTTTAAACATGCTTATAATTTCCACTTTAAAAAATTTTCAATATATTGTTTGCCCTGAGTCCCCTAAGTATTTTAACTACTAGTTTTTTTGTTTTGTTTTGTTTTTAATGCTCTGATGCTTTACAGACATACTTTTGCTTAAGACAAAAGCTACAAAATATGAATTGGAGGGCTCATTATTTCTGGTCTTTTCGATTGGTACAATTTGGAAAATAGTTACAAGTGAAAGAAAACTCTTGTATTCTGTGAAATTAAAAAGCACTTTATTTTGTTGAAAAAGCAAGTTAAAGTAGTTTTAATGGTACATAACAATATACTTAATTTCTTGGAAGTATTTCCAGGATACTTTTTAGCCCATTCCTCAAAATAGTCATAGTTATTTCAATAAAAGAAAGTGATCACATAGGGACAAGAGCTTTTGCTCAAAAAAAATTTGTATATTTCATACATTCCACTTGTGAAATATAGTAGGGAAAATATTTATGAGCACCATAAGATAGGAAGCTGAAACTGCAATCATTTCTAAATGAAAATTATGTGACAGTTCATCAGTATTTAATGCTAACATTGGATGATGTAGGCATGAAGAATTTAGCAGCTATGTATCATAGCCCTGTGTGTGGTTAGTTCTCTGATATACTTTTTTTTTTTTTTTTAGTAGAACAGTGTTTTAATGGCAACATGAACCGCAGCTTCAGTTTGAGATATTAAATGAGGATGACAAAAGAGGATTTGTTTTTTGTTATTTGGTGTATATGTGCTATTGTTGTTGTTTATCACATTCCTGTTAAAAGTAGCCTGCCACACCTCTCACGGGTTTAGTTTTTAATCCACACTCCCATAAGCTATGGCTGGGCTCCTGCACCAGATGCAGGTGTCCCCTTGTGCTGTCAGCCAGGAATGATTAATGAGGATTTGCCCCTACTGAAAGCAGTCTTTGGAGCATTGTTCAGGGCATCTGTGGAACTGTCGGGGGAGACAAGGACACAAGTGAACAACCAATTATTTGGCCATCACTGAGGCAGCATGAAAAAGACATCAAATTGGACAGAAAAGCAATGCCTTTGTTTGGGGATCAAATATTATTTTTTAAGTGTTAATATAATATAGGAATTTTACCTCATTTTAAAGAGTATTGGTAAAATCTAGACTTTTACCCCAAAATATTTTCCCTCTTTCCTTTGAAGCTAATTGAATTCTTTGTAAGTAGTATAAAAGAAATAAAACATCACCAATTGATTCCTAAGTGGTTGCCTATTGTATAAAGATACATCGTTTTGCTCGGCTAACACTGAAAACAAGGACTGAGTATGCAGTGGGTAGGAGGGTCCACCACACACAATTCCTAATTGCTGGTCAGAGGTGACAGAGACTGGGGTTTTACAAGTGATCAGAGGGACAGAGACATTGCACTGGAATGCTGAAGCATAAAATGAAAAGAAACATCCAAACCTGTGAAACATTTCCAAGTCGAGGTTCAGCATATGTGTGTAGGATACACACTTACTTAGGTCTTAGTAAGAAAAGATGTTCAGACTGCTACATTCTTCTACTAGGTCTGTGACTTAAATAAAAAGTGTAAAAAGGCTAAAAACTGTTACATATTTTGAATACAATTCAAATGCGGATTAAGAAGTCCTTTCAGTAAAGTACTTTCTTTTATGCTCTGTCCTTTCAGGCCTGTTGTCTTTAGGGTATTAAGAATTAAAAGCTAAGCCCTAAAACCACTAAAATCTTCAAGGAGCAGATAATGATGTTTTAATATATAAAATGTAACAGTAACGGCTTGAACAAATGTGGCTCATGTAACAACAAAAAATACCTACTTAACATTTTTTTTTTTGGTGGGGGCGCAGGTTAACACCATTGTTTTTTTTTTTTTTTAAGAAAAAGACTTTAGTCACAGAATAATTAGAAATCACATCAAGATTAAAAGGAGTCAGCTGAATATATATAAAACAAGTGTCTGAGAAGATACTGCTTTCGTAAGTGAATTCTGTGAGAATGCATTGCTTTATAGTTTTTAAACAATTTTTTCCTGTATCTGCAGTGGCCTAGCTGCTTACCGATTTATATTTGCTTGGTCAATTCTAAAATTACATAATTTTTCTGCATTTCTCAAGCCAACCAGAATTTTCCTTATTTTATTGTTCAAATATATAAGAGAAGGAATACATAATATTGCTCACATTCAAAAATTGGCCCGTTTAGATAACTGCATTTCTATATGAAAGTGGGCAAATGGGCTGTGCCCAAATCATGAGAATCATTTAAGGTTATTATGACTGGCAGCTTGGACTTAAAATAGGCTGAATAGAAAAATCCAAACCTAAATGGACACTAATACTGCCTCCTTTCAATATCATGGAAACAGCAGTTTCAAATTATCTCCCATTTATTCCTCAATTAAAATTGGTTTTGTCAGAAAGATCTTGTAACTCAATTAATGTTTATTAATAACCCTATTTTTAAGTTTGTTAGCAGATTCCCTGGATTTGTGAATATGGGTCGGGTCTGTTAGCCAGTGATACAATGTCTATAAGTGAAGTATTTTTATGTAATTTTTCCCTGGCAAATTCTGCTCCAAGCTTTGAAACTTTTGAGATCATTTTGTTAGAATTGACCCTTTGTCAGTATATAGACAGGTTTAGAAATTTAGCCTGATCTCTTTCTTCCTCTATTTTATTTTATTTTATTTTATTTTATTTTATTTTATTTTATTTTATATTTTATTTTATTTTATTTTATTTTATTTTATTTTATTTTATTTTATTTTATTTATTTTATTTTATTTTATTATTTTCAGTAACTCTTGTCAACATTCCTTAATGCTATCTTGTTGTCTATAATTCAGTCATCAAAATAATTTTGAATAACTCTGAGGCAAGGCACATTCCCAGGGAAGACTACTTATTCTCTTGTTTGTGAGCCACTGATGATCTTTCAGTATGGTGCTCCAAACTCTGGTCATTAAGAATAACATATTAATCTAGACTGTTTATAATAAGTATATCATGGGCAAAGCTAATGCTATCACTGTGTCCTACTTCTTGCTTCTCTTTACCTATAATATTTAATCTTAGATTGGTGTGCTAATCTTATATTAGCTTATATTTTTTCTTCACATCATACTCAGTTTCTCTAGCAGCTCTCAATTTTCTAAGAGTTAGTAAATTGTTTTTTGGCTATTTTCCCCAACTCCTTTTGGGTATTGATATTAAACTATCATGAGTCAAGCTTTCCTGAATTATTTTTTCATGTTTAAAAAATAATAATTGTAATTACTAAGATAGGTGTTTGGTTATTAAATATCTCATCTTGGAAGACTCGAGAACTTGTTCTGTGTAATTCTGAGCAAATTTCTAATTTTAACTCTTAGGAGAGATTTGGAAATCTGAGTTCGCAATATTGTTTAGGCCAGAAGAATCACTCAAAGAAACAGTGTTGTCAATATTTATCTTCTTAGATGAGGAACATTTATGGTTGCCAGATAGGATTTATGATGCTTAAATTTGAATTTCAGATAAGTAATGGATCATTTTTAGTATAAGTATATCCCAGGTATTGCACAGGGGTATACTTATCTTAAAAATTCATTCATTGTTTACCTGAAATTCAAATTTAACTAAATACCCTTTATTTTTATTAGCAAAATCAGGCTACTCATGGTAAAGCCAAATGTTAT
Organism: Panthera tigris; assembly: GCF_018350195.1. NCBI lineage: Eukaryota > Metazoa > Chordata > Mammalia > Carnivora > Felidae > Panthera > Panthera tigris. Next base: position 87,258,188 of record NC_056664.1, read on the forward strand.
AAAGTAGGTGTCTATAACCTGTATAGCAATCTGGAGATCTGGTCTTTCAGGCTCTGCCCTAGCATTTCATTTAACAGTGAGCCATTTTCCCCACCATTTCCACACTGGTAACAAGCCTCCAAAGCCTTACTGAAATGTTGTGAAGATAGTTTTAACTTAAACAAATTTACCTTAAACACCCAGAATTTTTTGACAGCAAGTCAGATGTAAGTAAAAGGTGGTATAGCGATACCCTAAAGACCAATTAAAAGTCTTTTGAGATTGGAGAATTCAACCAACTTGAATTGAGAGAAACACAGACCCGCCATCTATAAGAGTATGAAATGATTTCCATCATTTATAATGAATTGAATAAGAAAGGAAATAAGTTTGCTCTTGACAGAAACTTTAACTTCCTTACAGACAGCAAAAGTTGAAGATTTGAAGTTCAGAAAGGTTGGGCAGAGGAAGGGGACAGAGATTTGAATGAAAACTGCCTAATTCAAACTTCATATGCAAAACTCTAATTAGGTAAGAAACTTGTGACTTCAGCATTTACAACTGATGTCAGAGGAGTTGTCAGAATCCAGGTGCCTAGCTTGGCCTTAATTGCTTTTTCTTTTTTTTAATGCATCATTTTAAAATAATGTTTGATGATACAGTTGTTTAACTATAAACTCATATTGGGCTCTCATCATGTGGCACTTTTTAAATGATAAAGAGTAAGCAAAATTTAGTCTTAAATTCATTTCTCAGAAGTTTTTGGTAGCATATATATGTTTATTGGGACATTTGCCTAGCAGTTTTTTGGTTATTGTACTGAAGCTTAAGCTATGATATACAGTTGTGAGTATGCTAATTGCTGGAATGAGAAATATTTTATTTTAAGGCTTTAAACATAAACAAGGAACTGATCTATTGAGCATAGTTTAATAGATATCATTGAATTTTTTTCTTGTTTTAAAACATAAAACTACATGGGACAAACAATAAAATTTGTTTCTTTGTATGTTAATAGGGAACCTAGCCCTCCAAGAAATAGAAATGTTGGACTAATATTTTTGGTTCCCAAGTTTTTTTATTTTTTTATTTTTTTATTTTTTTATTTTTTAATATGTGAAATTTACTGTCAAATTGGTTTCCATACAACACCCAGTGCTCATCCCAAAAGGTGCCCTCCTCAATACCCATCACCCACCCTGCCCTCCCTCCCACCCCCCATCAACCCTCAGTTTGTTCTCAGTTTTTAACAGTCTCTTATGCTTTGGCTCTCTCCCACTCTAACCTCTTTTTCTTTTTTTTTTCCTTCCCCTCCCCCATGGGTTTCTGTTACGTTTCTCAGGATCCACATAAGAGTGAAACCATATGGTATCTGTCTTTCTCTGTATGGCTTATTTCACTTAGCATCACACTCTCCAGTTCCATCCATGTTGCTACAAAAGGCCATATTTCATTTTTTCTCATTGCCACGTAGTATTCCATTGTGTATATAAACTACAATTTCTTTATCCATTCATCAGTTGATGGACATTTAGGCTCTTTCCATAATTTGGCTATTGTTGAGAGTGCTGCTATAAACATTGGGGTACAAGTGCCCCTATGCATCAGTACTCCTGTATCCCTTGGATAAATTCCTAGCAGTGCTATTGCTGGGTCATAGGGTAGGTCTATTTTTAATTTTCTGAGGTTGGTTCCCAAGTTTTATTTGCTTTAATTGTTACGTGTAATAGACACAAGAAGAATACATTAGAAGAACTTTGAACTCATTTTCATATAAGATTATTTAACATACCTTTATTCAGGTGTTAGCACAAGTATAAAATGAGATGATTTTAAAAATTAATCACCATATATTTATTGATTTCTAACTGTGTTATATGTGAGGTACCATAATAGATGCTTTATAGGTTATTGAGATATGTTTGGCTATGTACTGTTTTGAAAATATTTACTATATGTATAAGTAAGTACAAAGAATAAATATAAAGAAGGTACCGGTGAACCCAAGTACTCCAAAATTGACTGGCTTCATGGAGAAAATTATACCAATCAGATGAAAAATCTCTTACCCTCCTTAGAGTTCCATCTACACATTCAACTGCATTCTCCTTCTTATTTCCTCCCTCATTCCTTTACAGCTGATCAAATATGATCTGCCTGTGATCAGGGCCATTTCCCTGACCTGGATGTTGGATTCTTTCTCTGACTTCTCAGAGTTCTTGCTATAGTAATTATCCCTTCAAATTCCGGTACTTTCAGCCTTTCTTCAACAACTACCTGCCATGAGTACTCAAATATACTCACATCTCTGCAGTCTTAAAAAGAACAGTTCTTCCTGGACTCAGGCTACTCTCCAGCTATTGCCCTGTCTCTTCCTATTAAAGGCTACAAATTGTGGAAAAGGTGTCTATTTTTCACTTTGTACTTACTCCTCAGCTCATTATGTATTTGTCCAAGACCAATGGGAATCTCCTTTCACTCCAGTCACACAGGACTTCTTTAGGGGGTAATTGCAAGTGGATATTTTCAAATTTGTATTAGTTGACCTGTGGACAGATTTAATTTTGTTAACCACATTCTTCTTAGCTTTGAGAATGCACACCTGCTCCCTCTTTCAGACTTCTTTTCCTTTATCCAGCCTTTAAATGTTGACATTCCTTAAGATTCTGACTTGCAAACACTTCTCATTCTACATTCATCCTGGGAGTCTTTATTGACTCCTGAGTTTTGAAGACTAACTTTCGACTGAGGACTTGTATCAGTTTCTCCAACTCAGATGTCTCTGCTGAGCTCCATCCCTGAAAATTCAGTGTTTTCCAAACATCTTCATTTAATTATCTTTCAGGCATCTCAAACTCACCATGTGTGATATTTAATTTCTCTCCTGAATTACTTAAACAGCCTCTTAAACTGACACCTAGTCCACAGCCTTGGCACCCTCCAATCTACTCTCCACACACCAGTAACAGTAATGAAATAGTAATCACACTATCACTTCTTTGATCTGCCCCACATGAAATCCATCACTGACTTCTGAACCCTGACGATAAAATCCACACTTGGTGTTTTCTCAGCTCCTGTAATATTTGTTGCCTGTTCTTTGTAAACTTTATCCTTTGCTTCATCTCCCTCATATTCTGTATTCCACTATAACTATATGGAATATTTCCTTTTTCTGTTCCTCAGGTGCACTCTACTATTTTTTATTTACTTGGTTGTCATACTTGGAATTATCTCCGTCTAGAACATCCTTCTTTCCTTTTTGTCTCAGTCATTCTTTAGATCTCATTTCAGTTGAGATATTCCCTTCTCTTAAAAATCCTTTCCTGACTCCTGCACCTAAGACTAGATGGGACATCCTAGCTTTATGTTCTCATAGCTACTTATATTTTCTCATCACAGCATTTGGAGGCACTATGCTATAACAGCTTTCTCATTGTCTATGTTTCAAGTGTAACTCAGGGGGCACAACTTTTGAAGCATTAGGCACCTGACTGAAATTTTTCTAGAGACCAAAATTAATGTCAACTTGGTGTACTTAAGATAACATAATATTTCTCTGAGTTTACTGTGTTGTATGATTTATTCATGCATTTATTTGTAAAATCTTTATTTAGAATAACATAAAGGTTGTTAAGAGGACAGACTCTGGGGTTAGGCTAGATTAGTTGGACTTAAATCCCAACCCTACCTGTGTGACTTATCATCAGGTTGCTTAAACTCAGTTTTTGTCTACCTCTTATCCACAAACCAGGAATAATAATAACAGTACCTACCTTATAAGAATGCTGAATTATATCAGGTATTAAATGTAAAGTGCTTAAGACAGTACCTGGCTCACAATAAGCACTCTGCAAGCATGCAGTATATACACTGCTAGCACTGTCTACAGTGGTCAAAATCATGTAGGATCTGTCATCATTTAACGTATAGCTAGTTCCATGATACACACATTTAAGAAAGACACATGAAAGAAAAAAAAATATTACTTATCTCTCCCTCTCTGATGGTCTTTAACATGTTTCTTATCCTCACCCTACCCCCAGCCTGTGATATCTGGGGTCTTTCAAAGCACCACAGTAGAATTTTATAGTTTCACTGGGAATTAATTTGATACACACAGTCCATTTACCTCCAGCGTTGTTGGATGTCCTTAGCAGTAACTTCACTGACTCTCTTTAGGAAGAAGACCTCCTTTAGGGAAACACCTTCTCTGGAAACAATAAGTTAATCTCAAGTTTGTCTTCAGCCCAGAGCCACTGGCAATCTATACTGTACTTTTCTGCAAATTATAATAAAATGCTCTCTCTCTAGCTGGAAGAATTAGAAAAAAACTTTCCCTTCTGAGTAAGGAGCAGCCTCCTAGGCGAACAGACTGAGGAGCATATCGAGGAAAACGTATGTCCAGGGAGAACACAGAGCAGCTTCAGAGGACAAGACTGTGAGAATAACGAGCTGGATTTCATTTCTACTATTCCCTCTTAATAGGATGCTGTTGTTCAGAGCACAAAATTCTCATCAAACGCAGGAGCCCTGCTTCATGCTGTGGTCCCCTTTGCTTCCTAGACTTCATGTGACCTAGACTTCTCTTTGGCTGCCCAGGGTCAACTTCCTAAGCAGTTTTTCATGCTTTGGCTATTTTCTCAGGTTCCTCCAATACCTTTCTATATCTCATGTCTTCAGAGCTCTACCCTATGCTTTCTAAGGTGGCAGCCTTAGTCCATTCTGCTCTGCAGAGCAACAGAGTTAGATATTAAAAAAAAAAAGGAGTCTCAAGGTCATTTTACATTAGCCTGAGGAAGTAATAACTGTTAGATATTTAAGGCATTTTGAAGGCTTTTTGTTGGTTCGCATTGTTGATATCATCCAGGATGAACTGACAGGGCCAAGTCTCAGCTGAAGCGTCCAAATTTCTCTGATGAGTCTTCCTTGAAGCTCTCATGCTGAGTGGAGGAAGATAGACTTGGCATATCAATATTGATGATTAAACACCTGAAAATAATAGGGAGTAGAATTAATAAATATGTATTTCGTACATTGCATATGTCAGACTTGGAAAATAATAGTAAATAGTTCTTTAAAAATCTATTCATTTATCATTTATAAAAAACTTTTTATGCTTTCTCTTCCTTAATATTCAAAGTAATCCCATGGGAGAGGCAAATCAGACATTATTGTATAATGCACAGATACTTTTTAAACATCTACATTGGTCCATTAAGTAGAAAATATGAGATAGCCTGTCGCCAAACACTGAATCTCCAGGGAGGAAGAAATTAATTCTAATAGAATTTTAGTAATTTGTTTGTTTTTATTCACCAGAAATTACTTTCCTAAAATCTGAATAGATGTGCAAAAGTCAAGAATAATTTTCATTTGGGCATTCCAAAGAAACATATAAATTTAAAACAAAAATAATTGAGATATGATAGTATTTCACTTTAAAGCATTAATTTGGCCCAGTGTTGTCTGGTTATGAATCTGAGCTCATAAGGGATATGAACACAGAACAGTCTAAATAAAACTAAATAAAGCAAAAGATGCTTTGTTATTTTGTTAGTAGCAACTATTAATGATTTGAAGTCCTCAATTTTGCTAAAAAAATAATAATACCTGTTATTTTGGTTTCGAATGAGCATTAGTACCTTACAAAAGATGAGATAGAACTCTACTGTGAGAGGTAATTGCAATTAATGACTATGTAAGAATTTTCATTGTATACTCTTTGGAGGATGGTATCTCAGTAATGGTTCAATATATGCTGAAAGTTGGTGGGCATTCTCAGCCTGGTAGGTATTTATACAAATTTTAAAATATTATACCAGTACAGTTCAGCAGGTCTTAAGTTCCAGGTATACATAAAAAATGGAAGCTAAGTAACTTAAGGACATTCTTATAAGGCAGCAACCTCTAATTTTATTTCAAATAATTCATTTTAATTGTTTTTCTTCTGCTTTTCTTCATTCGTTAAAAGGTGAAAATAGTAGTGAAGTAATTAATGGGTGTCCCTGAGTATATTCAGAAAATATATCTTTGAACTGGGTTGTTGTGAAAACTTTTTTTTTCTAACGTGATAATTGCAAACCATACTATTGAGTACGAAGTAGTTGCCTACAGAAAGTGAATATAAAACCTTGCTCAAGTTATTCAGGGGCGCCTGGGTGGCTCAGTTAGTTAAGCTTCCAACTCTTGTTCCAACTCAGGTCATGATCTGACAGTTTGTGAGATGGAGCCCTGCATCAGGCTGTGTACTGACACTGTGGAGCCTGCTTGGGATTCTCTCTCTCTCTCTCTCTCTCTCTCTCTCTCTCTCTCTCTCTCTCTCTCCCTTTCTGCCCCTGCCCTGCTTGTATGCACACTGTGTCTGTCTCTCAAAATAAATAAATAAACTTAAAAAAAAAAACTCGATAAACCTTGCCCACGTTATTCAATATTCCAGGACCCTGAATGTTATGGAAGTATTCAGAATGTTCTCTCACTTTTGTGTTTCACTATAAATTTAGGAAAACATTTTCTCAAATGTTGGTAGTTGAGAATTCCTAGAATACAAGGTAACAACCATACATTCTGAAAAACTTTGGACATTGTTTTTTGTCTGTGATCTCTCATGTTCCTCATTGTGCTATTGCCATATCATGAATTCCTTGATCTAGAAGCAAACATGTTTTCGAAAAAAAAGTATAGATTATGGACAACTTCAGTGAGTGTCCTATTAGTCTTTTTGATTATATTTATAGCTGACTTTTCCCTTAGAACTTTTACCCTTGTGTAAGACATTTATCTAAAGAATCTTCTGAACTCTGTTGAAATTTTGAGGAATATTCTTGGTAACCTTGGAGAATCTGAGTTCTAAGCTTTGAAACAGGTCACACTGTCTCAGAGTCAGACTTAGAAGACAGTGACTGCTGAGAGGGAGACCCAGCATTTTACTGCTTACTGCTTCTTAGCCTTGTGTCCTCCAGGAGGAGTTCTGATACCATGGATAGTCATCATAGCTCATGGGTCCAAGCCTTTCTACTGAAAGGAATTCTCATTATTTCAAGGGCTTTTTAATCAGTAAACAGTAGAAGACAATTACTGTATAGATCGGTTTAATTAGTTTATTTGATGCCCAGAGCATGTAAATTTGCAACCAGGTTGTTTCTGCTAGCTATAGAATCATAAATTAATGGCAGTTTTCTGGATGGAAAAGATGATGCTTTGTGCATGCTAACCTCTTAGTATAAGTCTAATGGATTAGGAAGAGGATTGGCATCCATGGAGCCTTTTACTAAAACAAGACTTTCACATCTGGATGTTTTTTGGTCATCATCAACTATAATTTATCCCCCCCCCCATTTTTAAAAGCACATTTCTAGTTTTCCATTAACTGACCTGACTGAGGGTATTGAGACATAGAACTACCTAAAATCTGTAGATTTGTGTATTGAATACAAATTTCATTTCTTCTCTATGTTGTCTTTATAACTTATAAAACATTCTATATCAAATTAAAAACCACCTCTGAGGGACAGAGGACCTTGAATTTAAAAATATGTTTCCATATTTTTAGAAGGCATATTTAATAGCTCTAAATTATGTTTCCAACTTGTTGATCTTCTATGACACCTCACTTTTCTAGTCATCCCTACTTTTTACTTCCTCCTTCAGTCATGAAACAAAAAAAAACCCCCACACATTTTCTCTTTCAGAAATGCTGTTCTTCCACAAATGCAAATTAGTTTGAGATAAAACAAACAAAAAAGAAACAGGAGGAAACAAAGAAAGTGAATCTTTAGAGCCTTTGACTGGTAGCTTGAGCATTGTTCACAGTAGACATAGTCACTTTCTTCCCACCATGATTTCTAGAAGTTGTGACAAGAGCCATCCACGTTCTTTTGTGTGTGACTAGTGGCACATTTGTGAGATGACCAGCAGGGGTTAGGGCTATGACTAGGAGCAGTTTTCTTTTTGTGAAGTTAATGGGCACATATGGGGATTGAACAAGCTTTAACATTCTTTTGGGTTCCTTCCTTTTTGCCTGGCCATGGATTTGAAAAATTGTCCTTGTGATTGGAGTCAGTTATTTTTTTCTTTAGCGTTTGTCTCTTTTACATAACACATTGCCATTTATAGAAGACACCAGGCGTGAGTTAACTTTGGTAGAAGATGAGATTAGACGATGAAGTCTTTGCTGATATTTTGAAATTTTATTTTTTTTCCTTCTTACCTCCCACACCATCCTTAACGTCCCAATAATTATATATGGTGTCCCTAATGATCTGATTGATGTCAGCTAATATGAAAATAGTTTGTATGAGATCATAATTTGTTTACAATAGAAAATAAGGCAATTAACTCAATTCTTCAGGTTCAATACTGAGATAAAAGGCATACTAGAACTCTGAATGGTACCTGGTAAATATCTCTGAAGATTCTGTTTCCACAGATCTGCTTTTTCTTTCTGACTTTTGGTGTCAATGAAAAATGAAGAGCTTTTACTTAGTGCAATAGTTTTAATCATTTAGAACAATAAATAATAGTGTCAAAGAAATGGAAAAACAATTTTCACAATGTTAATAGGGGTTAATAGGGGTTCCTTCACCCTCAAATTTGAACAAGACAGGTATCTGTCTTATTTATTATTATTATTATTATTATTATTATTATATTTTTAACTACTTACACACAATCTAATGTCTGGCTTGGATCAACTTTTACTGTATTGATACCAGTGTTTGCAAAAGCCACATTTAGGCCTTCTTTGAAATTGAAAATGAAGGAAAGCTGCAGTGTGTTAATATGTAAGATGATTGAATTTAGCTGATATTATCTCATATTGGAAGCAAACTTGTAAACCTCATTATAAAACAGGGCACCCATCTTCTTGTGCTGATTGGTTTGCAAATGATCTATTTTATCAGTGTCAGAAGACCTGCCTACTTACCCTACCCCCCACTACCTTTAAAATTTTTTGATTATTTACCTGTGAATCTTAGGACTAATTGGCGTCTTACCATGCAATGCTATACATTGTCCCCAAAACTTTAAATGCATCATCTCATTAGTTCCCATAAAGACACCATGAATGTTTTTCCCATTTTACAGATGCGAATACCAATTTTAGAATGATTGATGCTAAGGTTAACTTACATAGGGCTATGTAGCTAGTAAATAGAAGACTCAGTCTCTCTGACTCTAAAACCCCTTTGCTTATCTGCTCTGTGTTGTTGCTTATCTTTGTTACTTAAGATTTTTAAAATCGTGTTTTACTTTTTTCCCCTTATAATAATATTATGGACTTCTTAGGATTGTGGTAGAACACTGGATAGATAGGTAATTTTGATTATCCATTTATTTATATGTAAAATGAAAGAGCTGAATTTGATTATTTTTACATATCTACTAGTCTCTAAACTGATAACTGTCAAGAAATAGAGAATTTCAGCCAAGCAAGAGTTTCTCTGTGAGAGGCGTGGTAACATTTGTGGGGTCTGGAAGGGGAGTTAGATAACAGGGGCAAGGAAAACAGTTCAGCAGGCAAACAAACAATAGGAGGACTGAAAAAAGGTGGCAGTTCTACATAAAATCAAGGAATTAGAAAGCTTTCTACTTTAAGACATTGGTAAACATTTAATGGAGTATATTTTCTCATTATTGTCATTATAACAAAAAATAAAATCCGGAGTCCTTTAATAGGCATTCGGGATGCAGTGCCTCCTGACACAGAGTTAATAGCTTGTGGTGAGAGACTGGCTGCCATGATCATGTGTGGTTCGTAGAATCAGGAGTATGTTTGGTTTAGTCACTTTCTAAATTAAATCTGTCTGTCCTGGATACTAGAAAGTAGGTAATCATTGATAATCCATTATTATGGCATTCAAATGATATTCCAGGAAGAGACAGTTATTTAATTTTTTTAAATAAATAACAACAAACAACATAGTAGAAAATATTATCTTTAGGTAACAAAAGGGATGGCTTTGTACCTTGGATGTGTGTAGTAGGACCATTATCATTGTAGGAATGTGCTGAGAGAAGCTATTGGCATGCTAAAAATACACTACTTTAATAATAATCCATGCATAAAGGACCATGAGAGAAGATATGGCAGACACCTAATGAATGCTGGATCTTCTCCATACTTACCATTTCTACAAAAAAAAAAAAAAATTAAATGAAAATATTAAATTACAATGTTTAAAAAAGCAAAATCTGAAATATCAAGATGAACTTGAATCCTATAAATGTGAATTTTTTTTTAAATATGTTTTATTTTATTTATATTCAAAACAGATGCATGATTGTAAATACAGGGTGGTTGTAATATTCTAAGCACATATTTTAGGGACTTCCTCCCTTTTCCAAATCTCGCTCAAGTGGAACATACACTCATTTCTGTAACAAAAATTCTTTCTACTCTATTGGCAAAATGAATAGCATCAACTCAAAATATTTAAAAATTTAGTCACATCCACATCCTGCAGCCTATAAGGAGCTTTCACGCTTTTGGGCTCGCTTTAGATCTTTAATACCCTTTCCTTTTGTGTCAAGGAGCTCACGAGGCGTAAAGAAGCACTGATAAACCCACTTAGATCCCTTCCTGGGCCGTCACCTCTCGCTGCCAAGCGGCTTTAGGTGGTAACTGATCTGTGACAGGCTGCCAGTCAAACAGAGCATTTCTGAAAGCTGACACAAAAGACTGAACGCTGGAGAATGGATAGGAAAAATAAGAAAAGGACCCAAACTGTATCAGTGCCCCCCACTCCATCTCGGTCTGTTCCTCTTCGCTACCGCCCCCACCCTCTGGCCCACCCCTATCCTCCCTAACCTTTTTTGGTTGGTTTTTCTCTTTTCTTTTCTTATTCTCTTCCCTCCCAACTGCCCGCCTCCTCCCTCCCAGTCCCCTTTCCCAGAGCACAGCCTTTCCCCCCTGCTCTCGCTGGCTCTGCTCTCTCTCAGTCAGGTTCATGGCAGGGCCAGCTAGAGTGGAGAGATAGAGATCAGCAGCCCTTCCAAGCAGGGACTGCCCCAGTGCACTGCTGATAATAGAGGCAGAAGTGAGAGTGACAGTCAGATGGAAACTGACACAGGCCTTCTGTCAATGCCGCAGCTGCCCGTGGGACTGAGGAGGGAAGGAGGGGGGGGGGGTGGGAGTTGAGCTGAAATGTCAGTGCTGATAACTGCACCAGCTCGCTATTTTTCTGTGTAGGTGTCGTGCTATTCCACATGTGAGGCAAGGTTTTTTCCAACTCCGTAGCACTTACTGTTTCTTCTTTGCTGGTGTGAGTGTGTGAGCAGGAGCAGCTTACTCGGTGACATCCTCACTTAATTTCTTCTGGTGCTGTGGAGCCCAGGTGCTGTGATTATGTTTGACAGTTTTTGTTCTCACAGCCTTTTGAGCGTTTTAAAGATTGATAAATCTTGTCATATGAGAACTCTGAGTGATGCTGAATATTGCACATTCTTATAGCTGTAGATAATTTCAGGTTTTCCCTACATTAAAATAAGGCTAGGAAATATTAACTGAGTACTATGGGCAGTGACTCCTTTTCGTGCCCAGGAGTGGTATAAGCTGAAAATGTCCCAAGCAGTTGGCTTTTGATCTTGACTTTGGGTGTTCTCTGGAGAAAGCTTAAGGGGAGCTCTTCTTGGATAATTATAATCTTAACTTCAAGGAGGCATGGTGATACCATTGTTTATCAATAGATCCACATTTCTATTTCTGAAGGCAAACAACTTTCATATAAATCTGCCAAAATTACTCACACACACAGAGCATATATAATAACAGTTACTGATGGTGACTATGGTCTTACTTATATAACTGTGATAAAATCCATTAAGCCACCTGAGTCCTGATGAATCTCTACCTGACATTTCTGACACTTTAGCATCTCTAAAAGGCTGTAGAAGCTTGAAGTTTGGAGGCTTTCTGTATCCCAGAAATCAGAATCACCTGAGATTTTAGCTGAGTCCATTATAAATCAACTCTGCTTTTCCTTCTGAGAAAGTTATTGGCCAGGATCCCTTCTCTTGGTTATAAGGACAAATCAAAGACCTATACGAAAGGAAGTGGGTACAGAAGAACTTTAACTTCTCTCTCCTTGTGTATGTAAATGAAAGTGTGTGATAACAAATATGTTTGGTGATATAAAGATTATGAACCTGGCAATCACATCTCTCTAAGATGTTGCATTACAAAAACATTCTCCCCCCGCCCCCCACAACACACACACACACACAGGAAGAGGGAGGGTAGAAGCAAGGGGGAGAGAAAAATATCTCATGGGAGAATATTGATTATTTTTAATGGATTGATTTAGCTTCTTAATTTAGTTTTATGTCTTTTTCGTTTTAAGTAGCTCTTTTAGGTATACGTTTTGTTCAAGTTACAAAGCACCAAGAAGAGCTGGAAACACGTTGGAATTTTGTGAATTTAGGAAAAGAAAGATAAAATTATGGTTAGGAGAAACATATACATTTATGCTTTTTGTTTATTAGTATTTTATTTTGAGATCATCTGTCAGAAATCATTAAGTCTCTATGTACATGGTGCTATGCAACTATTATGCATTTAGGGGCAAGAAAAGCAAGCCCTGTCTGTTAAGGGGCTTTCCTTAAGACATATAAGGTTAACAACATTCTATATACAAGACACAAAGACATTGGACAGGCATGGGCCAGGTGGATAAAGAAGCAAACACATGAAAATACCATTTTATGCCAATGAATCATTGTAAAAAAGTAGAAGCACAGTTAGAATCATCATGGAAGTGTCCTGTTTAAAGAGAGACTGGAAATGGGAAGGCTTTATGGACAGGGTGAGATTTTGGGAATTGGATAAAATAAAGGGCAAAAGAGGAATTATGGAACAGTTCTTCCTACTTACAATAAATGTGAGCATTTCTCAAGGATCTTTTTCCAATCTTTGCCTCTAGCCTTTATACTTACTTTCTTGAAATAAAGACGGCTCCTCTGGCAGAGAGGTCAGAGTAGAAATTACAGCTATTCAGCCATCAGAAACCAACATTTATTGATTCATATTATATGTGAATACTGCTGTAGATATTAAATTCATAGCCTCTTTCAATCTTCATAATAACTCTGTGAGCTAAGTATTATTTACCTTATTTCATAGGAGAGAGAGATGTGAAATACTTGGCTCAACAATATGTAGATAAGAAGGTAGAACAGTCCTTCAACTCAGGCCATCATGTCACAAGCCATGACACATCCATACTCTCCCAACCTCCATGAGACCCATGTGAGGTCTAATAACAGCATTTATGATTATCTAAATGGCCTACAAAGCAATTTAAGTTTTTTTAATTTAATTTTTTTAACATTTATTTATTTTCAAGAGACAGAGTACAAGTGGGGGAGGGGCAGAGAGAGAGGGAGACACAGAATCTGAAGCAGGCTCCAGGATCTGAGCTGTCAGTGCAGAGCCCGACATGGGGCTTGGACCCACCAACTTTGCGATCATGATCTGAGCTGAAGTTGGACGCTTAACCAACTGAGCCACCCAGGCACCCCAAAGCAATTTAAGTTTTAATTGAAGAAGCAACCCTTGCCCCTAAGCTTCTTTTAGTTCTCAGTAAGACTCTCCATATTCTTTTGAACAGTGATTCTCAAATGGAAGCAAACATCTGGAATTAGCTAAAAGAATCAACTAGGAGCTTTGTTGAACAGAGATTCCTGGGCTCCATCCAACATTCTTGATTCAGTAAGTCTGGGTAGGCTTAAGAATTTGCATTTTAAACAAGTTATAGGTTATACCGATATTGCCAATTTGAGGCTACAAGTCGTGAAAAAATGGAGGTGTTAGTATGTTTCCAAGATTTGGGGCTGAGCAATTAAAAGAATGAAATTGACATTGACTGTTACGGGAAAGACACAAGTGAAACATTTTTAGTTTCAGAAATAATGAACTTGAGCTATCTATTTGATATCCATCTAGAAGAACCAGGCAGACAGCTGGATTTATATAGCCAAGCTGGAGATATAAACTTATGAGTTGTCGTAGTATAGATAATATTTATGGCATCAAATTGGATGAGATCACTAATTTAGTATGGAAAGAACAGAAGAAAACCAAGGACTGAGCTCTGGTCATGCCAGGTTTGGGATGAAGAGCAGAATGAGTATAGAATGCTGAGAGAGAAGAAACACTAAAGTAGGAGAGAGCCAACACAGTTCAGTGTCCCAGAAGGCAGGTGAACTGATTTCTTTTTCAAAAGGATTACCCTAGGAGGCACCTGGGCAACTCAGTTGGTTAAATGTCTGACTTTGGCTCAGGTCATGATGTCACGGCTTGTGAGTTCAAGCCCCACATCAGGCTCTGTGCTGACAGATCCTGTCTCTCTCTCTCTCTCTCTCTCTCTCTCTGCCCTTCCCCCATTCATGCTCTGTCTCTGTCTCTAAAAATAAATGAACATTAAGAAAAATAAAAAAATAAATAAAAGGATTACCCTGGGCCTCTGTATTAAGAATAGACTTTAGTTGGCCATGGTGGAAACAGGAAAACCAGTTAAGTGAATATTCTAATAATCTTAGATGGGAAATATTTATGTTTTGGTTCAGAATGGTAGCGGTAGAAATAGTTAAAGGTTTCGAACGGAACTGCCGAGGTTTGCAGCAGGATTGCTTATGTAATATGAGAGATGGAAGTGACAAGTTCTTTTGGTTACAACAACTGAAAATATGAGTTATCATTTACTGAGATGAGGTAAATATGAAGTAAGAACAAGTTTTGTTGAAAACATGATGATTTAGTTTTATTATATCTTATAGTTGAGATTTATATTAGATAGATATCCAAGTAAAGATGTCCATGTTGTTGCAGGATATCCTCCTTTTTTACGGCTGAATAATATTCCTGTGTGTGTGTGTGTGTGTGTGTGTGTGTGTGTGTGTGTGTATGCACCACATTTACTTATCCACTCGTCTGCTAATGGACAATTGGGTTGTTTTCACATCTTGGCTATTGTAAATACTGATACTATGAACCTGGGGATAGGGATGCAGAATCTCTTTGATGTCTTGTTTTCCTTTCCTTTGGATATATTCTCAGAAGTGAAATTGCTGGATCATAAGGCAATTCTATTTTTAATTTACTGAGTAAACTCCATACGGTTTTCCGTAGTTGTTTCCATGTGCAGTCCCACCAACAGTGCACAAGGGTATACTTTTCTCCATATTGTCAATATTTGTTATCTACTGTCTTTTTTGGTGTTAGGTCTTCTAACAGGCATGAGGTCTATGTCATTGTTTTGATTTGCATGTCCCTTTTGATTAGTGATGTTAAGCACCTTTTCATATACTGTTAGCCATTCATTTATCTTCTTTTGGAAAAATTTCTATTCAGGAACTGTGCCATTTTTAATTCAGTGATTATGATGATGATGATTACTTTTGCTATAGAGTTACATGAATTCTTCATATATTTTGGATATTAACCCCTTATCAGATATGTGGTTTGCAATTTTTTTCCTTTTCTCATGTTTTATGTTCATTTTGTTGATTATTTCTTTTACTGTGCAGAAGACTTTTAGTTCAATGTAGTCCCACTTGTCTATTTTTTTTTTTTTTTTTGCTGCTTGTGTTTTAGGTTGTCAGATCCCAAATCATTGCTAAGACTTATGTCAAAGAGCTTTTCAGATTTCCAGTCTTACATTTAAGACTTTAGTCCATTTTGAGTTAATTTTTGTGAGTAGTATGAGATAGGGGTCTAGTTTCATTCTTTTACATATGAATATCCAATTTTCCCCATATCATTTGTTGAAGAAACAGTGTGTGTGTGTGTGTGTGTGTGTGTGTGTGTGTGTGTGTGTGTGTGTATTCTTGGCTCCATTGAGTATTCTTGGCTCCCCTGTAAAATATTAGTTGACCACATTTTTTGTCTGTTTTTAGAGAAAGGGGAAATAACATATTTTTGTGCTGAGGGGGATAAACCAAAAGAAAAAAAATGATGGTGGAGAAGAAAGAGGAGAATTTCTGGAATAATATCCTTGAGAAGGTGAGAAGGATGGGATCTAATGCATAGATGAAAGTGTTAGAATTAAGTAGGATCAAAAACAGTTTAGCCATAAAAGGAGGGAAGGCAGAATATATGTACTTGGTTGCAAATGAATGGGTTGATTTGGTAGTGAGAGCCTATGGAAGGTTTATGATTGTTTTTATTATCAGAGAAATAGGCCATCTTCTGAGGGTAAGGGTAGGGAATGTATTGGAAATAGATAATATGACCAAGCCGAAGAAAAATCCTATGTAAAAAAGACTTGCCCTTTTAAGTAAAATAGACCAATTGAGCTAATAATATTTAGGCTGAACTAAGGAGCAAATAAGCCACTCTCCCTCTCCATTGCAATACCCATCACACAGCTCTCTTCTTCTGATGAACCCTGTAAACAGCGAGGGTCAGGAACTGAGGTAGACTGAAGACACCTTGTTCAGAGCACAGCTGCTACAGTGGATCTTATAGATATATATTCTTCTTAGATAATGACCTGTGTCCCTACTCTGTTCTAGCTTTCCCTGGATGGGAAAATAAGGGTCTCTGGAAGCTGGACTATGGTCCAGGAGTTGCTATTCATACTGCATTAATTATAAGCCATATCCAACTCAAGGGTATAAATGTATGTTATAGGAGCATTCTGCTATAGGGCCAAGTATAAGATATTTGGGAATGATCAGTTGGTTGCTCTTCCAATATTTTGAGTTTTTGGTTTACAACATGCAAATAAACATTTTTTTTCCTTCATTGTGCTTGGTAAACAGTGTGGTTATTAGAGTCAAACCACATGAGTGCTCTTAGGAGAATTGGTATAGACCATGTGTAAATTAATCAAGTTAAGCTAAAAGCTACTCTGTGGTAGATAAAATGTTTGTGAATAACCTGAGAGGAATCAAGGAATTAAGTGCAGTAAGAATCATGGTTCATAGAGAGATGAGAACCATGATTTTTTTTTGTTTATTTATTCTTGAGAGAAAAAGAGAGAGAGAGCACAAACAGGGGAGGGGCAGAGAGGGAGAGAGAGAGAGAGAGAGAGAGAGAGAGAGAGACATACAATCTGAAGCAGGCTCTAGGCTCTGAGCTGGCAGCACAGAGCCCATCGTGGGGCTCAAACTCACGAACCACAGATCATGACCTGAGCCAAAGTCGGACACTTCACTGACTGAGCCACCCAGGCGCCCCAAGGGAATCATGATATTCTTAAACCTAGAATGACTAAATCAATTGAGGAGAGCCCAGCAACTGTTAGTGTATCTTGTCTGAAAGATCAGGGCACTTGGTCACTTAACTGTGGCATGTAAGGGGATCTTTAATATTAGATTATGAATGAAATACTATGAATTCATCCCTATCCAATATTTTATAACATGCAAATCTTATTGTAATTTTAGAATTAATGGATTAATTAAATCTCATATAACACCAGGGGCCAGTTTCATAGCATGAATGTAAATCTAGGATATAGAAAACTAGAAAGAATTGGTCCACCTCTGGGCTTGTTTTTCACAGTTGAATTATTGATTTGGTCAAGGTTCTCCCAAGTCTTAGCTATGAAACAATGATTTACACATAATAGATGTTCAATAAACATGAATGATTGATTGTTTATGATTTAAATCATACACAGTTGCTGTTTATAAACTCGTGCTTCCCAGCTACACAGCTTTTTTGCTTATTAGCTTTGTGCAGGCATGTTTTCTTGTCTTTCTTTTTTTTCTAAATAAGTAACCTAAAGGTAATTACAATTATTGCTACAGAATTGGGAGTGGGATTCTTAGATTTCATGAGAGCAACATCAGTATACAGTATAATTTTATATTGGATTCTATCATTAATTGAAGTGTATATTTAACTGTGGTATTTGTGATTTCACATTTGTTTGTGGAAGAAAAGTACAATATGATCTTGAACAATTAAAAAAATATTTGATCTTTTTGAGTCTGATATTTTAGAAACAATATCCCATCATACTACTATCAAATGTAAAAAAAAATCACAGTTAATCAGTCTTTCACACAGCTTAGTTCTCAGTGTTTGAGATATTTCTATTTCTCCATGAAGAAAATACCCAGGGTAGCTTTGGATGACTTTTCCATTAAAAAAACCAAACTATTAGTGTAGATTATAATTTCAAGGAAATGTGAAATAGTAATAAATGATCACCAGACTATCAAAAATTTGGTGAAGATTTACAATGATGAGTTAGAGGAAGGTGGAAATGGAGAAAATATTGTATATGTGTTTCTAACAGGAATGGATTGTTTAATGAATGAAATGTTTGTTATTTTAAGAGTTTTTAGTCAGTCCTCAATTAGTAGGTTGCAGCCAACTTATATGTATCTAAAACGGTTTTGTACTGTTTTTAAAGCATTTTGGAGATACTAGAAATTTTAGAGATTGTGAATCTTGCATAAAATAATTCTGTAAAAGTTTCCACTCATTTTAGATATATAGACTCTAAATTTAGCAATTAATAAAAATTTGGAGAAATGCTAGACTCGGCATTTCTTTCCATCAGAAACTGTGAATTCTAACTTACACTGTCTTTAGGAAATTATATTATTTTCACAACTCTGCCTTCTTGTGATAAATTCTGAAATGTAAATGATATATATAATTATGAAATTTTAATTTAAAAAATGTAGCTGATTTACTCTAATAGTTTTAATTCAAAACCTCAAATTTACTTTTGTGAGTCAAACTCTTTATTAATGTTTATTTTTCAGCCACTTTTTAAACAATAAGATATTCTTAACAATGGTGACGTTTAGGGGCACCTGCGTGGCTCAGTTGGTTAAACCTCCAACTTTGGTCTACGGTTTGTGAGTTTGGGCCCCACTTTGGGCTCTCTGCTGACAGCTCAGAGCCTGGAGCCTGCTTTGGATTCTGTGTGTGTGTCTCTTTCTCTGCCCCTCTCCCACTTGTTCTCTCTCTCTCTCAAAAAATAAATAAATATAAAAAATTTAAAACAAAAGAATGGTAAAGTTGAGGCTGTGTCTAGGATGACAGAATCAACTCTTGTTTAGAACAAGGCATGCTAAAATAAAACAACACAAATTCACAAATAGATACAGACCTGTACATGAGAAATGAGGACATGGGAGACTAGTTGTGATCTTCAGAGGCACACCAGCAGTTTTATGTTATTTTGGCTCTGACTAAATAGATAAACTGGTTTTTGCATTCGGATCTATCAGATAAAATCCAGAGAATTCTACTGATTCTTTCATGTTTCTGAATAGAACATAAATGAACATAAATGCTCTTAAATTGATTCCTAGTATGCTAATGTTTGTCCACAGACATTTCAGATCTCATACAAACTAATATAACTAATGTAAGATGAATGGAAGTCATACGATGTTATCATTATGCCACAAATGGGACTATCATATTTTGTCATTTGATGAAATGTGGAACAGCAACTTAGATCCCTTCATGGTTACATTATATAATTCACCTTTCTTCTCAGTGATTTGTCCTGACACTGTGGAATATCACTCCACCTCAGGTAAATTCCTAGTTTTTGGTAGAGCAGAAAGTCCAAAGTCCAGAGTTTCTCCAACTCTTAGTCTCTATGCTGCTGATGACAATGTAGTCCAGTAAACTCACAGAAGCCACATTCTATGTAATTCTAAATATTATTTAGAATCATGTCTTTTTAGTTCCCCTTTGGAATAAATTGAGAGGTTTCAAGGAATAGTGCTTCAAATTTATCAAAATGTGATTAGATATATATTGGTGCAATATCATTTTTTTTAATATCCTGATACTCAAATTTAGTCATTTCCTTTGTCTTTGGCTATGATAGTCTCCACACTGATGTCTCTTTTTTCGGTTTTTTTTTTCTCTTCCACCTAACCACTGGTATTCTCTCTCCTTTTAGATTTCTTTAGTGGTTTTTCATTGTTTCATAGAGGAGGCTAAGTTTATTTGTTTGGCATTCAAAGCTTTTCATGACTTGACCTGTGTCAGCCTCAATTGTTTTATTTCCTATCCTTCTCTGTTTTGTAGGTTATTCTTTAGCATTCTACACTTGCTTGTTGTTTCCCTGTTCACATGATGCTTTGTCTCCCACTTTGTCAAGGTGCCTTTTAGCCAGAAAAGTCTTTACCTTCCTCTTTACCTGCTTACTTGTATTTACCTCTTAAAACTCTATTTTGACCCACTCCAGAGATTCTTTCCAATTAGTAATTCCACCCCTAACCTGGATTCCTATCTTTGGTGCTTTTATAATACCTGTTGGAGTTCAAGGCCTGCCAGTAACTGTGTCTTTCCTATGGGCTTCCTTTCAAAGAAGCTAATCTGTTAAAGAAGAGTAGTCTAATGGGGAACAAAGGAATGATGTATTAATTACTTTACATGTGCCTGATAATCCCCACTACAGGGGAAATTGGATTGGAGAACATGACTTAGGTCAAGAGGCTTAAGCCAGATTCCTTGATTCTATTTCCCTGTGTAATCTTTTTCACCTCTATTGAATGTGTGAGCTAGTCAGGACTACCCTCTTCTCTTTCAGTTCCATTTATTTATCCATACAGTTGTTAGGGATAATTGGACTCTAAGATTTAAAGAAAGTGGAATTAGGATCAAACGACCTGGCTTAGACATCTTGACCCAAGTCTCATTCTCCAGTACAGTTTTGCTCCATAGCTGAGCCTCACTAACTGACTTGGAACGCCAGCCTACATCCAGGCCATTCATTCAGCAAATGTGTTTGAGCACCATCTATGCCTGAGTATCTTTTGTTCTGGATGCTGGAGATTTAACAGTGGGGAACTTAGAGACAAGAGGCCTCCCTTCCAATTCACGTTGGTCTGAGGGTATAGAAGGAGTTTGTGACTCATGAGATGTTTCATAATCTGCATTTATCATCTGTATCTCATGTAACTTCTGAATCTCTCTAGATGCTGACTTCTGTCCAGTTCCTTAGAAATACCATGCAATTGTCTATTACTAATCAATGCAGTTGTAAATACACAGGTGCCAAGCATGCTTGGCAATATAGTATAAGGTATTTGTTCTTGTTTTGTATAAGTGATGTGTAATCAATGTAAAAATCAGATAACATAGTTGAGAAAAAGGGAAAAAATGAAATAGAAGAAAATCCACAATCCAGATAAAACCACTGTTAACATTTTTTGATGAAGCCTCAAAATGTGAGTAAATCTACTCAAGGTGATCAAGTTTGTGTTAGAATTGCAACTGGAACCAAATGTTTCTAGTGAAACTTCATGTTGACGATAATTATTATAAGGATAATGATGATAGCGTCAAAGTAGCATTTTTTATACATCTGCTACATATCAGGCAATGTAGTAGGCTACATTATCTAATCTCCACAAACTTTTAATGTAGGCATAGTTATTCCCATTTTATAGATGTATAAATAGACCCAGAGAAATTATATATGTATTTATTGAACACTTAGCTCCATTTCCAAATATAACTTTTGAGAAATCATAGTTTGTATGTTTATATACAAGTACACACAATTCGTCTAAATCCAGAATGGCTTCCAAAGGTCACAGGATGCTTGGAAAGAAATTCAGAGATAATTTTAGAGTAACAATCCAAAAGGCGTTGAAAAGAAATAAGTAATGTTTTGATGATCAGAACAGTTCCTTATTTCAGAAAATCCCAGGTTGGGAGAAATAACAGCAAGAGTGATTCAGCATTTGAAGTAGAAGGGATAGATTGTTCTGTTGTGCACAGGACTTCTATATTTTAAAAGTTGTAATGTTTTTACTTAGAGAATGAATTGGATTTCTAGGGATATGTGGTGCATACTACAATTTAAAATTATTGGAGTGTCTTCACATTTTTGAGAGTTCCTCAGTTTGAAAGAACAAAGCTGTCCTGTAACACCAGGCAAATTGCTCAGCGAGTCATATGCTGGTTGATCACCTCTGAGCAGAAATGCTCACAGCAATGCTGAAACTTTCTTGTAATTTTGCAGCCTCTCTGAATCATTATCCTAGAACCCCAATCACTTTTTTTAATCGAAGCATCTCAAAATCTTATGATTTTATGAGTAATGTAAAATAATTTAAGCATTTTATAACTTTATATTTTCATATAATTCTTAAAACCCATGCTCAGTCTGTTTTGTAGACTGATGATATGTGACTAAAACTTTACGTAAACCACATCAAATTTAGTTTTGAAACACAAATAAAAGCATTTTAATTTGTAGTAGACCTTCCAGAAAAAGAAAAGAATTTGTTTAAAGGCTTTCTTGATTTTTGTGGGTTACAACAGACCAAACAAGAAATTAACTGATGATTTTACAAATGATCCGTATGAAGTAGTGTAGCTGAGTGCCAGGTATAACAATGTGACAAAAGAGAGACAGATCTTTCAGTGTTGGTCTGAAGAGATTAATGGGAAAAAAAGCTAGTATAGCTACAATTTCTACTGCTTCCCTCTTTGCTACAGAATTATTCAGAAAAACAATGTGGGCTCATTTATATCCAGTGACCTTACTGTATGTCCCAGAGATATCATAGTTATCTTGTGCTATTAAGCTTTCTTTAGAAAATGTAAGATTAATATTAGTTTAATTGAAAGATTGAACAGAAACACTGACATCCATTCAACCAAATCATTAAATTCAACACTCCATATGGACACAAAGAACATCTAATTTATCCAATTAAAATAATTTCTGTGCCCTTCAAAGGTGTATTGCCATAACAAGCGATGAACCAGTTTTTAATAATGCTCCACTCTGTCCTCTTATGATGACTGTAACAGAAAAAAAGTATTTTATTTGATGGACTAGGTAACTTGGATCCTCAGCTTAAGCTTCAAATGTTAACAAAGAAAATAATAGAGTCTCCTTTAATAATGCTCCTGCTAGAAAATTTTGGCAAATAAATGTATTTACTTTGTTGTCGGTTCCACATGAATTATTTTATTGGCAGGTTTATTTATTAATTATCCAGAGCAATGGTTTTGAGAAGCTCAAGCAAGCCTACTGAATAATAGATAATGTAGTCTTCTCAATAATTCCATCAGGGATGTTCAAGTTATTCCTGACAATAACAAAAACTGTTCTGAAACAGAAGCAACTTAGGAAAAATATCTGAAACTTGAATTCAAGTGCATATTAATGTAAAATAATTTGGTATTTTTCTAAATGGACTGTCGAAAAACATGCCTCAACATTACAATAAAAATGGTATGGACTTCTAGGGACCTCTAGTACAAAGTACTGTAGGAGAGAGAAGATGGAAGAACCATGAGTTTATTCCTTTTTGGGGGTGTGTGGGGAATGAACAAGAGAGAGAATGCAGTTAGAGAAAATTTAAGCCTATGAAAATTAAACATATTTTTGTGAGAGAATAGATAATTTAAATATGTTTATATATTACTATATGGATGAGTTAAATCCCAGAATACTGATGGGATTGACAAGTAATATTATTGTAGAAAACAGAAGTGATGGCAGATTGGAGTTCCATTTTTTTTTTTTTTACTTTTTTTTTCCAAGTGAGGAAAAAAGGCAATTCTACAAATGATAGGCCAGTGACCTACATTTTTGACCTTAAGGCATTCTATACTATATTATCTAAAATAATTCATGAGTATACAGAAAATAAAGTGATAACCACTATGAACTAGCTTGGGTCAAGTCCTACTAAAAGTTATGGTTATTATTATTTTTTGCTGTGTTCACTGGACAGAGTTCACAGTTCAATCAAAGAAACATGATAGAACTGGTGTAACTAAGTTACTGTCCACCAAGGCATTTGAGAGAGTCCAATGCCAAACTATTGAACAGTCTGGAGACATGTAGCTTATGTGATAGCATACGCAGGCAAGTTAGTAACTCATTGATTGAGTGATTCTATTCTAAATATGCTTCTGAATGGATTGATGTCTGGAGAAAAATGGTCTTTGATGGTGTGCTATGGGCTCCATCCTTGGTTATGTCTTGGTCAATATCTTCATTCATGATTTGGATGAACAATGAATGACATGTGAATCACTTTCAGAAAATAGAAAGTAAGCTAAATGGGGGTGTCTGGGTGGCTCAGTTGAGTGTCATATTCTTGATTTGGGCTCAGGTCATGATCTCACCATTCATGAGATCAAGCCTGCAGTAGACTCTGCGCTTGTGGTGCATTGCCTGCTTGGGGTTCTCTCTCTCTCTCTCTCTCTCTCTCTCTCTCTCTCTCTCTCAAAATAAATAAATAAATAAACATTAAAAGAAAGAAAGTAAGCTACACCATAAATTAATCATCCCTTAACATAGTTGTCCATGAAAGGGAGGTATATGCAAAAACGATCTCCAAAGGTGGAAGGAGCTATAAGACCAAAGAAGAATGGTTAACAACTCCAGATTTATAGGAAATGCTCAGGGACAGATGTCTTGAGCAATGCAAAAGGAATATATCTCTGCATATCCACCTTCTGTAAGACCTACCTTTATAGCTGGGTCCTTATAGAGGCTGGGGATGTGCCCGGAGCCCACCCAAGAGGAAATGTTTGAGAATCATAATCACATGTCCAGAGAAGATCAAGGATGTGATGCCCCAAGGATGTGGTATGGTTAAACAGAGAGGATGTGTATGTTGGGGGGCGGCAGTGAGGAGGGCAGGGGCTGTGACTAAGAAGGCTTCAGGTTAAAGAGTGGTAATCGTGGCCAATCTGTACAATCTGGTATCAGTCTGGTTTATACAATAGTAAAACGCACTATGCATTTTTAAATAAATAGGTTATTTACTCAAAGAGGTCTTAGGTCGAGCAATGAGTTGAATATGTAATAAAAATATTTGATTAGGATTAAAATGACAACTTACAAGTGAAGGGTCATAGAAAAAGGGCATTAGTGTACAAAAGATTTAGTGAATAACAAGGTAGCAAGCTCTAAGGGGTTACTAGTGAGATTCGACTCCCCAAGAACCAGCCTGTCCTTATCACAGAAGCAAATCAGAATTCTGGTCATATCAATGTCTAATAAATTACAATTTATATATTGAATGGCTCCTCCATATTCCTTGCAGGTCAGATCATAACTGGAATCCTGTTCAATTCTAGGTGCCATTCTTCATATGGGACATGGATAAACTAGAGCATATCTGGGATGGAAGACAGTTGTGGAAACAGCCATCTAGTTAGGATATTTGTGCCAAATATCTTCCTCTGATATTAAAAATTCATAAGATTTGATATTTATAAAATATAGGGAAGAATATCTTCTATCCACTGAAATCTCATGTCCAATCCACTATTTTATGGAAACTTTTTCACATAGTCATAATAGGTTTTGCTCCAATAAATCCTGTACTCTAGAAAATTCTTATTTTCGACTTCTTGGTTGCATTTGACACTGTTAAACACATTCTACTTTTTGAAACTCTCTTTCCTTGGCTTCTTGAGCAGCACTATCTCCTTTCAGTTTCTGGCCATGACTTCTCATATATCTTTAAAGGCTGCTTTCCACCCCGCCCCCCCATTCCCTTAAATATTGGCATTCCCCACTCTTTCATCCCATTTCCTCTCATGTGTCATTGCACATTCTCTGCCTAGAATCTTGTCCATTGTCATCCATGTGCTGGTGACTTTCTAGTCCCATGTATCAGTACCAGACCTCTCTCCTGAATTCCAGGCACACTTACCCAGTGATCTATTGGACATCTCCACTCAAGTGGAAATATATTTTGGTGAAAGGTTTGAGGGAAGAAACCATTTTATTTCTCAAATGGCAAACTGCTCATTCCTACCTCTTAGATATTTACAAATGAAGACACACATGCCTTTTCTAAGGCCACATCCACAGCAATAGCTCACTGCCTGACTGAGCAGACTCTTAATCAGTACTGGCAAATGAATGGCTGAATTAATCAGTGAGGGAATCATCAAATTCAGACACTTCTCCACCATAAATAAGTTTTCCATAGCAATTACCCTTCTCAAAGCCATCATTTCCCAGTTGGGATACAGCAGTAGAATTCCGGGTGATCTCTCTTGAAACCATCTTGCTTTTAGAAAACTTTCATAA
This sequence comes from Panthera tigris, assembly GCF_018350195.1. Taxonomy (NCBI): domain Eukaryota; kingdom Metazoa; phylum Chordata; class Mammalia; order Carnivora; family Felidae; genus Panthera; species Panthera tigris. Next base: position 87,284,173 of record NC_056664.1, read on the forward strand.
AGCAATCTGTGTGTATAAAGCCAAAGCTAGCTTCCTAAAACAAATCTGATCCAGGTCAATCTCTTGTTTAATTTATTCCAATGGATTGTTCTTGAGCTTGATCTCTAGGAGCTCTACAGTCTGTTTCCTGCTTTCTAATTTATGAAGTTTCTCCGTCACTTTTTATGCTACCAACACCCTGGATATTTTACTTTCTTAGATATGCTATATGCTATCACACTCATAATTGCCATTTCCCCCTGGCTAATTGTCTTCAAGTCTTGGCATGAAGTTACTTCAGACACCTTCCCTGATTGTTTTGTTTTTTTGTTTTTTTGTTTTTTTTTTTTTTTTTTTTGGCCAAGTTGTCTTTTCTTTAGCTTTCAGAGATGCTTGGTAAAGCCTTTTCATAGTATTTATTCTTACAGATTTTCATTATTTCTTGTTTAATTATACATCTTCTTCATTAGTTTGTTATCTGTGTAGGGCAGGGCCAGGATGATCTTGTCTATGGTTAGGTTCCCAGCTGCTAGTACAGTGCCTGGCACTTCATAGGTGTGCAATTCTTGGATGCATAAAAAGAGCAGCTATAGCATATTCACAGATTGTCCTTCCTGTTTCTGTTGGATTGTGCTATTCATCAAGAGTTGATACAATTTAATGCATGACAAAGAAAATCAAACACCACTAAAATCATTCTGTTTTGAAGTGCAGTAATATGTTTGCAGACCAGAAGTTTAATTAAAAATGAATGACTTATGTAAAGAAATATAACAATTGGATTCACAGAACTGCACTCTATAGTCTATTAACTCTAGTATTTGTAATGTAGTGTAGCAAATAATATGTCTAAAAAGAGTTAGGAACAATATTTAAATAGACTTAGTATTGTTTCAAGATTAGTTGGGGAATCAATTAAATAGGAAGTTGAAAGAAAAAGACAAGTATACCTTACTTATATAAAGCATTCAGAATTTAAAATATAGAACTAAAATTTTAGTCCATATATTTTAGCTTAGTTTCTTATTCACTCCGACATGAGCCCTGTGAGGTTTATGACATATTGACAAATGAAAAAAATGAGACCCAGAAAGGTTAACAGGTACAAAGTAAAGGAGTTCCTAAGTGTCAAGGTTAGACCTCAAACCTAAATCTTCTAACTCCTCACCCCATGTTTTATGCACTAGGCTAAATAGAGTATCTTGTAACTCACTTTACATAATTTTCTGGTCCATTTGCTCACTTGCTTCAGTAAATGTGCTCTTCCATTAGTTCACGTACCACTACATTTTGCCTTCTTTGTATCTCCCCTTTAGCCCAGAGCAAACAATTCATTTCAAAAAACGTGGTTTCCATAAAATGTTAGGAAAGTGAGAGAAGAGTGAACCTGTAGAGACCCAACCATCTTCCTCCAGAAATGATGGGCAAATGAGTTGTATAATTAAGGGAAGATTGAGAAGTCTTTTAAAACAACTAAGACAACATGCATGTGATACTTACACGTATTAACTTATGTAGTCTTCACAATAGCCCTGTGAAGCAAGTACTATTGCTACACCCCAATTTACAGATGAGAAGACAGAGGCACAGAAAGGTTCAGCACTTCCTTGAAGTGTTAAGTGGTAAATGTGTAGATGGGATTTGAATCCAGACCATTAGTTCCCAGAGACCATTTTTAACCACTAGGGCAATCTGTTTCTCAATAACCATTTTCTCTTTACTCCCTTAGATTTCTTAAATTCATTTATTCAACAAACATTTCTCAAACACCTAACATTAATCAGTCACTGGAGGAGAAAATCAGATATTGGTTCTTGCTCTTATGGAACTTTATTTGCTTATTTCTACTGATATTGAATATTCTGTGGAATGTATTTTTCCCTCTCTTCCTCAGTTAGATGTCTAATGGAGGTCCAACTATGTAGCAAGATGAAAACTTGATGTTTGAAAAGTTGTAGTATAACAGGCAAACTCATATAGTTTCTTTTATATGGAAAGATGAGACTGCATAGATTCAGATGTGCATCTTTGCAAGTGTGGACATGAGCAGCTGACGTTGCAGGCAATGGAGTGTAAAGGTAGCAGATCAGACAAACGGGAAGTGTGCAAGTGTGTGTGTGTGTGTGTGTGTGTGTGTGTGTGTATGGTGTTAGTACAGAGGCTAACAGTATAGAAAGAGAAATTGAATTGCTTGTTACAGAAATACCAGTGTTGTAAAGATGAAAAAAGGAGAAGCTGACAATAGGGGAAGAGATAATTGCTGGTCCAAAATGCAGAAAAGGAAAACAAAAACAGTTTTTAATAGCTCTGGACAAAAGGCTACATAATAATATTTAAACGTTATAACAATCCCAGGTAAGTAATTTTTATGCAAAGTAATAGCAGTTAGAAAGGAAAAGAAATCTAGGGAACATTTATTATTAAAATATTCTTTAAATAGCTAAAGCGTTAGTTATTAGTGATTTCTCCTTTCTTTATTCCCCTTTTATCCATTCCTACCCATTCTAATTGCTTCCTTTCTCCACAGTATCTTCTCTTCAACCCCCTTAGTGTAGTATAACTCCTTTAGAGGAAGTTAGAGCTACCACAATATGCTCTATGATATACTGCAGGACTGTTGTCCAAACTGTCATCCCCACCTGATGTTTTGTGAATCTGAATACCTTAGTATAAACTCTGCCCTGAGCACCTAGCATGAACATCACATAAATTCCTAGGCACTTCTGGGACGACTGGTTGACTCAGTCAGTTAAGCATCTGACTTTTGATTTCGTCTCAGGTCATGATCTCAAGGTTTGTGAGTTCAAGCTCTGATGTCAGTCTCTGCGATGACAGTATGCAGCCTGCTTGCGATTCTATCTCTCCCTCTCTCTCTGCCCCTCCCCCCTTCTCAAAATAAATAAATAAACATTTAAAAAAATTCCTATGCACTTAATATTGGGAAAATGTCAGAAAATTGGAATCAGTTCAGAAAAGAGTAACAACTGAATAGAAACTGGGGGAAGGTGATGATTTATGAGGAGATGATAAATTAAATATATACTGTACATAATCCTAGACATATGTAATATAAAACTTCACAGTGACAATATGGTAAATTAAAAAAAACCTAATAATTTCAATGAAATTTTTAAGTACATTTCAACAGAGATAACATTTAACTTGTTTAAATTTTGATGGTTGATTAGAAATTAGCAATTGATGATTGCTGATCACCACTGATAACTGATAGTAAATAATAGTCATTATTTAAAATTCCTAGTAATTTTATAGAACTAGTATAGTTTCTAGATGTTAACTGTGACCCAGATTGTTTTATTGTCATGAATATTTATATTCAGTATTGGTTAGCCCTGCTCAACAGTTAATGAAAAATAACCAAAATTACAGTGTTTATAAGATTACTTTATTCAATATCTAGCACATATTAAGCTCTTACTAATGTTTTTCTTGAACAAGCAAATAAATACCAAGAAATCATATTGGCAAAAAGGGTAATGTCTATAATCTGAAGTGGTAGCAAGATGAAAGCTAAAAATTTATAATTTTCAACATTCACCCATTACATGGATGACTCAAAGTATGGAAGCAGAGCTCCAAAAGAATTTGGAAACAGCCATTATTCTTTTAATGTAAATATTGATGAAAAAACTATTTAGTGGAGAGATATATGACTCTAACAATATCTGTATTGATATTAGAATAATATGCTACTGAATTCAGTAATTCATTGTCAGATTTGGGAATCTCACACCATAGTTGGTGATTTTAAATATGGCATATTACCAATTCCTATAGAAGATAATATAAAATGCACTTTCTTAAAAATCTCAGTATAGCATTTATTGCAATCTATATTTTGATCAGAAATTTACTCCATACTTTTCGAATTCAAGTTTTGTGTCAGAGCCCAATAAGGTATGATTAATGAAGATTTTGTAGATGCAGGTTATAGTAATCAATTGATTTATTATAAATGAGTAATTATATTTATTAGTTCATTGCACACATTTGTTCAGTTCCTGTTATATGCCAGGCTTAGTTAAGAGAGAATCAGGTTTTTCAAATTGTCACATGCTCAGACTGTCATAGGAGACCAAATCTTTAGCAACCACTATTTCAGTTTTACTTTTAATTATTTAGTCCATGTGGACTTTATTTTGATTTATGTTGTGAGAAAATAATACTCTAAGCCTCATTTTGGTCTAGGTCACAATAGTCATTAATTAATTCCCAGTTTCTGTTACATCTTTTATTATTTGCTAGGTACCTATATATCCAAAGACTTATTCTAGTATTGTTTATTTGCCCATTGAATGACTTGTTGATCCTATAATCAGTTTTATTATATATTTTAATATCTGATAGGACAACTGCTCTCTTTCACTCATCCCCCCCCCAAATTTGGTAGCTTTAAAATTCATACATTTGTCACAATTTAAATTCATCTGTCAGGTAATAAAATGATTGGTTTTTAAAAATTTTTTTTTAATTTGACATTGTTTCAAACTCTAAGTGTCCTTAGAAAGATTTGCTATATTGGTTTTGTTAAATCTTTCACAATTCAACACTTGGTGGGTCTCTTTATTCATTTTGAAGTTTCATTTGTAAAGAAATTATAGGTTTCCTAAGTGATTTTCTTAGATAACCTATGTATTTTTGGCTATTGAAAAGGAATTTTCCCCAATCTCATCTTCAAACTGGTTACGGATGAAGTAAAGAAAGGCCATTAATATTAAAATATTAATATTTTACTCAATGACTGAATTATCTTATTAATTCTACATTGTTTTCTACTGTTTTCCTCTTTAACAGGTATATATACTATACCATATATATATATTACCATATATATGTATATACACACACACACACACACACACACATATAACAGGTATATATACTTATATATTATAATTATAATATATATTAAGTAATATATAATATAATGTAATATTAAGTAATATATAATTATTTTATTATACATATAATATAATATAAATTATAATTATAAAATTATAATATAATATTAAGTAATATCCAGACCAATGTTTATAATATTGTAGAGGGTTGTGACGGCATTTAATACAAATGATGCTGGTTTTTCACTCTTCGAAGGGATTAAGACCAATCCCTCTTGATCCTTGTATTTTAAGCATTGCTGGCAGTAGAGTATGACAACTCCTCAGCTCTGGTGTTGTCAAGTGCAGGAGACAATGACAATGTATAAATGAATGTGCATGTTGGTGTTTTAATAAAGCTTTATAAAAGCAGGCTCCAAGTCAGAGTTGGCCCCTAGGCCATAATTTGTTGATTTTTGCTTTAACTACTTAATTCTAGTTTTCTGCTTTACTTAAAACCTGATTATTTTCATGATGTTTTCCTTTACTGACTTCATTGACTTTAATTTTACATGTTTATATAATTACTTTATTTGTATCTTTAGTAGTACAAGTGGGAATAAAAATGTCTATTGACTACTCATCATATGATTTTAAAAATTACATTAATTCACAAATAAAGAACTACATGTTCAATAAACATGAACATATGCTTAGTCTCACTAGAAGTGAAACAGATACACAGTTTAAAAGACGGTATATATTTATTTTTATATTCCTATCAAGCTGCCAAAAATGAAAAATCATTACCCAGTTATATGTGTAAATGTCTGTGTATGTGAGATGAGGAGGGGAATTGGGAAGAAATGACTTTCTGATGAAATACTAAAGGGAGAATAAGCATAGATTCTTTCTGGATGATAAATGGGTGATATATGTCAAGGCCTTAAAATGCATACCATATGAACAAATATTTTTTGTAAGAATATAAGGAAATAACCAGTCTCCAAATCAGATTTGGCCCCTAGTTCAGTTCAGTTCCTCTTTTTAGTGTTTATTTTTGAGAGAGAGAGAGAGAGAGAGAGAGAGAGAGAGAGAGACAGAGCACAAGCTGGAGAGGGGAAGAGAGAGAGGGAGACACAGAATCCAAGGCAGGCTCCAGGCTCTGAGCTGTCAGCACAGAGCCCAATGCAGGGCTCAAAATGAGCTGAGCTGCAAGATCATGAGCTGAGCTGAAGTTGGACACTAAGTCGACTGAGTCACCCAGGTACCCCAGAACACAAGTACATTTGAATACATGTTCATGAAGGCATCATTTGATTGTAAAATAACAATCACAACTGGGAATAGATTTAATTTCAAACAACTTGGAATTAAATGTGGAGAGACTTCTGTTTCTTATAAAGGTGGGTTGGTAATGCAGAACAATTACCCTAAAAAGATAATTTTTTTAAAACTGGAAGAAATGCAAAACATCTTCTTAAATGGATCATGTAGTTAATAAGATAGTAAGGAAATAACAGACCAAGGACAGAAAGAGCATTAGAGTTGAAAGAGGTATGTCCCTGTCAGTGGTGTGAAGCTAAATTGTAAAGCTGGTATTTTGGTAGAGTGTGAAGCAGAGATTAAATTTCAGTCCCTCGCAAAGGGAAATACAATTATTTTGGCCTGGATCCCTAAAAGGCTGCTCTCTGAAATAGGGGATATGAAATATACTCTGAGTGTTCATCTACACGGTCCTCCAAACCTCAAGCCTTGGTCTCAGATAGCTACCACCCTTACAGGGTTGGCAGAAGGAAATGAAGTTTCCTTCTGAAGAAATATACCATTTCCTGGGTCTGAAATTATTTTGAAAAGTAATTTTTCAAATAAACATTAAATGAACAACCAAAGATAATGAAGTTTACAACAGGTCTAGAGAATATCAGCTGCAAGCAGCAGAAACAGCATACAACAGAAACAGACCTTGGCACTCTGGATATTAGAAATATAAAACAATTTGTGTTTTCCACGTTAGTGAGGTAAAGGCTGAGCTTAAAAATGTCAGTAAAATATAAAAACTATAAAAAATGATATGATAATTTTGAAAAGGGCCAACTTGAAACCATAACTAAAATCTGAGATAACATTAAGGAAACAGAGGAGGGTTTACAAACAAATTATGTGTGTTTGATATATTCTGAACTGCAATGTAGGTCATTAGAAACTATCCAGAATGAAATATAGAGAGACAAAAATGAGGAAAATTCAGAAAATAGTAAGAGACCTAGAGGAGTTGATGATATTTAGAATGTTTAATTTGTGTCCCAGGAAAAAGAGAAGGAAAATTAGGCAGAGACAGTTTTGAAGCAACAATAGCTGAAAAATTTGTAAGAACCACTGAAATGCATTGATCCGTTGATTTAAGCACCTCAAGAAGCCATAAGCAAGATAAATAAGTTTTAAAAAATCTACACTTAGACATATAATAGTGAAACTGCAGAAAAATTAACTACATGGGATGATTAAACTTCCTATAGTCTTAACAATGGGATTCTGTTCAGAATATGAATCGATAATGTGTATGCACATTTATTATTCCAGAAAATGTTTATATTAAGTCAAAAACAACCATTATACAAGGATAATACCTTTTAATGCCTATATGTACACAGTGGAATATCTTGAATATACAGTAAAAAGTTCAAAGTTGTAATTTCTAGATGGTGGAAACTTGGGAACTGTAATCTCATTACTAATTTTTTATAATGATACATATTTTATGATTTTTCAATAGTAATTATATTATCTTAGTGTAATTTAAAAATCAAGGTAAAAATATTATACCAAGTGTTGGTGAAAAAAATAGTAACATAGATGCTTGCATACTTTGCTGGTGGGATTATATCTTGAAAGAAACTCAGTGTTGGGAAATTAGATTATATGAATAAAAAACTGTAAACATTGTCATGCTCATTGGTCTGATGATTTCATGTTTAGTTATTCTAAGGAAATAGTTATTTGCAGGCAGATTTTATGTAATGGACATCGATGCTTGATATACAAGTCCTTTGCCTAGAACACTGTCCTTTTTGGGCCCCCATCAAGTCTCAGTGGAAATAACTCTTCATCAGCATGATTTTGCTTCAATATCCAGTAGTGGTTTATACTCCTGCCCAGTCCCTCCCATGCACTGTATCACAGTTATAATTAAGTGGGTTTTTCATCATTGTCTGCATAATTGCTGTCTCTTCCTCTACTTATACTGTAAGCTCTTGGAGGCAGGAACTCCGTGTTCTTTCTTGCCTCTGCCCCCTGTGCTGGAGCACCATTTCTAGTTCATTATAAGTAATCAGTAAATTTTTAATAAATAAATATAAAATGCTTCTTTCATATTTTATTTCAATAGAAAAATATAAACCTAATAAATTTTCAAAATTTCTTAATTTTTAAATGTATTATATCCATCTACTGGTTACCACAGTTATTAAAAACTAGTATTTTCAAAAAATGTTTAGCAACTTCTAAAGATTTTTATTGTATATTGTTATGGAAAATAACATCTATGAGAGTGTATTTGCATGATAAACTGACCTTTACAAATCTCACAGATTAAAAGAAAATCTACATAGTAAATATATTATCTTTTCTTTTTATCTGTATGAAAGTGCGTGCGTGTGTGTGTGTGTGTGTGTGTGTGTGTGTGTGTCTTAAATAGGAGGTCAGAGAAGGCCTCACTGAAAAGTGACACTGAATAAAGATCTAAAGTTCTTGAGAGAATGAGTTACACTGATGTCAGGGGAAAGAATTTCAGGCAAGGGCACATCAAGTGCTTTGAATGGAAGTTTGATAGAATCACCAAGTTTTTACATTTAGTGTTCTTTTTTCCTGTTTGTACTAATTTTCATTGTACTTATTTCTAAGTATGAGCTTTTCTGCTTATACAACAGCAGTATGTTCATGGGAGAACAGTGGGTACAAAATCTAGGAAGGAGAAAGAAGAAAATAAATAATAATAATCCCACCCATTACCCAATCATTCAAATACACATATCGTTTTTTTTCCCCCTTAAATTCAGGATTTTTATAACTTGAATTTTTCTGTGTTGGACTTAATAATTTTTAGACCTTATAACTAAGTTTTCACAAGAAATACATATTTGTAGTAGAAATACAAAGGAGATGAAATACAAGAATGTAAAGTCCCCTTTTCCTAAATTTCAAAAGTTCTCCACTTAACCTAGCTAGAGAGTGTTATCAGTTTGCGGTGTTTTTGTGGAGATACTCTGTTACAAAAAATAACATGTTGTTTTCTTTTTTTTCCTTTTCTTGGTAAATTAAAAAAATTTTAATTTATATTTATTTTTGAGAGAGATAGAAAGACAGACTGAACGGGGAAGAGGCAGAGAGAAAGGGAGACAGAATCTGAAGCAGTCTCCAGTCTCTGAGCTGTCAGCACAGAGCCTAGCATGGGGCTCAAGCCCACGAACTGGGGCATCATGGCCTGAGTTGAAGTCGGAGGCCTCAACCAACTGTGCCACCCAGGCGTCCCTGTTTTCTTTTCTTTATGGTCACAAAATCTGCTCTGTTTCTTTGTGTTATCTGTGGCAATATTTTGTGAACCATTGTCTTTCTAATTTAGTTTTAAAATTAGTGGAGATTCTGGATTCTGGCAATGGGCTGTTGATTGTTGTTTCTAATATTTATTTTCACTTCGTATTTTTCTGTTTTTTTTTCATAGAATTTTAATGACATGTTTTGAGAGCCTGAAGTAAGACTTACATTCAAAACTTCATTTACTACGAGAGTTTTATATTTTTCTCTTGCTTTTATTTGTTGGGTTTGTGTTTGTTTCACATTTTCATTTTTCACTTATATGTTTACTGTAAGTCACCATGCATTCTTTTTATAAAGAGATAAGCTATAAATCAATTGATATATAAATAATATTTTACTGTTGTGCTACAAAAATATGGTCACTCTATGTCAATCATCAAGAAATTGGAAAAGCCAAGTCTCGGTACAACTGAATGCTGTATGAAATGATAAAAACGTATTTTTATTGACTTGGAAAGAGGTTTATGACATTTTTATGAGTTAGAAAAAGAACAGGCCACATAGTACTGTGCATAATAACATGACTTTTAATGCAGAATTGTTTATGCAGAGTTTATCTGTATGTGCCCATATCTTCATATGCCTGACCTAGGTATTTCCATATCTACTACATATGCCCAATCTATCTATACCTATATCTATATATGCCCACGTCTATCTATGTGCAGAGAGAAGTCACAAGGGAGTTTGCCAATAGTGATGATCTGCAGGTGGTATATCTTCTGTGAATTTTTAATCTCTCACTTATACTTCTATCGGTTGTTTGAATTTTCATGCATCCACTTATTTATCAAAAAGTTTTATTTTCCTAAAAGAGACTTGAAACACTTTTTTCTAATATAATTGTCATGTCTAGAATGCCAAAGTTTAAAATTCAGGCAACTTGTTACCATGCAATTACAATATTTTTTCAGACTTCACTTAGATTTATGTTTAACTCCAAAACTAACATAGAGCAACACATCAAATATCATTCAATAGGCTATAATTTTTGTTTACAGGTAATGCATAAAAGTTTGAAGCCGGTTTTATATGTTGCATTTAACTACAAATGGATCATTTTGCCCTAATTTCTTGTCAGTTGGTGTTTTAGAAACATTTGTAAACAGAAGGCTTCCTAGAGAATATAGAACTCATGCTTTCCCCTTTAGTGACATCATATCTTTAAATGCTAAAGTAAAATCTCTACACTAAAATAATAAAGTTTTGCTAGTTTTCATAATACATATATGTTTGCTCTGCTGTGCCAAGGACAGGATAGTCACAAAGCTTCCACATTGAAGCTGGTTATTAAATATTCAGGCTCAATTTACCAGGACCTTTATTATACTATGCGAGGTCTTCTGTAATGAAGAGCTACTTGTAACATCAAAGCAGAAGAGACATTATCTCTTCCCCTCATAGCCCATGACCTAAAAGCTTTTCTTTTTATCTTTATATGAAAGAAAAACATACTTTTTAGAAAAGACTCAGCATTTGTGAACAATGTGCATCATGTAAAGTAGACTCTAGATATAGTTTATGATTTTTGCCTTTATCCAAGTGTTTTGTTTTGGCAATGTTATACCTTATATCATTTTTTTTGAGAACAAGAGAAAGGAATTTAGGGTTTTTTTTTTCCTGTAATGGGGTTTTATTTTATTTTTACATTTTTTTCCAGGTGCAAACAATTTTATTTTTTATTTTACTTTATTATTTTTTTCCATATTTATTTTTTATGTAAATCCAAGTTAGCTAACATGTAGTGTAATAATGGTTTCAGGAGTAAAATTTAGTGATTCATCACTTACATATAACACTCCGTGCTTATCCCAACAAGTGTCCTCCTTAATGCCCATCACCTGTTTAGCCCATTCCCCACCAAACATGAAAGGAATTTAGTTTTAAACTAATTGTGACAAAGAAAACAATTTTTAAGTAGCAATATATATGTATTTTTCCTTTTTCTAAATAATCTGAAGAAAAGTGACATTGGTATTTGTTGGGCCTTTCATTTATAGTCTCTTAGAAAATAAGAGAAACAGATTTTATTAGACTTTTGGGAAAATTTTAGGAATCCAAAGTTTGAAATCATTTTCATATTTTTAAAAGTGAATATTACAACCAAATTGAATACCCATAATAGAGCTACAAGTAAAGAGGAATTTCAGAATGCATGTGTCCCTTTCATTTTCTATCAAATACAGCGTACTGGGGGCAAAACAAAAATAGATAATACACAACTGCGACACAAGAAAAGGGGATTTTCTAAAAAAATTATCTAAAAGTTTTCCCTTCATCTTATTTAACTGTATTTTGCAATGTCATGTATGTAGAGACTTTGTTTACTTACGTCCATTCTGTTTGTATGGAGATATACAATGACAAGAAGTTTATAAGTGCTTTTAACAGTAGTTTTGCATGGTTGCACAAAAACAAATGCTAGTAATCAATCTTGGACTTGTGTAAATACCTCTGATTTTTTACATGAAAAATTCCAAATTCCAATATTTATTTGGTTGATTTAGAATCATCAGAAATAGAGGAAAAGTTGAGAGAAGAGAGAGAATTGGTGATTAGTGAAGCAGAAGTTAAACAAATGTGGTTCTTTGGAGTCATAACTTTTTTACTTATGAAGGAAGATATTGAATTGGAGAGGAGATGCTCTGGCATGTTTCAAAGTATTCGAGATTGTTCTTGCATGAAGTCATCATCATGTTAGGGTTAGCAGAGTGAGATGCTGGTGCCAGGGAGGGTGGGCTATTGTTATATAATTCACTCAGAAAAACATTTTCTAGACATTGCCATGCAAGGTCTCTCCTCTTTAGGAATCCCAGCCAAATAGGGGAATAAAGTTTCTTTTTCTCTTGTAACTATCCCGTGTTCAATTAATCTTTATCAATATAAAAATATTATTTGATTAACCACCATGTGTTAGATGCTATGCTATGTATACAATGAATTGAAACTAAGATTCCTACTATTACCTAGCTTACATTCTTTAGCTTGGGTTATAGAGAGTGAAACATAAAGTCTTTAAACTTATTGTACCTGAAAGTACAGAACACTTTTCTTACTATGAATTTCCCTGATGAGTTTTGCTTAAAAATTGCATTGTCAGCCAGTGACGTGTCATTTCTCAAAGAGAACATTGAACCCAGTGGCCACTGCAGGTGGGCTGGGACCTGGCATGCCCTGCTGTGCATGTTGGCCAAAATGGTAGAGGGGCTCAGACTCCCCTGCCTTTCAGTCTGTTCATCTTCAAAACGGAGGAATTGGACTGAAATATCACTAAGTTTTAAACCTTAGAGGCTATCAAGTCCATGTTCACCCAGTAAAACAAAATTTTGCATTAAATAAGCAAAATAATAAAAGATCTAATCATTTTGGTTGTCTTAAAAAATGTCTGAAGAAATTGATTAGGACTGATACTTTAGAACCCTCTGATGTTCTAAAACACATCACACCACACACACACACACACACACAGACACACACGTGCAGGCAACCACGTGCCTGGGCACATGTGCATTTTAATGTTTCAAATCTTTTGATATCTCTGTTGTATGTTCACAAGCTTCACTCCAGTCTTAAAGCAGCTTGCTATGATCAGGGAGAAGTGATTAAGAAAGAATGTGTGAAAAATTAGAAGACAGAGTGTTATCACTGTTGCTATTCTGAGGAAAGCACAACCAAACGTATGTTTTAAGGGGCTGGGAGACCCCCTGCCCAGCAGCAAAGCTTTGGTGTGTAGGATGTGTGTGACAATGTTTACTGCAATGTCATTAGTGTACTATCAGAGTAGATCACTCATGTTTATTTGTGACTGAGGGATTTCACTGAGGACAGCTTCCCTACCCCCGCTGCCACCAAAAACATCTTAAAGGCTTTAGAAAAGACGTCTTACATGCTATGTGCCTCTGGATTACCTTTACAAAGAAAATTCACGGAATATAAAATAGTATCAGTGAAGGAATTATAAACCAGTTATAAAACAAAGGAACTTAATCTCTTACTATTGCTCAGACTATCTAAGAGTGTGTGTGTGTGTGTGTGTGTGTGTGTGTATATTTTTATACAGTACATATACATATATTACATATTTATTATATACATATGCTACATATTTATTATATATACACATATATATCACATATATAATACTCAGTATATACACATGTATATATTATATAAATACTTCAGAGCTATAGTGTTTTATATTTATATATTACATATGTACACAGTAAATATATATACATATATATTTATCTATATGCAGTATCTATACATGTATATATTATATATTCTATTAAATATTTTTAGAACTATAGTTTTGCCACTATACTAATGCTAATAGAGTATCATATGTGTATATACAGTATATGATATGTATTAAGAATGTATATATAAATATAATAAGTAAAAACACTTTAGAACATCAGAAGAATTGGTAACCCAGTGGTTTATAATTCCATATATATATGTGTGTGGAATAATGTATATATTAATGAAATAATGTATACATATATATTAATATATACATATATATATATATATTAATACATACAATGGAATGGAATCTGGTTCCATCATTCACAATGGCAGTTCTACAGACGGGCAGGCCATTTAATGGGTTTCTAGGGCAAAGAAATCTTTATATTCTGAAAGTCAAGGTATACTCTCTGTTTGCTTAGATGTGCCATATTTTCAAATCCGTAAGTTACTTAAGCATTACAGTGGTTGGGAGAATTTTATTTTGTTGACAAAGCTCATTCTAATTGCCAGAAAGTCTGGCTGTGATATGGTATTCACTAGGCTCTTATATAGAACCAATGCTAAATAACATCAGTATATATTGTATAGTCCATAGTATTTTAGTAAGTCTTTACTGAGACTGATTATAATAGAGAACTAGAAACGAATTCAGCTGTTTTTTTTTTAGCTGAAAATCCTTTTTAAATTAAAGGCAAAAAATAACATGTATTTATTTATTTTGAGAAAGAGTGAGTGAATGCATGATTGGGAGAGGGGGAGAGAGCGGGAGAGAATCCAAGCAGGCTCCACTGTGCCAGCACAGAGCCTGACACGGGGCTCAATCCTATGAACTGTGAGACCATGACCTGAGCTGGAATCAAGGGTCAGATGCTCAACTGACTAAGCCACCCAGGTACCCCCGAAAGTACTTTACAAGTACTGAAAGACATTGTACAAGCTGCTTTTGCCAAATATTTAATGGTTAAAAGGAAGTGATTTTCAGTGATGAGTAAAAATATTCAGAAAGAAATTATTTCATTTAAAAATTGGTTCCTTGTTGCATTTTTCTTTTTTTTCTAGATCAAGTTTTTGCATGAGCCTTTTTATTCTTGTGGATCTTATATTTTCTTTATTTGTGACTACTAAAAATAAACTCTACTAGTTGTGTAAGATTGTTAGCCTTTTAGTAGTGAAATTCTTTTTTACTGTTGCATAATAAAACTGATTGGTAAAAAGACTTTTTGTAGATTTTAACAAAGCTAATAGTTATGTGATCTTATGTCACCCTAGTTTTTATAAGCATAAACAAATGCAGCAATATCTTATATTATTTAATTAGTAAGTACTTTTTATTTTACTAGTTTATATATACTGCTAGACCTTCAACCACACAACTTCTTACCTTAATATCTGACAACGCAGGCTTAGTTTGTGAAGGACATGTGTATCCTGGAACAAAGTCTAAATCCTTAAATCATTTTGTGTGCCTACAATGGACAAATGATGGTGCATTTCTGTCTCTATAGATTTTAATCAATGCATTAGTCAGATCTCAATTATGAGAAAATTTTGAGGAAATATTACCCTAGAGTAAATTTTAATTTATGCTGAAAAATTTTAAACGCATCCTATTTTGCATCAAAGTGCAAGTGTGAGTAAATTATGTATGACGACTTCTTGCTTAAAGCCTCTTAGAAAAGAAGAATATGTTTGCTTGCATCTCACTAATATGCCAATGTTTAGGTAGCTACATTTACACCTGTTTGCCACAGGTAAACTGAATAGAACATCAGACAGCTCATTATAGAGACAAGTATGCTCCATTCCCAAAGTTGGATGACAGAACAAGTCATGGTGAGTACTGTAATTTTAGTGCTACCATACATCTTCAAGCTGTCTGGAGGTAAAATGCTTACTAAGCATTGCATTTGTGCTGTCAGAATACTTTATGGGATGGTAATTAAATAAAGGCAGCACTGTGGAGTTAAGCCAATATCTGATGAATTCTAGAAATCTCTTCTAGAAAGGTCTTACTTTGAATCTTAAGTTTTAGAAGAAGTACGTTTCACATTTATTGACTAATCTTTCATTAAAAGCACACTTGTGTAGGGTATTCGCTGAAAACATTTGTTTTCTTGTGATAGGTGAATGCCCAGTTCACCTAGCAGAGAACTCAATTGTCAGCATGCTGCCCTTTGAAATGTTAGTTTCCCCTCTCTCAACTTGTATGATCAGTCACTACTTTTAAATTATGACTTGGGGTGCCTGGGTGGCTCAGTTGGTTGGGTGTCTGATTTTGACTCAAGTCATGATCTCATCGTTTGTGAGTTCGAGCCCCATGTTTGGGCTCAGTGCTGATGGCTGAGAGCCTGGAGCCTGCTTCAGATTCTGTCTCCCTTTCTCTCTGCCCCTCCCCTGCTCATAATCTGTCTCTCTTTCTCTCTCTCAAAAATAAATAAACATTTAAAAATTAAAAAAAAAACTACAAAAAGCTAAATACAAAGACTGAAAATGGAGGCAGTTATCCACTGTTTTCCAAAAGTTTGGTTATGCCGCTTTGCTTTCATGAAAAATCTACATTAATACCTGTTTTCACGAAGTGAAAGAAATCCAAAGAGGATTTTTGCTTGGTCAGTATGAGGCAAAGAGGGAAAATAGTGTTCGGCGTTTGTTTGGCAGTGAGCCCTCATGCAGGCAGTGCTCATCCCAAGCAGCAAGAGTGGCCCCGCCACACCTCTTCCCTGGGAACTACATTTCAGCATCTCAGCATCAAGCCACCATAGCTTTGAATTGTGTCTGTGTACATCTGTGCTTTATCTTGATTTATTTTGTGCATCTGTTAGCAAGATTTGTCCTAAGGTATCAGAAAAGCCAAAGGGAGGCTATTTTTTTTGGGGGGGGGGGTCTGGGAATGCTCAAATTTTTTTCTGTATAAATTAATGGTAATTGCTTCTTCTGATTATGCCATTTCAGCTTAGGAAAGGTTTCATAAGAACACTGTACTTTTGGATAGCGGGGTAAAACTGTACTGGAAAGAAGTATATTTATTTCATTCTTGTCATTTTTCACTTTTCCTCTGGAATTTAGTGGCCTAGTTTAAGATTGAATTGTACATATACCTCAGTAGGGAATGGATATGTTTTTCCCTTATACTTATTTATAGATGTTCATTTTAATAGTTACACACTGTATGATTGGTAAAAGCAGGCTATAGACCAGCACTGGGATCCACAACTGTGGAGCAAAAGCCAAAGGCCAAATTTTGCCTGCACCTGTTTTTGTAAATAAAATTTTGCTTGAATTCAGGCCATTTGTTTATGTATTGTCGATAGCTCTTTTCTTGCTACTATGGCCAAGTTGAATAGCTGTGGCAGAGACCAGAAAGACCCACAAAGTCTAAATTATTTACAATCTGGTCCTCCACAGAAAAAATTTATTGACCCTTGGACTAGCACATGGATTTGAAAATTTTTAAAGGAGTACATTTTTTGTTTGTGTGTTTTTGTAATATGCAGTAATGAGAAAAAATAAAATGATTTATTATCTCAGATGATTTTTATTTTCTTTCACAGTGAAGAATATTTTGCATTATTGCTTTAAATTTTTGAAAGTCTTAGCAATTTCCTATAGAAGGAGCTCCTGCTTGGATGCAAAGCTGTGTACACTGTTAGGTGGATAGTTAGCAAGCTGGTGTCTCTTCAAAGATAAAATATTTTCCAAACCATGCTGTGAGATTGGCATAGAAGGAAAACTGGGAATAGGGTTCAGGTGAATCAGTGAAATGGCTTCTAACCATGCAGCTATTATATGCCTGAAAACTGCACGAATTGAGGTTAGTCTGCAGGCCTTACCAGCTTGTTCTTGGCGAGGCTCCCAAACTCCTCTAACTATATCATGACTGTGACTTCATTCTCTAAAGCAGACTATTCCCCCTGGCTGTCTCAAAGACAGTCCCTGGGCCAATTTTTTTTTAACCTGTCACATTTACTTTCTTTAAAAAGAAAAGTAAAAGAAACTTGTTAGGAAATAAAAAGAGTATATATGCTAAGTTATTTTTTATTATTTCAATTCTTCATTTCATTTGTTATATAGTTGTATGTGTATACATGTGCACAATTAAATAATGCTGGTACGATCATGAGGTAATGTAGTACTTTCCAAAATGTAGCTTTGGTATAGAACATCTAGCAGAAGGATAATAGATAATGATGCAATGGTTAACATTACTATTTTGCAAAAATTAAAAAGAAATAATCATTCAGAGCCAGTTTGGCATTTTCCTATATGACATCCTAATAGGACTTTGAATTTCAGCTGTCCATTTCTGTGAATTTGAATACAACAGAGAAGATGTAGCTTTCACATAATTTTCTTCAGTTTAAAAAATCATAACCATTGCAATGGGATGCCTTAAGCCTTGGGTCACTTAAATCATTTCTGAAGACAGCACGTGCTCTTCAGGGACATGCAAAATGAGGAAGGCACTTGTTGGTCACTGTGTCTGTGTCACCTGTATAGACTTGGTACAGGTCAGTGTGTTTATGAGTCAGTTATGAAGAGGAATATGAAATGTTGCAACTTAGCAAATGTGCTAAAATGTAAGTATGAAGAAAAATGTTTTGAAAGGCTAACCAGTTTAGAATCACAAAATATTTAGATATTCTCTCAATTTAGGATTGAGAAAATAGCTGCATGAGATATAAAAATGAAGATATAACTATTTACATGGAAATATAATTGTCTAAAAAAAGTCCTCCCTTCATTTTGAGTTAAACAAAACAAGGGGATTTTCAGATCCAATGGATTATAATGCTAATTTACATCAAATCTTGGAAGGAAGTAACCTATTTTATTCTTATTTGCTGTTGTTTCAAGATATAGTATTCCTACAGTTCTGAATTACAATAATATGTAGTAAAATTTTGAGAATATAGATCAGAGGTAAAAATCTGTGACATTGGCACAAATATAGCCTGCTGACATTCTATTGAATAGAATTCGTTTTGTGTCTGTGTTTTTCTTTTTTGTTTTGTTTTGTTTTAAAAACTAGAAATTTTGCTAAAAATTTTAACTCCAAAATCTCATTGAAAATCTGGGACATTTTGATATTTATTTTGTCTTAAAGAGTTTTTTAAACATAAATGTTGTACAAGCACTTGGTAAAAAAAAATCAAATGGTACAGAGAGTCATAAGGAAATTTTCTTGATCTCTCGTTTTTACATTTTCTGAAGTATTCTTCCATAAATATTCATGCTTACATGTATATATGAGTGAAATAAACAATGAGATCACAACAAACACTTTTCTATGCATAAGTACTTTTAATTCCTCATTTTTTATAACTTGTTTTAACAATTTTTATTACTTTATTGCTTTGTATTTTCTTTTATTCTATTTTTACTGTCATTGCTTTGGTATTTTTAAATTAAATTCTCACATTTAATAGAACTTCCTCTTCTCCTCTACTTAAATGTTTCATTTCATAAGTTTCAAATGCTATCCCTTTGATGGTTGATAGGATTTGTGGTCATTGCAGTGGTAGAGAGGAAGGCGTCACAGTGCAAGCAGGGCAGGCAGGGTCCCAGGCACTTCTGCAAACACCATGCTACATCCTTCTTGAATGATCTATCAGTCCTTTAAGTGGCCATCCAAATGTTTCTGAATGTTATTTTTCTGAACTCACAGCTAACAGCCATTCCTGGAGAAATAATAATCCTCTTCTTGATAAAAGTATGGAAATGTTTAGCTAGATAAGTGCATTTGACCCTCTGATCAACGCAAGAGCCAAAGTGGAGTGCAGAATCGAGAATTCAGGTCTTCTGACCTCTATTCTGATATCTTTCCCAATTCTTTGTATTGAGTTTGAGGGATCTGGGGGGATGATCAAGGAAATAGATATGACCATGAGGTGGCAGTAGCACACAAGGAGTTTTATTTGGGCAGAGCTTTGGCAGGTTTGCACTTGGGGAAAGTCCCTCACAGCAGGAGCCCTTCCAGAGGTAAAGGGTGAAGGCTACTACCCAGAAGAGGCAGAGGGCAAAGGGAAGTCTGGGGGAAAGAGGATCAGAGAGAGTGTTATGAATCTAGATGATTTTGCTCAGCAGCATAATGGAGAGTCTCTGGGTCAGAGAGCTCTGAAGGGCAGCAGAAGCTTGGAGTCTTTTATAGCCACAGAGTTTATCTGATCTATGGTTAGCAGATATTGGGTACAGTTTTTTGCCTTGTGCAATGCAGGAAGGCCATAAATGGCTAAAATTCTGCTTATATGGGCTTTATTTAAAACAACTGGATTTGTAAAAATTTGGGGTATTTTGGTGCCCATGGGGTTTGGAGCTAGTAGGTCCCAGCTTGATGTAAAGAAGTAAACAACATAGAGCCAATGTACAGAAGCCATCTTTGGCTCACTGATATAACAGCTAGTCTGTACTAGTTTTGTTTGTGTATGTGTATCTTGTCATTATGACATACTCCCAATATACATAAAAATATACACACCAGTATAATGTATAATATGTATACACCAGCTGTATTTGTTAACCTTATTTTGTCATAATGGCTCCAGGTTTTTTGAAGGAATAAATCACTAGAGTTGAATTCCTCTGTGTGCCCCTCCTAAAACTATTTCCCTCCTCACCTTCTTCAAAAGAGTCTTCTTTGTATGTACACTTAGATGCATATACTTTATATGTATTATTTTTAAATAATTTATAAACTTATTTTTGGATGACTTAAACTTTATATAAATGATAACATAATGTACACAGCCTTTTGCCCTCTCCATACGATTTTTGAGAATGATCCAAATGGCTCCATTTGACACTTATAGGTCATTTTGTTTTGTTTTGTTTTGTTTTGTTTTTACTGCGAAATACTATTTCATCCTGTGACTTTAATATGATTTTAAAACAATTTCATGTTCACGTACATTCAAGTTGTTTCATTTTTCCCCGTTTGCAAATGATGCCGAAGAGAACATTTCTGGACATAACCTTCTTATGTACATACTGCTACTTGGCTATTCCATTTTGATAATCTGTTAGTAAATTGACAGATAATTACCAAATACCCTATGTGCACAGGTGTGAGACTTTCTCAAAATTAGATAAAATTCCTGTTCTTAATAAACTTATAATCATAGTTTAACCTTGTATATATTTATAAATCAGAATAACTCTAATATATGATAGCTTAATTTCATTTATCATTTTACTAAATTTAAATTTATTTCTAAAACAGAGGTGTTGTCAATGTCATTGCTTAATTATTTCCCTCAAAATTTGGTTTTGGTAATCTTCCAAAGTGCACAGGCAGGTATGAATGACTGAGTTACAGCTTTATCTCCAGGAGAATATTGTGTTAAAGAGCCATCCTGAATTTCTGTCACTGTCACTTGCTTGGTAAATGATTTATTAAATACATCAGAGCAATTACAAAACTGAGATTAAAAAAAAGTGTTATTTACTATAGTCCAAGTAATTTATTAAATTTTTTTTATGTTTATCTATTTTTGAGAGAGAGACAGAGCATGAGCAGGAGAGGGGCAGAGAGAGAGAGAGACACAGAATCCGAAGCAGGCTCCAGGATCTGAGCTCTCAGCACAGAGCCCAATGCGGGGCTCAAACCCATGAGATCATGATCTGAGCCAAAGTCAGATGCTCAACTGACTGAGCCACCCAGGCACTCCTTAAGTAATTTAAATCACTCTTTAAGCGATGTATTTTGGGAAAAGTCAGACGGGCAGGCACATGACATGATAAGGATAAAGATCAGTGTAAGCTGGTAACTTCTAATGGGAAATATATACAGAGCTTTTGAATTGCATTTCAAATCACTCATTTTTTCCAGAATTTATTGTATGCAACAAATACATAAGTGGTTAGCTGAAACAGGTAGTTCAAAAATATTTTAACATTTTTTATCTAAACAAATGTCAGAATTTTTTTGAAAATGAAAAATGCTAAATATAATAAAAGTGTATATTTATGCTCTCGGCAGCCAAATGTGCTTTTTAATGGAATTTAAATAAATGGAATTTTTATGACAAAAAAAGCAACAGTAAAAGCAGTGATTATGTTTTTCATAGTTCATTTGCCGTCTTTGCCCTGCAGACCTTGTGTGGAAGAAAATGAGATCCCGAGTGAAGTCTACAATGTCATTGACTCTGAAGAAGGACTCAGAGACCCATTGGTGTTTAATGACCCTTACTGGCCTATGCAATGGGAACTGGTATGATCTTCAGAAATAGATGGTTCTTTGGCAATGTTAAGAAATATTATTTTTGTCATATTTAAATGCAGTAGACAGACACTTTTATGCACTGCCTGCTTTTATCTATTGGTTTTGCAGAGAGAGACTTAGCAAACTTTTGATGAAATATTACTGCCAGCTTATTAATGAGTACTAATCCTTTTAATTTGATTACATCCTTAGGGTTTGATTTGTTCTATAAAAGATACCAGTTTAAAAAAAAAAAAACTAAGACATTTAAATTTGCTGTATGTAAACAGACTCATTACACAGAAATGTTGTTGCCATCCAGGCTTAAAGTTCTTGTTCTTGCATAACCAGAATATATTCTATATTACATCAATAATGAGAGAATTCCTCTCTGTCTTTATGGATTAAGTAGACATTAGAACATGGCACAACAAACTTTTTTTTCATAATGCTTCTAGTGTTGGACGTTTTAGAACCACATTGTCCTGTCATTTATACATGATTGTGATAATAGAAAGGATTTGAAATGAAAAAAAATCACACATATTTTTTGAATGTAAATAACTAAAAAAAAATTTGAAGTACATACCACTGAAGATTTTAAAAGGAAATATTTGGAATGTGAGATGACTTGGTGAAAATATCAGAGAAATTGAAGACCTTCTTATATCCATACTTAGCTCCTCATAGGTCTATAAATAATGTGGTGTTGTAGAGGGTCTCATGCTGTAAAATGAGAAAAAGGCTAAATGCATTTCATCACATTCATGGATATAATGAGGTGAAAGATGGGAAACTGTTGTGGTGGCTGTTTTTTGTGTTGATCATTGGTAGTTACCAAGATGACTATCTGGAAAGAGTACAAAACCAATATTAGAAGAAGTCCAGTTCACTCCTGTGTAGCTTCAGTTCATCTTTAAAAATTGAAATGTAATTTAGAAAACTTTAAGATATGTATATGACTACATTTGACTTTTCAAACAAAAAACTCAAGCAGAAAAAAATTGGGTTTTGCTTTAATTGCCTGGAGGTAAGATAATCAGTAACAAGTGCGTGAATTACAGCTGCTTAGGGTCATGAAAGCTAAAGTTAAAAAGAATGAATTTTTTAAAAAAGGAGGGAGGGCGGGGCGCCTGGGTGGCTCAGTCGGTTAGGCGTCCGACTTCTGCTCAGGTCATGATCTCTCAGTCTGTAAGTTCAAGCCCCACGTCGGGCTCTGTGCTGACAGCTCAGAGCCTGGAGCCTGTTTCAGATTCTGTGTCTTCCTCTCTCTCTGACACTCCCCTATTCATGCTCTGTCTGTCTCTGTCTCAAAAATAAATAAACGTTAAAAAAATTTTAAAAAAAAGGAGGGAGGGAAAGTAGCTATATAAAAAAGGAGGGCATGAAATAAGAGGAAACATCTTCAATTTTTTTTTTCTGACTGAAGAAGCAGCAAAAATTAAGATGAATACTGAAGATTACATATATAACACTTAATAATTAGCTACCTAGCAAGACACACTTTTATTGTATTGGTTGTTAAATGACAGGCTCCTCTATATTGAGGTCAAGAATTTCGGGAGAACACAATAGGGAGAGGAAATGAAGGCAAGTGATATAGGAAAGACAAGAAGAATTGAGTAGCAGTCAATAAAGTGATGGAGATTAGAAATGGAGACAAGTCTTAGAAGACTATTAAGCAATTAGCTCTCTTAAAAACAGAGAACAGAGACTGTGAAAGGCAGAAGGCAGAAGTAAAAGGAAAAATTCTAGTGTTTTCTACAGCATGAGCTGATAGACTTTTTCCACAAATAACCAGATAGTAAATATTGCCGTCTTTGTCAGCTGTATAAATTTCTCTGGCATAATTTTATTGTTGTTGTTCCAAATCTTTAAAAGTGTAAAAACCTTAGCATAGAGCCATACAAAACCAGGCTCTAGGCTGGATTTCACTTGAAGACCATAATTTACTGATGCTACAGAAAATAAGGGAAAAAGAAGAGCCAAAAAAAATCATTCAGATTTAGCTGTCTCTCAAGCATTCAACTGTTGTGTTATACTATGCACATATTACACTAGCACTAGCACAATTCAGCAACGAAAGGTCAAGCCAGGCCATATTAACGTCAATAGCTTTCTGGAGTATTACTATATTCCTTATAGCACCATTCTAGAGTTTCGTCTGCTGGTATGGAAGCGATTCCTTGTAATACCTTATAATATTAAGTCCAGCCATAATACAAAATTGCAAAGAAAGATTTGCAGTTTCTGAACGATGTTCTATCTAAAACATATTCCTAACAGCAGACCTAAGCTGTGTTATAGGATCCATCCTCTGGTGAGAGTACCAAATTTATTTATTAAAAGATTGAGTGGCACAGCTGGATTGTGCTGCCCTTAAAGAGAAAGTTGAGAACTTATGCTGATTACCACCCGTTAGATAGTCTCCCTTAGTTACTGGTGTCACTCTCTTTCTCCACAAGCAAGTGTCCTAAAATGGGAGTCTGTTCTTATCTGCGTTTTTGTGCCCACTACTCTTCAACCAACAACATATGGCAATCAACATGGTAAAGTGTTCCATCATGATAACTTGGATAAGTGGCCTAGAGGAAAGAGTGAAAGCTGAAACAGAGATCACAATTTTTATTATATTAAGTAGAAAAAAATAACATAACCCATTTTATCTGGTGCTCAGAGCTCAATAGACATTGATGAGAAAAGTTAACAGCAGTATAATTTTCAAGAAGGTAGGGTTGTCTAATTTTTTTCTGCTTTAATTTTTGATTCAGAATTTCATTTTGTGAAAAAGGGGTATCGCATGTACAAGCTTTATTTTACCTAGAGCACCATGGGGCAGATGATGTAAAAGTGAGTTGGCAACATGAACTTTCATCAGTGAAAAAGGTATCAGAATACTCATATACACTTGAGTATCCGTGTCAGTGAGCCAGGGACCCTATCCTGATCGCTATGCCTGTGTGGACTGCCACAACACAGGCCAGAGGACCAGGGTGAGGATAATGCCAAGAGAGATTCAGCCTATGAGTTTAAAAGGAAAAATAAATGTTTGATCATTTTAACATGGCTTTGTAGATTAAAAAAAGAAAACAAATCTAGAAAGTGTTGCTATGATTGGATATATTAGGAAGAATATAGGCGTTAGGGTTAGGCAAACGTGGATTCCAACCCTAGGTCTAGACTGTGACTATAACGAATATCTTAATCTTCTGAAAATTTGTTTTCTTATCTGTAAGATGGGCCTAACAGTATGTACTTCACTGGATTATTTTTAGAGTTAAATGAAATTGTAGACACAAGGGATGTGTCACAGTATTTAGCATGTGGTGGACATTCAATCAACAACTTGGCAGTTGGCCAATTCCTTTCCTACCTATAATGGGTTAAACTTCCATCACATAGGAAATAGACTATGCCGAATGCTCATTTCTGAACGATGCTAGATGACTACAGCAGTACTAGGGCAGGTTATTAATAATTCGTTTGCTATAATAAAATAGGAATAATGTTTATTTTAATGGCCTCTGAAGAAGGGCTTACCCCACAAAGAGTGCATAAGCAGATTCATTGAGATGCAGGAAAAATATGAAAACTTCCATTCATATTTATTTTTTTAACCTTTAATTATTTAGCTTTTCTGAATATATTATAATCCATATAATGTACTATACTATATATTAGTATATTAATGCATGTTTTAATTTATACATAACTAAATGTACATATAATATAGATATATGCAGAAAACTTTTCTTTAATGATAAGACTCATGAACATAGTGTCTGAAAGCAACTGATATACTCAACAAATACCCATAAAGTGGATGTCACAGTATTTTGCTGAGTGTCTGCTATATGAACGGAGGTAGGCATTAAATCTGAACATCAGTCAGCTATGGATTTTTACTTTAAAAATCTTAAAGCCTAAAAGAGATGATAGCACTAAATATTATTAAACAGAAAGCCATTCTACTAAGAAGACAAAGTTCAAGAAGTTACTTCTAGCTTGTGGGAGGTAATATTTGAACTGGGACTAAATATGGAAACCCTATAAACAGAGACATTAAGATGGAAAAGTATGGTTTTTGTCCAGAGAGATGATCTTGAATATTTGAGGTCCAAACTTTATTCTATGTCAGTAGAACGTTTTAAAAGATTTTGAGCTGAATATTTGAGTTTGAATACCACTGATTTATTATTTTGTCCATTCATTTATGAAGCACTTGTTTGTCAAATACTATGGTCAGGCCCAATGCCGAATACACAAAATACAAATACGAATTACATGCTATTCTTATTCCCAAAAGATTCATAGTTTAGTGATAAAGCCATGTAAATGTACTCACTGCATATTATGAATGTAAAACACAGGTGTGAATAAAAGAAAACCCAGTAATTATGACACTCCAAAGAGAATGGCCTATTCTATTCAAGTATGGTGGAAAGGCTTCACTGAGTCAAGAGATATATAAGCAAATATTTATAGTGCAAGTGAGGAAGGCTGGCTGAGCTATGGCCTTTTTCATTTGGCCAGAGTTTAGAGAAATAGTAATGGAGAAAAGGCTAGACAGTTTATTTGGGCTCTGTTCCAAAGGACCATATATGCCAAAATAAGACATTTGTCCTTTGTCCTGTAGGTTATGGAACTAAGAGGCTTATGAGAGGGAAGTGACTCGATAACCTTTGTCTGTAGAAAGATGACTGACATAACGGGTTAAGTTCAGGATAAAGGGGATTGCAACTGGAGGCAGAAGAGAACAGTTAGGAGAGGGCTATAGTTCAGGAAAATGAAGAAACTTGGCCCTAGGAGGTAAAGCAGAGGGTATATAGACAAATATGCAAAATCAAGCAATATTTAGGATGAATATATTGATGACAATTTTAGGCAAATCTGGATATGAGAGTTAAGGGAGAAGGATCAGTCCATAATGATTTGAGACTGGTTTGGTGACCTGGTGAGTGATTGTATTAAGTCTACTAGGTCTTCTGTACTCAAATACCAGAGACCAGATGGCTTAAACAGTGGAAATTTATCTCCTCACAGTTCTGGAGGCTGGAAGTCCAAGATCAAGGTTCTAGCAGGCTTGGTTTCTCCTGAGGCCTCTTCCTGGCTTATAGACAGCTGGCTTCTCACTGTGTCCCCACATGGCCTTTTCTCTATGTGTGTGCATCCCTGTACCAGTCCTATCAGATTAGGTTTTATAAAGACCTAATAAAGTGAATAAAGTCCTATTGGTTTAGGCCCCCACCCTTATGATCTCTTTTAACCTTAATTGCCTCTTTAAAGGCCCTATCTCCAATATAGTCACAATGTGGGCTAGGGATTTAACATATGAATTTTGGGGGGACACAACTCAGTCAATAACGGGGGATAAAATAGGTGATATGGCTGAGGTAGTCAATTATGTATTTGACAGTATGACCATGATCTGACTGTAGAATATGTAAATTGAAAAGGAAAAAAAGGGGGAATAAAATATTTTATAATTATAATGGGATCATTACCCATGTTTTAATAATGAAGAAATTGAGACTCATAGGATTGAAGATAATAGGCACTTTGAAATATAGAAGATAATGAGTTATATCATGGGCATTATAATTACAAATTTGTTGATATAACAAATGTTGCAAACATAAATGTACATTTCTGTTACAAATATGTAACTATAACACATTGCCCACAAGTGCGCTCATTATCATCTATATTTTATTGCCTACCTGTTATCTTCAAGTCTTTGAGTCTCAATATAATATATAATAAATGTGTAACTCTAACATTTTACATTATATATGTATATATGAAAATGTATATTATTTAGAGATGCATTCGTAAATGTATTGATTGATATTTCCCAGGAATATGTATTTTGTGGAAAGGAAGGTGTAATGATAATATTTAAAGGTGAAATAGAGTTCATTAATCTGAAAGCATTGTGTAGGTTAAGATGTGGGACAAGAGAGAGATATGGACATGTGTTTGCAGAAATTAAGTAACAAAAGCTGAACAGGGGGACTGACATGGTGCACGAAGGGAAGGAGACCATAGAGCAGATTTATTTACTCAAGAAATACTTATCAAGTGCCTAGTAGAGGATAGACAATGTGCTCAACCTTGGTGACTCAATAGTGAACAGAAAGACATCACTATTTTCTTAGAGCTGATAATCCTAGGAAGAAATAATATAATTAAACAAGTAAAAACCAGGTAGTTGATAGCAAATAATGGGGGCTTTAAACCTAATGTCAGGGGTATAGGAAAAATTTTTCCAAAGGAAATGACGTTTAAATTAAGAACCAAGGTGAGGG
Organism: Panthera tigris; assembly: GCF_018350195.1. Taxonomy (NCBI): domain Eukaryota; kingdom Metazoa; phylum Chordata; class Mammalia; order Carnivora; family Felidae; genus Panthera; species Panthera tigris. The sequence goes on from NC_056664.1 coordinate 87,312,348, forward strand.
GCGCCTGGGTGGCGCAGTCGGTTAAGCGTCCGACTTCAGCCAGGTCACGATCTCGCGGTCCGATCTCGCGGTCCGTGAGTTCGAGCCCCGCGTCAGGCTCTGGGCTGATGGCTCGGAGCCTGGAGCCTGTTTCCGATTCTGTGTCTCCCTCTCTCTCTGACCCTCCCCTGTTCATGCTCTGTCTCTCTCTGTCCCAAAAAAAATAAAAAATTATAAAAAAAAAAAAAAAAAAAAAAACAAAAAACCAAGGTGAATATAACTTAACTTGACAAAGAAGTTGCCAGGGTAGAAGGAGAGGCTGCCTTAGGCAGGAAGACATAACAGAAAGAATCAGAAGATTGTGTGTCATTGAGGAACCAAAAAAGCTGTCAATATGGTCAAAGCTGCTAATGGAAGGGCAGCTTGAAAAGTTGCAGAAGGAATGCCTTGATAGAGATGAGGAAAACTAAAAGAGTGTGCTTGTAGGATAATCTAGCATAAAGGAAAATATCATTGACTATGGATGGTGCTTCTCAGAAAACAGTAAAATAGTATGACCTATGAACCAGCAACAAAGATGTTGTTATTCTTAATGAGAATAATTCCAGAAGACTATTGGAAAAAGAAACAAAACTGCAAGGGACTGATGAGTGAATCTATGTTGAGGAAGTGGGGACACTGAATGGAGGAGACCTTTTGTAAATTTTTATCTAATCCATTTATTATTGAATTACTGAGAATATTAGTATGGCTTTTGGAGTTCAAGGCACTTAGATTTGAGAACTGGTAATGACACAGTGTAAAGAATGGGAAGCAGAAGACAATAGAGCTATATCTTAAAGGTGCTAAAAGAAAATTGATAACAGCCCAGAATTTTATTCCAAGAGGGGAAAATCCTTCAGGAATGAAGATGAATTTATTTTCAATCAAGCAAAAACTGAAAGTCTTCATCATCAGCAGATTCTACTATAGGAAATACTGAAGGATGCCCTTTGGGCAAGAAGAAAATAATAATCTTGGAAGAAAATTTATAAAAGTTATCTGAAGCACAGGATGAGACTGTTTTTCTCCCAAGTGAATATAACTTTGCTTTTGTCAGTCAGAGAAACTAGCAATCTGGAATCACTTTGACCCAAGCCCAAGTATCAAGATGATTTTAAGTTGGACATCAAAATAATAATAATGATAATGATAATGATAATAATAATAATAATAAAGTAAAAAGAGAGAGAGAGAAAGAAAACAAAGAAAAAAGAAAGTTGGGAATCAATCACTGAGAGAGCTCCTTGTAGTTCACCCTGGCTCTTAACACGAGCTGCTCATCTCCTTAGACTTTGAGCCAAATTTTGGGGAGCTGCAGCTGTCCCTAGGAGAAAGGTAGCTTTAATTATAAAACTTACCTGTCTATATTTCAGCTTCTCTTACGTCTTGGCCTCTTAATCCCATGTGAGATTTCTGATACATTCAAATATTAGAATATCTGTAGTTTTTCTTATATCTATTCAGTTTTTTTAGTGTATTTAGCAGGAGTGTTAGAAGGAATTATTATTTTTAATATAGTTTATTGTCAAGTTAGCTAACATACAGTGTTTACAGTGTGCTCTTGGTTTGGGGGCTAGATTTAGAAGGAATTATTTAATCCATCATTACCAGAAATAGATATTTGACGTTTATTCTATATAAATAACCAAAATTTGAATTTCTTTAATCAGTCACATAAAAGACGTAGTGCTATCACACTAAAACTGGATGTTGCACTTCTGCCAGAATCGCACCAATATATAGCCTGAGCAAGCAGCCATTTATTTCAACGGTGAGGCAAAATTCTGTCTTGCCTAATGGTCAGAATTTCTTTCTATTGGATTTTCAATTTCTAAATAAGTTATTGTAAAGATAACAAGAAAAAAACATTATTGAAGAGAGGATACACACGCACAGTCATGAAACGTCAACATTTTTATCAGTTCCATACGGTAAACTACCTCTATAAATGGAAACATTTATATTGATTTTTTCTGATTAAAAACGTAAATATTTAGACATAAACAAAAATACAAAGACTAAAATATTTCCTGTAACCTTAACACTCATATATAATCGCAATATACACTTGCTACATATTATTTTAGATATTGTCTTATGCCTGAATTATATACTATGTCCATATTATATATTATATATACTTAAACATGCTTAAAATTTTCAAATAAAAATGTAAACATGCTACAAAGACTCTGCCATATTTATTTTTTTTCCTTAATATATCTTGGCAATTTTTTTGTCCTAGTTAATTTAGATATAACATGTCTCTTTCAACAATTGTTCATTATTCTTTATCTGAGCAATTATTTATTGATGGTCTTTAAGTAGTTTTTACTTCACTCTTTTATAAGCACTTCTCTGATGTGGGGATTGGATTGTCTGGTGTAGTGAGTGGACTTTGTGAGGGGTGCTTTCACATAGAGGACACCCCAGTAGGTGAGATCCATCAATAGACCACTCAAGGATCTAGTGACACAGCCTTTACTCTAAAATCTTGGAAGACTCTATGTGACCCATGTGAAGCTAGGAGTAGAAAACTGTGGCTCACTGTCCTTTGGCCTCTAGCTGGGTTCCCAAAGCCCTTTGATTTGTTTCTCACCAGCACATTCTCTTCTCTAGTTCTTGCTGGTAATAACTTATAGTTGTCCAAAACAGTTCAAAGTGCAGTAGCCAGTAGAGGGGAAAGAAGGAAATAATGTGTTAGAGAAATTCAGTTTCACCTAGTCTTTTTTTTTTTTATTTCTCTTTCCTTTTGGGTGTATTGAGGCATTCTGAAGTCAGCTGAGATGTTGCAAACTACTCTCTCTTCTTCTACTCACCCAACTGCCTTTGTTGAAGAACACCATGGTAAAATGCAAACTGCACTGAGTACACACTGTCCACCAGATGTAGTAAAAAAAAAAAAAAAAAAGGTAGTGGCCAGCCATTCTGGGAGATGGACTTAACCTAACAGCTGTCTTTGCTTTATGTCCTTCTGTGAAAAACTTGGGGATTTCCTGAGTCCTGTTGAAGAAACTTAACCACACAGTTTATAGGCTAAGCTCTTCTCCTTTCCTAAGGTTGAATAACAGGCTGATTAACACCAATCAGTCTTTCCTTTAATCTATGTCATTCTCCTTCACAATTTCCAGAAAAAATATTAATGTTTCTTGACTGTTGATGGCTTCTGCATTTTAGCAATGCAAACTTTTAAAAATTTTTGCTTTTCTATTTTTTTCTTCATATTGCTGAGATTTTATAAGCAATGTGTAGGCTCAAATCATTATTGAAATGGGACATTGTTCCTTTAACGTTTAGTGGTGAGAAAGAAGATAAAAATATATAATTCCCTTATAAGGAATGGACTGGCCTGATGAGGTTTGATCAGAGGCCTGATGGAGGCCACTGACTTCTGTTCATGCCACAGGAATGCCAGACTACTGGATTGGTGTAAGCAGTGAGATGCTAGGCAAGGAAGCAAAATGCACAAAGAAAAGGTAGTCTATATATTGCAGACATTCTTTATCAGTTTTGTGTAGAAAATATCTAATAGTTGAATTACCTTATGGATAGAATTGTGATGTATAGTCTTTGCTCTTTTATTTTTTTCAAGTTTTATTTATTTATTTATTTATTTATTTATTTATTTGAGAGAGAGAGAGCGAGCGAGAGCAAGAGCAAGAGCACGCACTTGAGAGAGGGAGCATGAGCAGGGTACAGGCAAAGGGAGAGGGAAAGAAAGAATTTTAAACAGGCTTCATGCCCAGCTCAGAGCCTGACATCACACTCAATATGACAATTGTGAGATCATGACCTGAGCCAAAATCAAGAGTTGGATGCTTAACCAACTGAGCCACCCAGGTGCCCCTGCTCTTTGAGATATTAAAGATTTACTGATGGATTCAAAAGATGCTCATCTTTATCTGTCATCCAAGATGATGCAAATAATGTTATAATTAATTTGAGAGTTGACTTATGAACTAATTACCTTATAGCTCCTTACCTATGTGTAGGTAGAGTTTGAGTTGCCACTGGCTGCCAGCCTCTCATGACGAAGACAAGAAGGGAGTTGTGCTGGCAGCCAAATAACTTTGTCCTGTGTGTCCTCTCCAGCCAAGTGTTATGTGGTGCTAACTTCTAGTTCTCGGTTTGATGTCACCTTATTATTTTCTCCACGCAAGTATTTTAATTTCTTCATGTGATCTTATATACCTTCTTCATAGGTCTTTGATTATGTGAATGTGTTTACATATAATAATTATTTTCTATGCCCAAACAGATCTTGGAATAACTTATTAAAGTTAAATAAAACTATCTGGGGTCATTAATTAAGTTATTCCCAAGGTCAGTAATTTTTTTAGCTTAGTGGAAGCTGTGGTACCCTGCCTAGATCACTTTGCCTGCCCCTGGCAGTATTGACCACAAATGTATTACAGTTACTACCCCACTTCCCCAGCCTCCTGTGTCTGTACCTCTTGCACCCTCAGAATTGCCCTTGGCTGATAGGAGCAGTCTAGCCAGGGAGGCTATGACACTTTGCCTTGAACCATTACCCTTTCAGGGATGGCAGGTAGACTATGTCTGACTAATACAGGGGTACAGAAGTCTAGCTTCCTTGCCTCAAGAGGGAACAAAGCTGTGGTGAGATTTATATTCCAGATTTCTTGCAATCTCCTTGGATTAGGCCAAGACTAGACTCTCCTAAGACTACAAAATGATCATCTCTTCCTCCTTTATGCTGCATCACTTCCACTCTTGTAGGTATTCTTGAAGAGATCTTCCTCAACAAAGCACCTGAAACCCTGGATTGAGCCGTGTTTCTAAAAAAACTGAATTAAGACAGTACCAAAGTGCTTTTTGGGAATAGACTCCAAGAATGGGATCCTTGAGTTAGAAACTTGAGGGCTGGTTTGTAGCAAATACCTAATCACTTGTGGTAGGTAGAGTTTGCATGGTTCTGGCATGCAGCCATAGTACAATTGCTAAGGCTGTCACTGAGGTCAGCAGGAATAAGATACAGGCAGAAGGAGGTGCACCAGCTTGTGCAATATTTCTGGCATTTGAGAGGTATAAGAGAAATATAAATTATAAAGGCTTTGGAATTGAGAAGCTATTTCTGAATGTCATTGGTGCTTTGAAGAGATGAAATAACAAGCCTAGGGCAATCAATCATCAATTTAAAGCCAAGTATGATAGTCAGACGGCCTCTTGGGCAGCTTTTAAAGAGACCTTCAGATCCTGCAGCTGGAGAACAGACAGAACTTAAGACCGGGCATAAGACTTAATTATAAAAGTCACAGGCCTCAAGAGAAAGCTTAATTCTCAGTCTACGAAAGTCTTGTATGCTAAAGCCAAAACCTGAAACATAAAGACAGTGACACAGAAATTTGGTATAGTGTTATCTGGGTATACGTACGTGTAGACCTTGTACTGCTGAATTATTCTGAAACTTAGACTTGCACAAGTAGTCCAATCCCATTCATTGAAAGAGCCTTTCCTACCTCTTGGTTGAAGACTGTGCAGAATCCTCAAATGAGGCAGATAACTTACAAAATAATCCTAACCCCTTCCAACCTGCCCCCTACTCCCCTCTGGGTCACATAATCAACAACTTAGATTATATCTCAGCATAACCCACTGGTAAAGTACTGAGCCTGCTAAAGGAGATGATGGATTATATGCCAACAGAGTTGCAGGAATAACGAACAAGTTCAACAGTAACTAAGGATGTATTCCTGTGAGTGAGTTCTGAAGGTGTTGGATCAGGATGGTGGGGTGGAATATAAAGCTGAATAAGTGAGATTATATTAATATAGGGGCACCCTCCCATGATACAGAAGTTAACACTCTTGAAATTGTTCTAATATACTGTTTGGAAGCTTCTTGGAAACTTGAATATTCATGGATTACTTTTAAAGTAGTAGAGATGTCAGTCTTATGTGACCAGTTGGTGGAAGTGATCAAAGACTCAGAAGAGTGGGCGTTATAGAAAGGATTTACTACATAAGTCGTGAAAACCCATCTGCTGATTTTGGTTCTTGGAGGAGCCTTGCTTACAGTTCATTTAAGAAGGAGGTACCGGCATCATTCTAGAAGTTCACAGTAATTATACTTTGTAGGCTGAGACTGGTTGTAGGAGAAACATTGTGACAAAACTTGGCTCCATAGATGACTGAGAGAGAGAGAGGCAGAGACAGAGAGCGATAATAGCATTATTCTATAATTTGAGCACATATTCAATCCATTAAAATATACTCTATATATTCAATATATAGAATAGTGCTATGTATCTGTTATCTATCACCTATCTATCTAAAATAAGATGAGATCAAGGATGAATATGCAGAAAGCTGAGATCAGACATCCCACTGGAAAGTTATAGTCCTTTGCCAAATTTCTAGACCTGTACAGTTATTAGACTCAGAGTTCATCAATTTAAGGAGTCAAGTTTCCTACCTTAAGGAAGGCACTCTTAACATCATGGGGATTATATATAATAATATTTCTCCAGTCCTTTCCTAAGGGTATATACAGCCATTTGCTTGGATAACTGTCTATGGAAGAAAGAGGAATATCCAGATATTTTGAGGTCTTTTGGATACACTATTCAAATTGATGCTGATACCCAAGGAACCAAAGCATTATGACAGCCTCCCTGCAGGTAAAAGGGCACATGAGAGCAGTTAAATGGTTTCCTGGCTTAGGTGTAAGTGGACCCATGGGCTCCACAGATTCACTTACTAGTCAGTCTTTTTGTTTGAGAATGTATAATCATAATGGACAAACTTAGCAGTTGACAGAACTCTCTTATGGCTCCTTGACCAGCTCAATAAGAGCAACTGCAGTGAAAGTGGAATCCCCTGAAACTATCCCAGTAACCCCTTCTCAGCCAAGATAATAAATCAAAAACAATTTTCTATCCACAGGGGAATGGAAGAGATTACTGCTATCCTCAATGCCTTCAAGGTTGTAAGGATTGTGGTACCATTTTCTCTTCATTTAATTCAGCAGTCTAACCTATGCAAAAACTGGAGGTATACATGAACAATGACAGTAGATTAACCACAGACTTAACCAAATGGCAATCCTAATTGTGACAGATGTATCAAATGTGATATCTTTGGTTGAGCAGATTAACAAAGTTTTCGTTATGTGATGAGGTATGTGGCTGTTGAGATTTAGAGTACGTTCTCCTCCATATGTACAGAAAAGAGTATCAGAAGCAGTTAACATTCAGTGGGGAAGATAATAGTATACATTTACAGTCTTTCCTTAGAGCTACGTTAAATCTCTTATTGTCTCATAATATATTTCAGTGGGGCATGGACCATCTGGACATCCTGCCGAATATTGTATTGGTCCAGTAAGTTGTTGAAAAAAAAAAGTGGAAGCAATTATGGGTTCCTTCTTAAAGTATGCATGCTCCAAAGAGTGGATGATAAACCTCAAAAATGCTTAGGGACCTTTATTAATGGTATGATTTGGGGGTGTAGGGTTTCAGTAGCCTAAGGCACGCAATCACATTTCCTTCAAAGTAACACAGGGTGGGAGAGAGAAACTCCACAAAAGCTGAATCAGTGGTGCAGTTTTTCCTGTAGGGGACTGTCCAGTGGTCTAGGTCATTATAGGATGTCCCCTCCAAAGTAAAGGACAAGCTATTGCAACTTGTACCTCCTTCTACTAATAATGACATATTTGGCAGACTTCTTCAGGTTTTGGAGGCACAATATTCTTCAGTTGGGAATACTGCCCTGACACATTTATCATATGAATCTAAAAGCTGCTAGATTTGAAAGAGGCCTGGAGCAAGAAATGATTTTGCAGATGGTACAGCTGTGGTTCAAGTAGCCTGCTACTAGACCATGTGGTCAGGCAGACCTCATGGATACCTGATAAATACCTCATACATATTTCATAAATAGCTGGAGGTATTTATGGTAGAAAACCGTGCTATATGGAGACTCTTTCAATCCCCAGTGGATGAGTTGCAACACAGACTACTGAAGTTCTAGAGCAAGGACGTGCTGTATGTAACAGAGAACCATTCTACAAACAGATCTTGGCATGCTAGTGAGCCCTGGTAGAGATGAAACTATGACAATAGAATATCATGTGACCACACAACCGGAGTTTCTCATTATGGGCTGGATAATTTCAGACTACCAAGTCATAATACTGGATAGGATGGGCTCAGCATCAATCCATTATAAGGTGTAAGTAATTACATCCAGCATGTATAATCTGAAGCAGATACAGAGGGATCATGAAAGCTGCACAAACAAGGTAGCTGGAGCTTTCTGTTACCTATCACTGTTGTACCAGCAACCTCTTTTCAGCTTACACCAATGATTTTATGGTGGACACTATGATGAACTTCTCTGCTTTGTCTTCAGGGGAAGGCTCAATGCCTAATCTTCCAGGGTGAAGATACTCTCTAGTTTCAAATCTTACAGGGATTGCCTCAGCTGCAGAGAGCTCCCTCACTCATGGTAACACCCCTTACCAATCAATGCAGGTATAAAGTCCTGGTTACTTTGGCCCCATTTAGGCTAACTCTGAAGGATCATTTTAGCTATCTACCAGGGATATTTATCTAGACATGTCCATGGGGTTGACAAGGCTGCACTGGAGCTTGACTTCGCAATCCTACTTCCTTCTTTTCCCTCCACAGGTGTTGATTCCAAGGGGACTCCTTAATAAATATCCTGTATTCTAAAGTCCATAACTAAGCCTGCCCCTAAGGGAATACAATCCATAATAGGCCTTATAGGATTTTCTGTGATCAGGTGGCAGAGGGGAATAGAAAACAGCTTGGTTCACAGATGAGTTGGCATGTTAGTACAACCATAAAATGAATAGTTGGTGCATTATACTTCCACTCAAGTGTTGCCTTGAAAGACAATGATGAAGTAAGGGATGCTTACCAGTTGGCAGGGCTTTGGGAAGAGCTCCTGGTTATTGTGTAAAGAGACATATAGTCTGAGGTAAAAATATTAATGGATTCATAAACAGTAATAATTATATAGTCAGTCAAGGTATCTGGGAGGAGCAATATTGTGAGATCAAGGTTAAAGATATCTGGGAAGAGATATGTATAGATGCATTCATGGAAGTGGAAAGGAAGCATGAAGCTCTTTGCATTGCACACTAGAGTATACCCTTTATACAAGAAGCACTGAACAACCAAATGGGCAGGATGGCTTGTGCCAATTGTTTTCAGTCAGCCTCTCTCCTTGACCGTGACAATGATGGTAGGCATGTGAATGGAAGGGCCATTGTGCAGAAATGGAATCTTTTGTGCCCAAGAATATGTGCTGTATCCTACCAAGACCTATCTACCCAACCACTTTTCCTGAATGCCAAGATCTATCAGCAGCAGAGATTAATGTTGAGTGTCTCATATGATTCCTGAAGGGGACCAAACAGTCACTTAGTGCCAATTTGATTTAATGGGACTCTTTTTCTATTGAAAAAAGCAGAGTTTATCATGATCAGGATTGATACCTATGGGTTCAACTTTCTTGTCTACAGGACTTTGACCAACATCATATTCTAAGAACTCATGGAGTATTTGATTCACTGGAATGAAATCCTGTACAACAAATCTGAGACCAAGAGATACATTTTTTTTTTTGTAAAGAAGGTAGGGAAATGGACATATGACTATAGGAACCATTGGTCTCATCACCTGCTGTATTCTCCAGAGACTGTTGTTCTGTTACAATAGTTGGATGACCTTAAAGATTGCAGGCAAAGTACCAATTTGGAAATGGCACCTTGCAAGGATGGGACACTATTTTTCAGAATGTAGTGCATTCTTAAACCAACATCCATTATGTACTGCTATGTTAGAAACAGATAGAATTCATGTTGTTATGTACTGAATTGTGTCCCCACCCCCTGCCTCACACACACACACACACACACACACACACACACACACACACACAATTCGAATATTGAAGCCCTAACCATTAATGTGACTATTTTTGAGGTAGAACCTTTAAAGAAATAATTAAGGTTAAATGAGGTCATATAGGTAGGGACCTAATCCAATATGACTAGTGTCCTTCTAAGAAGAGGAAGAGATTCCAGGAATGCATGCACGTAGAGAAAAAGCCATGTAAGGACACAGTGAGAAGATGGACATCTGCAAGCCTAAGAGAGAGGACTCAGGAGAGACCAACCCTGCTGGCACCTTGATCTTGGACTTTTAGCCTCCAGAACTGGGAGGAAATACATTTCTGTTGCTTAAGCCACCTAGGGTGTTGTATTTTGTTGTCAGCCCCAGCAAACAACACATGGCTTTGGGAACAAAGGAGTTAAAGGAATGGTCTTACTTATCATTTCCATGGACCTGCTTGGAGAATTTGTGCTTCTTGACCCTGAAACCTTAAGCACTGAGTCTAGAGGTCCTGGGCTTCTGGATGGGTCTTTTCCATCTATGAACACAGTAAATGTAGAGGTACAACTGCTGCCTGGTTGTTTGGGCAGCTAGTGCCCATAGACCAGCAAACACAAACCAAGAGTAATGGCCTTTATCTTCTTTGGGAGTCAGGACTGCTAAGAGCAGAAAAAATATTTGGCACTCGGGTGATCCACTGGGGTGGGTGAGGGAAGGCGTCTCTGTGTTGTGCTCATTTGTAACTGTGAATGGGCAAGTACAGCAACCGTGGCCTTCCTAATAAGGGCATCATGAAAAGACTCACTCCTCAGGGATGAGGCTCTGTGTTACTCCACTAGGTAAGCTACTGAGGCCAGCAGAAGTGCTAAGAAATACAGGAAGGAATAAAGAATGGATGATAAAGGAAGGAGATAAGTATCAGTTTTTGCTATAAGACCAACTGCTGCAGGTAGTAAATCTCAAGAATTGTGACCAGAGAATCCTGGAGAATCTGACTGGGTGGAGTAAATCTGTTGTAGGAAACAAATGCATTCAAGTGGATACCACAGATGCTCAGCTCAAATCCCCTTTACTGGCCTCCTTTATTGTCCCTCATCTGTTGGGAGTATTGGTTGCTCACAGCTCATAACTGCCCCCTTCCCTGGAAATTTGCCCTTAGCTGAGATTGTCACTTCACGCAGGAGGTTATGCACCTCCTGTTATTGAATGGTGAGCACAGATAATGACCAAAAATAGGGGTACAAAAGACTGGCCTCTTGCCTAAAGGATGGGTATCTTTGTGGTACAATTTATGCTTCAGATTCTCATCCCACCCATGTTGGACATCAGGCATAGGCATTACCTGAGACCACATCTTTGCTGAGTTTTTCCCTCTCCTGTTTTTCTAGCTCCTACATAGGCTCTGCCTTCAAAGATTACACCCATAGTAATCTTGTGCATTCAATTTTCTCTCTTAGCCTCTGCTTCTAAGGAAGTGGACCTAAGCAATTAGTAATAAAATAAATTCAAGAGGGCATGTCAATAATCTCATCTTGGTAAAGCAGCTTCTCTGAACCCGGCAGTCTGCTCTCACTGTGTGGATGTACAAATGACATGAGGCATAGCCTTTGCTTTCATTGAACTCCCCATGTAGTTTGGCAGTAAAAGCATAGATATGTGCACAACTTAAACTTGGGATTGGGTGCTAGATGGTACCAAATTGAAAAAAAGTAAAATTGGAGCTCAGAGAAAAAGGAGTGCCTTTCTCAGACAGCTACGTACTTGAAAATAACTATCAAAAATGCTCATTATTTAAAAGAATTCTCACTAACGTAATTTGAAAATTTGTGAAATTGTCAACATATATATTAAAATGGATAAAGTCAGTGAGATGTTAATTTGTTGCATTGATAAGAGTTGATTTAAAGCATATACATTTCCAAAAAAATTAGGATCTGAATCAGTGCTCTCATGTTGTAAGGTGTTCATTCAGAAATGAGCTAAAGCTCAAAGCATAGTGCCCAGATGCTGCGCTACACTGAGAGGACAGAGCACAGTGCTTCTTTGCCTCGAGAACTGTCAGATAGCAACCATAGGGGGCAATGCAAGCTTGGCAGTAGCATTCTCAGCTCCCTGTATGCACCCGCTAAGGCTGTCCTTTCAAGGTACTGCTGTTTATTATTCTTGTTTAAAACGACCTGAGTCTTTACATTTCACAATGTCTTAAAGCTTATAATTACTTTAGTTTGGGGGCAAGCCATATGTGGAAAGTGAAGAATAAATGTAAAAAAAAATTTATAAAGATACGAAGAGTATATAGGGGTGGAGTTTGAATTTAAAGGTGACACAGAAGTAGGACAGAAGTTTGTAGTTAGCCCAGTAAGTCTAATCTGTTCCACTAATTTTTGTCTGTCAGATTCCTGTTTTCTGAAAAGACAAGTCTGTGGAAAAGCACACTGATTCTTATTTAACTTTTGCTATATTTCTTAGTAATTCAGTTTCTCAATATTGTGAATTAAGAGACAATTGTTAAACAAATATAATAGTTGTCACAAATCATTTTAAGGGCATATTCATTTAATATATTTCTGTGACCTTATTTTACATTTCTAGTGTACCAACATATGAATATGTATACATATTGATAAGTATGATTTTCCTGCCCATCATTATAAAAATACCTTTCCTAGTTGAACGGTTAATGAAATGATGAGAAAATCTGAGGTGAACATTAGCAGTCTATTTTCATTTTGTTTCATCAAAATAATCTATTTTACAATTACTATTTACTTGCAATAACCTGCAGCAAAAAATGATTTAATGTTCAATATGTGCATTAAAATGCACTTGCTTTTTTTAATATGTAAAAGCTGATGGAAATTTCATTTAAGCACAATTCCTATATCACAGATTTTAAGCAAAATGAAAAGAAGTTAGGGTACCATTTAAACATGGCTATAAAAATAATTTCTTTCAATGGCTGGAGGGAAGGAAGGATTGGTCAAAGTAATTTTTATCTTCGATGGGATTCCCCACTAGCCTGCTTTCTTACTTGGCTTAATGCATGCCACAATAATCATGCTATTTCTTCCTAGCATTTTTCTAGCTCACAGTAATAAGAATAATTGCATGGTGTTTATATTCTAAAGTGCCTTTTCTCACTAAGCTCTGAAGTCCTTTCTGAGTATTAATTCTCACAAGATTTCTGTGTGGCACAGGAATGTGTATTATTATCTTGTTTTTCCCCTTTTAACAACAAGGATAGTAAGACACATATGCAGTAAATGATACATAAGACAGAGTCAGGATGCTAGAAACAACCTTCCAGTTCAAAAGCCAGGCCATGATTTCTAGGAATTATTAACACCCTAGATGATTGAATCCTGGCAATTAGTAGCTATCTTTTAAGTCCTAGTTTTCACTCCTAGAACATTAACATTGATAGGAAGGAAAAATTTAATAACTTGGAATAAGTTAATTCTATTGCATCCTAGGTAATATAGAGATTGTAATAAGCAAGTTATAAGTAACTGCAGTTATAATAAGGTTATTGACAATGATTTAAAGTGTAAATGTTTAATGACATAGATGTAAAATTCACGATTAAAAACAAAAACATTTTAAATAATAGCTAGCCTAGAGGCTACTAGGGAAAAAAAAGAGCTAGGTATGTAATTTGAGTATAGTATCAAAGCTGTTTAAATTTATTGGATAGAGGTCAAAAATGTTCAGATAGGCCTGGAATACAACATTATTCAATATATGTTATTTAGCAAATATGTGAATAATATCTGTTGACAATGCCTACCCAAATTATTTTAATCTTTTTTAAGGCATGATAATAACATTGAAATTTCATATGTTTAAGCTTTCTTAGCTTTTAGAGATACTTAAAAGATATTATCTATTCTTTTATTTATAAATGAAGTTATTTGAAGTTTTTGATTTGCTTCAAAATAAATCTGGATGGTAAGAGGAATATATAAAACCAGAATTGGCCATCAGCTGATTATTGTTGAAGCTATATGACGTACATATGGGGATTAAATGTATTGTTCACTTTTAGTTATGTTTAAAAGTTTTTATAGTAAATGTTTTAAATGTAAAAAAAATCATACCCATATATATTAGATAAGAGATTATTACTAATCTGTTGTAAGAAAATGCATCTCACCTTTCTGGAACTGAGCTATATGGGAAAGTCACCTATCAAGAACATAGTCAAGAAATAAGACATACTGCACAAAAAGAGGGGTCTTCAGACATTAGTATGAGTATTATTTGAAGCATTCAGATAAAAGACGCTATTTAAGTAGGTTAAGAAAATTAATAGTTTGAGCATTGACAGACTTAGGGTCAATTACTTGTGCTAGAATTCACTAGTTTGGTAATTTATTTCAATTCTATTAGCTTCCATCTCCTCATATATAAAATGGATATGATAATATCTACCTTAAAGGATTTTAATGAAGTTTGCATGTAATTAAAATTTTGTTTGATACTGGGTGTTATATAAATGATCACTAATAATTTTAAGCTCAGTCAGTTAAGTGTCAGACTCTTCATCTCAGCTGGGGTCATGATCTCATGGTTCCTGACATCGAGCTCCTGTGTTGGGCTGTGAGCTGACAAGGCAGAGCATGCTTGGGGTTCTCACTCTCTTCCTCCTTTTCTGCCCCTGCCCTGCTTATGTACTTTCTTTTCTCTTCTTTCTTTCATCAGGAAATATAAACTCATAATTTTATAACTTAGATAACTATGTAGTCTACTCAGTTAAGAATTCAACTCCATTAAGACTGCAAAGAGATATTTAAAATTTTGTATTTGTATTTATTTATAACACAGAGATAGGTTCTCAAGGATTCATAGAGCTTCGTGTCATAAACCAGATTTTGTAACTGGCCTCTTTGTTAGGTAAGCAGACCCAAAGACAATAAAGTCTTAAAACATGGCTGAAACCCCAATAGAAACTCTATGTGACCCACAGAGCCTATCTGCACCAGCTAAAGCTATCTTTTCAAAATATTGCTGTTTTATTATTCTTGTTTAAAACTTAGGATCAATAATAAAACAGTGTTTAATAAAACACTGTCCATGGAAATCCTACATCTAGTGATAGCCATTTTGATCTACTGATTTTTATATGGAGGATACTTCTGCTAGCTTCTGCTTTTCCATTCACATAATTTAGAACACGGCTCCGTTACATGTTGCTGTTAGTTCACTGGCAAGCCAAACATTTTAAAGACCAGGAGAAGGCTCTCTCTCTCTCAAAACAATCAAACAAACAAACAAACAAACATAAAACAAAAAGAAATGGCTACATGATTTTCAATGAAGAATGGCACTCTTTCAGAATACCTAGTAGGGAAAGATTGTCAGGAAAAAATCCATAACAGAAAATAATCTACTATTTTATAAGGCAAAATTCAGGGTCCCTTTTAGTAGAGGGACCAAAGCCCTATATTCCTTGATAAAGCTTGTGTATACCTTTGTAGTACAACACAGGACAATGTGGGATATTGTGATCATAGAGAATTACTAAGAGAAGTTAACACAGAAACCTAAAATATTAGAGTCTTAACAGAACAAAAGTTTGTTTCTCACTCACTCATGTTACAGTCCACTGTAAGTCAGGAGTTCTTCCTGGGAAACTCTTTACCCAAAACTCCTTTCTCTTCACTCTATCACACTGCGGGGTCTCCTTGGAATTCTGAGATGGATTTACTTCATTTTTTCAGTCAATAAGTAAAGGAAAAGAGGTCCCATGGAGGGTTGCATGAGATATTTTAGGGGTCTTGCCTGGAAGTGAAATGAATCTTTTCTACCCACATTCCATTGGCCATGTCCCCAGATAGCTACAAGGTATCTAGGAGATGTAGTCTTCCTGTGTATCTACAACGTGGAGACTGTAGACCGTTGTCTCTGCTACAATACACAATGAAGAAAATGTGTCATCAGTTGTAGGAAATTTTATACAAAAAAAATATGGTGGGGGACCCTGGGTGGCTCAGTTGGTTAAGCGTCTGACTTTGGCTCAGGTCATGATCTCTCAGTTCACGAGTTCAAGCCCTGTGTCGAGCTCTGTGCTGATAGCTCAGAGCCTGGAGTCTGCTTCAGATTCTGTGTCTCCCTCTCTTTCTGCCCCACCCCCAGTCATACTTCATACTCTCTCTCTCTGTCTCTCTCTCTCAAAAAAAAATTTTTTTTTAATTTAAAAAAATAGGGTGAATTGTGTATCTGTATGTAACCTCTGATGGACTCTAAGCTCTCTGAGACTGGGTACACTGACTTGATCAGTTATCTGACTTGCAGCTAATACTCAGTAAATAGTGTCTGGTAAATAGTAGTTTTGTTATGTAAATTAGTCCAGAAAGCCTAGTTTTGTAAAGATTCTGTATAATTTCATATTTATGGCATTGCAGTTTGTAAATAAGACTGTTAAGTATTGAAGAGAAAGTAAGTTGTAACAAATAATTCTGTGTAGTCTTGAATACCTTTACACATTAATTGAATAATAGAATCGATACATTTTACTGTATTTGAAATATTAGAATCTATTTGAATACTTTACTGAGCCACATAAATTGTGGACTTATGCCTTGGGCTTAAGTTTTCTTAAAGATAATATAAATAAATACAGATTATATACAAGTTCTCAAAAAAGGAATCTAAGAATATTTGGATGAAAAATTAGTCTATTGCTTGCCTCTAAAAATTATCTGAAAGAGATTTCATTTTTTTAGGTATTCCTTTTCCCTTCTAAATCTGAATTTTTAGGATTAAAAGAGAAGAAGCCTCACTCTCCTGATCTTCTTCCAGAGAGCAAGAGAGAAATGAGGAGAATTTGATTCATTTACAAAAAAAGTACATATTTTAAAATTCACTGGCACATGGAGTGCAGCAAAACAGGAGTATTGAAGGAAATAGGTGTGCTAGCATAATGACCAGGTAGCAAAATCCCCCAAGACACAGTGCCAGACACTCAGCAGCAGTTCATTATTTGACAGTAAGACTTTGGACAACACCGTAAGGATGGGGTACTGTTCATGGCAAAGCCATTTATAGGTCTCAGGCTTGGGGATGGATCAGACCACTGATAAGAGTTATAGACACTGACATAATTATGAAAAAAGATATTAGAGTGAAAGAAATGGGTAAACGTTTTTATAACGAACAGTGACAACAATAAAACAATAATAAAACCATTAAAATGTAAGAGTTATGCTGGAATGTATTGTAGATGTTGCTCTAGATACTTTCTCCATCTTGATCATTGATTCTGGTGAATCTTACTTCAGATCAATACTCTTATCGCCTGTCTACATCACAGAATTTTAAAAAAGAAAAAAAAAGAAAACTGATGTATAAAAATTATTGCTGAAAGTAGTTATATCCACTTACTTGACATATAATGGTCCCTGAATCTTGGAAACTGGTAGAAGGGTATTGAGAAAATAGCGATTTTTAAAGACATAGCTAAAAATAGGTGATTTTTGAGAAGACTTTAGATTCAGTACCATTTCCTTAAAAATCCAAAGCCATATCTGTCAGAGTCCTGGCATAAAGCATCTGAGAAAGTTGCTGCCAAAAGATTTTTGCCCATCTCAAAACAAACAAAAAAAGAAAACAATAGTCTTCGTGATAGAGATTGTGTTGGTTACCTGAGATTGGATATATATTGTTGGTAGCAGTGGAGATCAGTGAAAATTCTAAACTTTATGAAATAAAATACATTGTTGACTTTGTTTTATTTCAAATTGAAATTATTGGTCGTGCTTAATGGCAGTTGGCTTCTTTAAAGTAACTAAATTGACAACCCAAAGTGAAAGTCTGTTTTTAAGTTCTTTTCACGTCTTTCACCACCTAAAACATATCTGTGCATAATGAACTTTAAAATGCATGCTTTTTATATCCTCTCCCACAGTTATCATTTACAGATTTTAACTCCAGAAAGGAAATCTGAGAAATAATTTCTAAATAGTGCTCACCCTGCACACAAGCATGCACACGCACACATGCACACACACACGCACACACACGGACACACTGTAAATGTGCATCAGGAAACTGTGTGAGGTTATATCTTAACATTTATATGGACTACGTTCTTTAATATCAAAGAAAAATCATTTTTTTTAATTTATTGAAATTAACCAATATCTTAAAGTTGTCCTTTAGCCAGCTGATACAATTAAAATGCCTTCATTTTCAGCCTATGTGGAATTAAGTGTAAACCTTTGTATTGCTTTCTGCTTTCTTTCATGAATAGAATTTAGTTGTACTAAGATAATGGTGCAAATTTACAATATCCATAAAAGCACCACTATTGTATTGCTTTGCCTAATGCATTAAGAAGAGAAGATCACTTGGCAAACACCACATATCTATAGACGAACAAAATGCACTAAAATCAAAATTGCATTACTTTTGTCAATAATTTGTGTTATAATTTTTATGGCAAATATTAATGGAAAGGATCTCTTAAATAAAAACGAGTCTGACATTTTCCTTTTGTTGTTGCTGCCCTGATTGTATTTACATTCAGTCATTTATTGCCCATTAAAGAAGTAATGCTATGTTAATGTAAGGGGGAAAAAAATCAATGCTACTGAGATCAGTAGCTGTGGGGAAACAGTGCAGCAGCTGGTTTGCAAACAGCGAGCCCATATAGATCAATGAAATTACAAGCTAAATCTGCTGATGCTCACAAACTGCTTCAGTGGTGTGCTGTCTAACCTTTTTCAAGTTCAAGAGCTCTAGAAAGCCAGTGATAACTAAATGGAAAGAAGGGCAAAGGCAACCAGGGGATGGTGACAATGCACCTAGAGCATTTTACTCTGATGTATGATGTTCTACTTTTGCAGCTACCAGGATAACTTCCTATGTTTAACCTATAGAAAAGCCCTATGATCTGTAAGTGAGCCACATAGAATGGCTCCGGAAAAATACTTTCACACTCCAGAAAAATACCTTAAAAGAGTTCCTTGACCTGGAACATCAGAAAGCTGCACGATACTTCACAAATCTGCTGTTAAGCTAAATTCCAGAAAATATTGATCAGTAAGTGAATGTTGGGATTCTAGAATATATGGTATGTTGGGTTTGGTGACTTACTGTAGTCTCTAAAGTTTTCTTTATGATAAATATTTGATTATACCCATTGAGCCTCAGCTTCTTAATTATAAATCACTGATCAGACACATACACGTTTCTATTTGAAAAAGACAATAAGCTTTCCATCTCAATAAAGTAATTTTTAATGTCAATTTAAATGTCATTAGTAAATTTTTCCCCTAAGTGTTGAATTTTCAGTTTTTCTTTTAGCTAAGCCTTCCATGGATACTTAACTGTATTTTAACTGCATTTCCTAAGACACACAAAAACTTTAGCATAAAGAGTGTTAATGACATAATAAGAGGGAAGGAAGTTAGTATAAAAAAACAGAATCACCACAACTTGTTGATAGATTCAAAAAGTAGGCTAATTGTGCTTAGAAATGGAAGAGAACTTTGTCATTGGCATATGTAACATCATTTTGCTATCACCTGGAAGGGATAAGTGACTTTTCCCAAAACACACACCTATTAAATAGTAATGCTGGAACTGAGATCCAGGCATTCTAGGCCAAGGGCAGTGCTGTCCCTGCCACATAAATGCTACCATTAACATTGATTTGGTTGGAAAAAAGGAAAATAATGTAGAAGGCAGAAGAAAATAGAATGAAGATTTACACGGGATGCTTTTATAAAGAGACAAAATAGAAACACTAAAATCATATGGAATAAAATTAATCACAAAATACTGTTGCTACTAAATTCTTCTTAATTAAACTGTTGACAACAAGAAGAAAAATGTGTCTTTCTTCTTCCTTCCTCTCTCCCTCCCTCCCTCCTTAAATCAATCAAAGAAAATGCAAAACAAAAACAGTGGTTACAGGACAAACCAAACTTTACCCTGTCAGCAAGACTGACCACACTTCATCTGTTCCTCAAATAGGCACTGAATAAAATGTCCTGAGAAACTTAAGATGTGTTTTTTTAAACCCCAGTTTGGTAATTATATTGATTTAAATCATTCTGTCTGTCTCAATCCTCTAAGATAGTGACACAAGTGTGACATGATTTTTATAGGACTAGTTCACTATATAATAGCAAAAATCTCAGCCAAATCCCATCAACTGACAACTGTCATAGTTTCAATTTAAATCTACCTTGATATTTATATTCAAAATCAGTTGTTAGTATTGCTTTCTGTATAGTTTGTTAAAAATTAACAAAAATTTTAGGGTATGGCATAAACCTCAATTATTTTCTTCTCCATGTAAAGAATACTCATACTTGAGATAAATTGTTGCATTTTGGGAGATACACATTTTTAAAATGTCAATAATAATCAGAGGGCAGATACTATCTTCTAGATAATTCTCGAATAAGATAAACATGAACAATACCTAAATCTTACTTACTAATGTTTTAGGTAGTATAAACCCTGTTGAAAACACCAAGTAGTCCCATTTTAAATTTTGTTTGAAAATATCTTATTCTCATATTTTTAATTTTTCAAACTATGCTCATTTCTTCATTCTGCCATCCTCATGAATATTGTGAGTCAGGGGGATTGCATATTATCATTACTATTACCCCCAGTTCAGGGAGGCTCACTGAACCAATCCAAGATGAGAACTCAACTCCTAATGGTTTGAGTTAGGGTATATTTGATAAGAGCAAAACTGAAGAATGAGAAGAAAAACTTGCTCATCATACTACATGATTATACTGATGATTATGAATGGAGAGGGCACTCAGTTGTCTTTTGGGTAAGGAAGAAAACTCATATTTCAAAACTAATTTTCTAGGACTTTTTAAAGAACAATGTGTTAGTACTGGCAGGACATAATTGTTGTAAAGCCTGCACAAAGAAGAGAAGAAATAATTAAATATATAACCACATTTCACTGTAGCTGTGGAGGATGGTTGATGGAGCAGTATGGAAGTATCATGGAATTCATTTTGGCTGCAGTACAGGGGAGGTATTTCCAGGTGGTTCTCCACCTGGAGATTATCCTTTTTTCCATCTAAAAGCCAGAGTATTCTCTATGCTACTTATCTCCTATCACCATCAGCAAAGAGCAGAGATGTGCAGGGCAAATAGAGGCCAAAGAGAAAACACTGGCTATAGCCGGCATTAAGCAAAAATACACTGAAGAGAATGAGGCGTCTGTAATTTTCAGCACTGCATTCACCTTGGTCTTTCCCACCTGCCCTTTCATTGCCACTCATACACCTTCTTTAATCATGTAGGAGGTGATAGGTTCAATTTTAGGTGCCAACTGAGGATTATGCTCAAAGAAATCACGACCTAATCTCATATTAAGTAGTGATCCCATGACCTTGGATTGCAGTTCCTGTTTAAGGGCCTTGTTCTTACTGTGGTGACCGAGGTGGGTCTGTGGTTTAGGGATAGCCTCCTCTATCCCACTCTTGATTTCTTGTGTACATCCTTGATTATGGAAACATCCACAGCTCCTGGCACACATCCCTTACTTCTATAGTTGATTCAGACTTGCAGAACTAATACAGCTGATCTGACTCTTGGTCTCTCTACTAAAAAGATGAATCAGACATATTTAGCAGCTACATGAGAATGACAAGAGTGAGAACAAAAAGTTTTAATTCACTAAAATTTAAATTGAGATTTGAGCAATTGCGAAGAAAAAAAATCTCTGAAATTTATGTAATATTTGACTATGCATAAGAACCTATTCATTGGGATGTACACAGCAAGGATTACAGCAAAGGATATGCAAAAACAAAGCAGGACTAGGCTCTCTAGTCTGATATGACATTTCGCTTGATCTATGAGGTCCATGGCATGAGCAGCTGGATCTCTGTATAAAAAGAGTGACCTTCTGATTATTCTTTGAAGGTTAGGTACCAAATTGACTATGTTCACCCACATCTCATTTGGCAAACAGACCTGACCACTATTGTCCTTTTTCATTCTCCCATCACTGATGGACTCTTCTCATCCCAGTGATCCCTTTGACACTCTAAGAAATTCTGATTTTCTACCCCGCCTGTGCTGCTGTGGATAAAGTATTACCTGTACTCTGAGGATTCCTCCTTTTGAGTGGTTCACCTACAGGGCAAGATCTAAACAAAATAATGGAATAGTAAACTAAACAAAACAGAGGCAGAAACTTTCTTTTAATACATTCATGCTTGATGGTTTTATAAGTTCTTTTTTTCATGAGGATTGGTTAATATTAGACATATAATTTGTAATAATAATTGGCGTGCTTGCTTAAGTTAATTCTTGGTAAGATGTACATAATTTATTTTATAGTGTGACATTTTACTTATTCTCAATGATTATGCAGTTTTGAATTAATATAATATATTAAAAATAGTTTTTAAAAAAGGGGTATCTGAACTGGGAAGAGATGATTATATAATTGTAATTGCAACTCTGATGTTGATCGGAAAAGGACAAGATATGATCCCCTTTCTCAGTAAGTTGCCTTAGTAAGGCCTCACCTCATCTGATTGTGCCATTCTTCCCAGTTTTAAAATGCAAATAATCAAGGTATATTTATTTCTTTCAATATTTTCCACATTGAAAGACTCATTTGTTGAATGAGTAAATTGGGTGATGGGATGGATATGTAGCTCTAACCAGTGCATATGTGGCTGTGTGCACACAAATGCTGGTTAAAATTGATTTAGATGTCACATTTATAGACTCAGTTTAAAAAAAAAAATGTATCAACTTTATATACAGTACCCTGCATTCAATTTGATCAATTTTGACAGTTGTTTACACCAATGAAATTATTTCCACAATTAAATACAGAACATTTCTCTCATCTTCAATAGGTTCCTTGTGTCCCACTGTCCCATTGCAGACCATTTCTCCTACCCACAATTCCAGTCAAGCATTGATCTGGTTTCTTTTCCTCTCTCTTATCACTATAGATTAGTTAGCACTTTTGAAAATTTTACGTAAATAGACTCATAGAATATATACCCTTTCCCTTCTTCCACTGACAATAATGATTTAGAGTTGATTCATGCTGGGTGAGTATCAATAGTCTCTTTTTTTTTTTTTTTTTAATGTTTATTTATTTTTGAGAGAGAGAGAGAGAGAGAGAGACAGAGCACGAGTGGGGGAGGGGCAGAGAGAGAGGGAGACACAGAATCCGAAGCAGCTCCAGGCTCTGGGCTATCAGCACAGAACCCAACACGGTACTCAAACCCACTAACTGTGAGATCATGACCTGAGCCGAAGTCCGAGGCTTAACCGACTCAGCCACCCATGCGCCCCAATAGTCTCTTTCTTTTTATTGTTCAGGAGCCATAGAATGAAAATTTCACATTTTGTATAGCCATTCAGCTGTTGATTAATATTTGAATTGTTTCCAATTTTTTCATACTGAGAATGAAGGTGGTATGAATATTTGTGAAGAAGACTTTGTGTGGACTTATGTTTTTATTACTTTGTGAAAATACCTATTAGTGGAATGGCTGGGTCATACAGTATGTAGATATTTAACTTTTTATGAAACTGACAGTTTTCCAAAGTGGTTGTACCATGTTAAATTTTCACTAGCTTTATATGAGAGTATCAGTTGCCCCATATTCTTACTAAAGTTTGATATTGTCAGTCTTTGTAATTTAGCCATTCAAATGAGTGTAAAGTGATATCCCATTATGGCTTTAATTTTCCTTTCTCTAATGACTAATGATGGTGAGCATATTTTCTTGGGCTTATTAGTCATATGTTTTTATCTGTGAAGTACTATTAAATATTTTGCCAATTTTTATGAGTTGTAATCTAATTATTGAGTTGAAAAGCTTTTTATAATATGAATACAAGTTCTTTGCCAAATATAGATGCATTTCAAAATTTTCTCTTATTTGATGCTTTTAAAAAAATTCATAAAAGTAGTTTTCAAGAACTTTTGAATTTTGATAAAGTATATTTAAATTTTGTTTTTATGATTTATGTTTTCTGCATCCTAGCCAAGAAATCCTTGCCTAACCCTATATCACATATTAAAAAAAAAACTTACTGAGGTATAATTAGCATACAACATTATACTCATTTCAGATGTACAACATATTGATTTAACAATTCTTTACATCACATAATTTTTAATGTTTCTTCTAGAAGCTTTATAATTTGTTTTTCTATATTCTGGTCTATGATCTATTCAAAATTAGTATGAATTTTTTATGGTGAGGGGTAAAGTCAGTGTTCATATTTTTTCCATATATATATATATATATCCAGTGATTTCTGAACCGTTTATTGAAAAGACTTTCCCTTTTCCACTGCATTTTGTTGGCACCTTTATTGAAAATTTTTTAATATTTCAAACAACATATGAATCTACTTTTGGACTCTCTATTCCAGTGGTTTTCTTTTCTTCTCCTTTCTTTTTTCTTTTTTTTGTCTTGGAGTCTCATACAGTCAAAAATTACAAATGACCACAAACAGCCTTTTTGTTTGTTTGTTTGTTTATGTTGATTATATTTATCAATATTTACTGTATTAGGAACTGAAACTGAGAAATTTAAAAATGTATATTTATTAATTTACTTAAAATCAACAATAAACAACATATTTTATTAAAATATCTAAATATTCCAAAATACAAAATGAGGAAAAAAAAGCATTGATTTACATTTTAAAATATCTTTAATTTCTGTTTTAATAAGATTGTATTGTTTTTTCATGTTTATTTTTTTAACTTTTTTTTAATGTTTATTTATTTTTGAGAGAAAGAGACAGAGAGACAGAGTGTGACCAGGGGGTGCATTTGAGAGAGAGGGAGACACAGATCCTGAAGCAGGCTCCAGGCTCTGTCCTGCCAAGGCAGGCTCCAGGCTCTGGGGCTTGAACTCGTGAACCATGAGATCATGACCTAAGAGGAAGACGGATGCTTAACTAACTGAGCTACCCAGGTGCCCCTATGTTTATTTATATATTTTGAGAGAGAGAACATGCATGCATGAATGAACACATGTGCATGAGTGAGCAGGGGCAGAGAGAGAGAGAGGGAAAGAGAGAATCCCAAGAGGGCTCCACGCTGTCAACACAGAGCCCAATGTGGGGTATGATTTGGTAATTCCATGTATTTCGTAAATCCATGGTTTCATAAATCCATGACCTGAGCCAAGATCAAGAGTCAGATGCTTAACTAACTGAATCACCCAGTAAGTCAGTTGGTGTAAGTTCTCCAACTTTATTCTCTAAAAAAAATTTGCTGTTGCAGGGCACTTGGGTGGCTCAGTCAGTTAAGCATCAGGCTCTTGATCTCAAGGTCATGAGTTCAAGTCCTACATTAGGTTCCACACTTGGTGTGGAGCCTACTTTTTAAAAAGTTGCTTTTCCTATTTTAGGTCATTTGCATTTCCACATAAATTTTAGAAACAGCTTATCAATTTCCACTAAAAAGGCTGCTTGGAATTTTCATTGGGATAATGTTTTACTATAATTTATAAACAACTGATATCTTGGGGTGCCTGAGTGGCTGAGTTGGTTGATCTCAGGATTCATGAGTTTGAGCCCCATGTTGGGCTCTGTGCTGACAGCTCAGAGCCTGGAGCCTGCTTCCGATTCTGTGTCTCCCTCTCTCTCTGCTCCTGCCCTGATGATGCTCTGTCTCTCTCTCAAAAATAAATAAACATTAAAAAAAATTTTTTTAAAGAATTGACATGTGAAAAATATTTAGTCTTCTAATCCATGAACATAGTATATTTTTGTTTTTTTAGATGTTCTGTAATTCTCTCAGCAATGTTCTGTGGTTTTGAGTGAAGAGATATTGCATATATGTTGTTAAAATTACTCCCATGTGTTTTGTTACATGGTGTGATTGTAAGTGATTTTTTTTAAAGTTTCATCTTCCAGTTGTTTGTTACTAGTATATAAAAATACAATTAGAGTATGTAGTTTAACATTGTATACTAAGACATTGATAAATGTATTTATTTTGAGTCCATGTTACCAATAATAACCAATTACTGTCACTAACAACACAGATTTATGATTATGCTTTTCTGGGAAATTGACCATTTTATCATTATGAAATATTCCTCCTTATTTTTGGTAATACTCTGTCGAGTCTATTCTATCTGATAGTGACATTGCTTTCCCATCCTGCTTATGTTTATTATTTTCATGTATATCTTTTAAAATGTCCATTTATGTTTAGCCTATGGATTTCTTTAAAGCATGTCTCTTGTAGAGAGCATATAGTTGCTTTGTTGCCTATCCTAACAATATCTGTGTGTGTTTATTGAGTTATAATTGGCATATAATATCCTATTTGTTTCAGATATACATCATAGTGATTTGATATTTTTATACATTATAAGATGATCCCCATAAGTCTAGTTATCATCTGTCACCATGCAAAGTCATTTCAGTATTATTATTGACTATATTCTCTATGCTGTACATTACATCTCCATGACTTCTTTAGTTTATAACTGGAAGTTTGTACCTTTTAATCCCCTTCAACATTTTGTCTTCTCCCCACCCACCCAGCATGTCCCCAATCTGATAACCGAAGTTTTATTTCCTGCATCTTATAAGTCCGTTTCTGTTTTGTTGTTCATTTGTTTTTGTTTTTTTGTCATGATAAATGGAATTATATAATATTTATCTCTCTCTGTCTAACTTATTTCACTTAGCATAATATCCTTTGGTCCATCTATGTTGTTGCAAGGCAAGATTTCATTCTTTTCCTGGCTAAATAATACACACACACACACACACACACACACGCACACACACACACACACACACACACACACATACACACGACATCTTTGTCCATTAATCTATTGATGGACACTTAGATTGCTTCCATATCTTGGCTATTGTAAATAACACTGCAATAAATGTAAGAGTGCATATATCTCTTGGAATTAGTGTTTTTGTTTTTTGTCGGATTAATAGCTGGAAGCAGAATTCATGGATCACATCATAGTTCTATTTTAAATTTTTTGAGGAAACTCCCGTATTGTTTTCCATAGTTATCTGCAACAATTTACATTCCCACCAATAGTGTATAAGGGTTCCCTTTCTCCACATTCTCTCCAACATTTGTTATCTTTTGTCTTTTGATAATAGCCAATGTGACCAGTGTGAGGTGATATCAAATTGTAGTTTTAATTTACATTTTCCTGATTATTGATGTTGTTGAGCATTTATTCATGTACCTATTGTCCATCAGTATATCTTTTTGGAAAAATTTGTATGCAAGCCTTTTGTCCATTTTTAAAATTGGATTTTTTAATATTAACTTGTATAAATTCTTTATATATTTTGGATATTAACTCCTTATCTGATGTATGATTTATGAGTATCCTGTATTCATTGCCTTTTCATTTTGTTGATGGTTTCCTCCACTGTGCAAAAACCTTTAATTTGATGTAATCCTATTTGCTTATTTTAGCTTTTGTTGCCTAAGCCTTAGGAAACTGGCTTTTAAAAAGTACTGCTAAGCCCAATGTCAAAGAACTTACTGCCAATGTTTTCTTCCAGGAGTTTTATGATTAGGGGTCTTATATTCAATCTTTAATCCACTTTAAATTTATTTTTTCATATACTTTAAGAACGTTGTTCAGTTTCATTCTTTTGTGTGTAGCTGTATAGTTTTCTAAATACCACTTATTGATGAGACTGTCTTCTCCCCATTGTATAGCCTTGCGTCCTTTATCATAGATTAATTGACCATATGTATGTAGGTTTGTTTATGGGTTCTCTATTCTATTTAATTAATATTTTTGGTTTTTTGTGTGTCAGGATCACACTGTTTTGATTACTTAGATTTGTAGTAAGCTTGAAACCAGGGAGCATGATGCCTCCAGCTTTGTTCTTTTTTTTCTCAAGATGACTTTGGCTATTCAGGGTCCCTGCAGTTTCATAAAAATTTTGAAAAAGCTTTGTTTTAGTTCTGTGAAAAATGCCATTGGTATTTGGTGGGGCTTTCATTGAATCTTTGGGTAGTATGGTTATTTTAACCATATTAATTCTTCTAATCCATAAGCACAATATAAATAAATAAACCTTTCCATTTAGTCATGCCATTTTAATTTCTTTTATCAATGTCTTATAGTTTTCAAGAGAATAGGTCTTCTACGTCTTTGGTTAAATTTATTCCTATTTTGTTCTACTTTTAAGTTTATTTATTTATTTTGAGAAAGAGAGAGCATGCACGTGAATGGGGGAGGGATGGAGAGAGAGGGAGAGAGAGAATCACAAGCAGGCTCTGTGCTATCAGTGTGGAGCTGGACTTGGGGCTAGATTTCATGAACCATGAGATCATGATCTGAGCCAAAATCAAGAGTTAGACATTTAGCCAACTGAGCCCTCAGACACCCCTGTTATTTTTGATGAAATTATAAATGGGATTGTCATTTTTATTTCTCTTTCTGATAGCTTGTTATTAATGTACAGAAGCATAATCAGTTTCTGTATGTTAGTTTTGTATCCTGAAACATTACTGAATTCATTTATTACTTCCAGTAGTTTTTTGGTATATTCTTTAGGGTTTTCTATATAGAGCATAATGTCATCTGCAAACAGTGCCAATTTAGATTTTCCCTACCAATGAATTGCTGTGGGTAAGGTTTTAGATATTATTTGAATAAAATTGACAAGAGTGGAGGGTGCCTGGGTGGCTCAGTTGGTTAGGTGACTGACCTCGGCTCAGGTCATGATCTCACAGTTTGAGTTCGAGCCCCCCGTTGGGCTCTGTGCTGACAGCTCAGAGCCTGGAGCCTACTTCAGATTCTGTGTCTTCCCCTCTCTCTACCCCTCCCCTGCTCACGCTCTGTGTCTCTCTGACTCTCAATAATAAATAAGCGTTAAATTTTTTTTAATTAACAAAAAATTGACAAGAGTGGGAATCCTGGTCATGTTCCTGATCTTATGAGAAAGCTTTTCACTGGTAAGTACAATGTTAGCTGTGAGGTTGTCATATATGGCCTTTATTATGTTGAGTTATGTTCCTTCTGTACCTCCCTTTGTTGAGAGTTTTTATCATAAATGGATATTGAATTTTCTCAAATATTTTTTTTTCTGCTTCTATTGAGATGATCATGTTTTTTCTTTGTTTCATTCATGTGGTATATCATATTGATTAATTTATGGGTATTGAAAAATCTTAAACATCCCTGGAATAAATTCCACTTGATCATGGTGTATGATCTTTTGCTGTATTGTTCAATATGGTGTGCCAATGTTTTGTTGAGAACTTTTGCATCTATGTTCATTGGATATATTGGCCTATAATTTTTTTTTCTGTGGTGTCTTGATCTGACTTTGCTATCAGAGTAATGCTGGTCTTATAAAATGAGGTTGGAAGTGTTCCTACCTCAGGTTTTTGGAATAATTTCAGAAGAATAGGTACTAACTCTTTTTTAAATGTTTGGTAAAATGTACCTGTGAAGCCATCTGGTGCTGGACATCTGGGTTTTTTTTTGGGGGGGGGGTGGAATTTTTAAATTGCTGCTATATATATATAGATTGCTATGTACGAACCTCATGATAAACACAACCTCAAACCCTACACTAGATGCCAAAAAATTAAGAGAACAGAACCCAAACATAATACTAAAGAAAACCGTCAAACTACAAAGGAAGAGACTAAGAGAAGAAAAGGAGAGGGAAGAACTACAAAAAAAAAAAAAAAAAACAACAACAAACAAACCCAGAAAACAGTTAACAAAATGTTAATAAGTACATACCTATCAAGAATTACTTTAAATGTAAATGGGTTAAATAATTCAATAAAAAGACATAAGGTGGTTGAACGGATAAAAAACAAGACCCATCTATAGCTTACAAGACTCAAGTCAGATGTAAAGACACACACAGACTGAAGGTGAAGAGATAGTAAAAGATATCCTGTGCAAACAGAAACAAAAAGAAAGCTGAAGTAGTAATACTCATAGCAGACAAAGTAGACTTTAAAACAAAGACTGTAATAAAAGGCAAAGAATGACATTACATAATGTCAACCCAAGAAGAAGATACAATTATAAATTTATGCACCCAACATAGGAACACCTTAATATATAAAGCAAATATTAACAGACATAAAGGGAGTTGTTTCTTCTGAGAGTTTAACTGTCCTGTACAATCCATCCGCTTTCACCTTCCAGATCCTGGAGTCTTTTGTTTGTTTTTTCTCCCTGAATCTGTAGTTGTTATCTGCCAGAATGGAGCATGTTTGATATTATAAGCTTACTCCTCCATAAAAGTTGCAGAGCCATAGACCATTTAATTCTTGATGACATATATGTACCTTACTCAAAGAAAAAAAAGGTATACTTTGAAGAGCTGAAACACTCTACTGCTTGACATATGAATGTGCTTATATTTCTATAAATGGACATTGAATATTTCTAACCTGTAAGTGCAGCTAATAGTCATTTTAATCTAGTAAGATTATTTTTAATAACAAAGCTCCAATAAGAGAAAAAATGGAGCAGTGTTAAGAATCAGTAGTGTTTGCTTGGCAGCATATAATTTGAATAAACTTTAATTACTGATGAAATGAGAGATGATAGAGCCAAGTCATATATAGTATTGCTATATATGACCTATATATATAGTCTTCCAAATTTTTTATATGTTGTTGTATTTTATATCTTTTCTCATATGAATAACCATTTGAACCTTAAGATTCTTATATTGGTGACTATAACTGGGGAGGCAGTACTGTACAGGGGATAAAAGATTTTTATATTTATTTCTTTTTAAAGTTTATTTATTTTGAGAGAGAGATAGAGACAGTGAGTGGAGGGGGGAGCAGAGAGAGAGAGAGAGAGAGAGAGAGAGAGAAAGAATCTTAAGCAGGCTCTGCAGCATCAGCCAAGAGCCCAAAGCAGGGTTTGACCTAATGAACCAGGAGATCATGACCTGACCTGAAATCAAGAGTCAGAGGCTTAACCAACTGAGACACTCAGGTGCCCCCAGAGTTTTATATTTAAACCACAGCTAGTTCTATGACTGGGTAAGTTACCTAATTTCCTGTATAGCAATTTTCTCATTCTTAAAATGGAGATAATCTACCTACCTCATAAGATCCTTATAAATAAATTAATGTGTATTCAGATTTAAATTTTTTTAATGTTTATATTTATTTCTGAGACAGAGACAGAGACAGAACATGAGCAGGGGAGGGGCAGAGAGAGAGGGAGACACAGAATCTGAAGCATGCTCCAGGCTCTGAGCTTTCAGCACAAAGCCCGACACAGGGCTCGAACCCATGAACTGCCAGATCACGACCCAAGCTGAAATTGGATGCTTAAATGACTGAGCCACTCAGGTGCCCCTATGTGTATTCAGATTTTAGAATGTAATTGGCATATAAAAATCTCATTTATTATTATTTTTATTCTTAGAAACATTAGGATTATAGGTATGTCCTAAAAATTTGAAATAGGCATGGGCTTACAGAGAAGGGCACAATATAGAGAGAATGGTAATAATCATAATAAACTTTCCATATATAGATCTCGATGGGGTATTGTTTTAAGTTTAGTTTTAAGTGTATCATTGTTTTAAGTTTAGCCTTACAGTTTTGTTTTTGTTTTTGTTTTCTGTATTACTTTGCCTGCTTTTCTTTTTACAATATTGGTCCCTCTGCCTGGAATGGTCCTTTCTCTTTGCTGCCTCAAAAACTCTTCGGAGCTATATCCTTTTAAAAACTTCCCAGTGATCCCTTACAATACAGCTCAAGTGATCCCTAGAAGGCAGGATAATGTAGAGAATAAATAAAAATTTTGGAATTAGACAAATTTTGAGTATCCGCTTTGTCACACACAAAATGTGGACAGGTTACTTAACATGTCAAGCTTTATCCCCATCTAAAAATGAGACTTTATATAAAAGGAAGGTGGTGTGGATTATATAAGATGGCATTTGTTGAGTGCATAATCAGGGTCTGGAACATATCAGACCCAGAATTTTGTTATGCCCAGAATTCGTGATCCCCAAACACCACCAGGGAGCCGAGTCCGATGCAAAAGCAAAGAGCCTTTATTCGAGCTAGATCGAGCTCAGTCCCCTACCTGCACCGACACAGTGGTGAGATACTGGGGAGAGAGAGCGAGTTTCAAAAGGACAAAGGTTTTATTGGGGCCTAGGGGCAGTTGGTGA
Source organism: Panthera tigris (assembly GCF_018350195.1). Taxonomy (NCBI): domain Eukaryota; kingdom Metazoa; phylum Chordata; class Mammalia; order Carnivora; family Felidae; genus Panthera; species Panthera tigris. The sequence continues at coordinate 87,344,413 of NC_056664.1, forward strand.
GGTAATGGCTGTGGCCTCAGCCGATTGGCTGGGGAAGGGTTGGAGTCCTGTTAGGCAGGTGAGCGGGAGGTTACTCAAGGGGAGGAGGCATGGTCAAGGTGAAGGACACAGAACAAGATGGAGTTGGCCGTCGTAGGCCCGCCCTTTCACTTTTCTCATGTCGTTCTGCTAAGGAATCTTCCTGAACATTGCCAGGAATATCAATCTGACCCTCCTCTAGTCTGTCATTCAAAGTCTTCATCATTGACTCAATTAATATAGTTTTCTTTACCACTGTATTTACTCCTCCTTGAGGGCAGAGACCTATATGTCTTATATTTATCTGCACACTTACCATAGCACCCAGCCCACTGGAGATTGTCTAAATATTTGCTCAGAGAAATAAAAAAAAATTACTAATTTGAATTTTATTTGGATATATAACTTTCACTTACTAATTAAAACAGAGTAGATTAAAGGGCATTTAAATCAAATGCAGTACTGTAAGGGAAAACAAATACAAGGACTTTTCTTTTGTCTTATTCAGACATTTTTTAAGGTAATGAAAATATCCCCATGACCAGAAATCCTCAGGAATAATTCCTCTTGACTGCAGTAAGTACCTACTTTTGAGGAACAGAAAGCTGATGAGCTGCAGGCTTCCCTGCTGCTAAATTCATCTAACAAGGCACTCCTGATGTGTTCTGATTTTAAGGCCAATGGGAACTCTATAGATTGGTTTGCTGCTCTTTTTTCCTGAAAAAGAGAGGACTTTGAGCTATGCATGTTTATGTTGGTAAATAAATTCTGGTATGAAATGGGAATCTAAGAATCAAGCCTAAGGCATCATAAACAGTAATAAAGTGAATTTGTAGGCATATTGCCTTTGGTACTTCTAGGATAAGGTCTGCATAGCTAAGGTAAGGCTGAAAAATCAGCAGTTATCTGTACCTCTGGACTTTGTAGCTGGACCTGAAATGATCTTTCCTTTGTTTTGAACAAGATAATTGAGATACATTGGGTCATTTGAATGGATTAATCTCTTTGAATATCTTATACGGTTGGGAATTGAAACAGTGGTATAAAAAAATGCCAATGGTTACCAGAGTGGAGGTGGGTGCGGGGAGGGGTTAAATAGGTGATGGGGATTAAGGAGTCCACTTGTGATGAGCACCAGGTGTTTTACGGAAGTGTTGAATTACTATATTGTACTCCAGAGATTAATATTACACTGCATGTTAACTCACTGGAATTTAAATAAAAACTCTAAAATATTGCCAAAAGTAGACCAGGACAAACCTTGCCTAATACCAATCACAACCACAATAGCCTTTTTATTTGTATGTAGAAGAAGTAGATAAGCAAAAAAAAAAAAAAAAAAAAAGGTTAGGCTTGCTCCTGAGGAAACTGGACAAATGCTACCAGATGGAAGGAAAAAAAAAAAAAAAAAAAAAGAAAAATACAGCAGAATGCTGGATAACTCAACTCCAGTTGCTACATTTTGTTTACATCAAGGGAAGGATCATGCAAATGGAAAGAAGTGACACAAAGGAAGGAAATAAAACTTAAGACTAGGACAAATATGCAAGACCACATCCAGCTGTAACATGTGAATTAATACCTCTAAATCAGATAGACACATTTCATCCTCGGATACTGAAAGCACATAAAGATAGGATCACAGAAACATATCATTACTCTATTAGGACTCGTGAAGAGTCAGAAAGGTAAATGACCCAGTTAAGTGTTAGGAAGAGGATAAGGTGAATTGTAGAAACCACAGCTTATAAACTTTGATGATGGTATTTGGCAGAATTCTATTCTTTACTATGAATCAGATGGTTGCTAATCTCTTAAGAAAAAGAAAGTGGCATTAATTAGAAGCCATTATGGGTACGTTAAAGGCATTTTATCTGTGGATCAAAATAATTCTATTGTCATGGGGTAACTTTCCCTCAGCAAGGTACATGGGAAAATTTCTCCACTACGTGCTAATAGATGAATTATGTTGAATAAGGGCAGTGAATTTGTAGCCACCATCACAATACGTTATGACCTTGAGGAATGCACTAAAGTTTCTAAGTCTGAAAAATGAAGATGGCAATAGAAGAAACTCCTAGAGTTGTTCAGAAAACTAAATGTGGCTTGCACATAGTAAGAGCACAATACATATTAGCTTAAAGGGGTTGTGTGGTGGAGATACACAAAGGCTACTATGATGGCATGAAGGAGGCACTTGATCCTGGGTGGAATGTCAGTCAGCACTGGCCAGGGAACTAGTATATAGGGACAGCACTGGAGGCACATATAAACAGGCACAAGAGTAAGAGAATTGTAAATAGCAGTTACACATTTCACTTAAGAAATAGCTGAGAAGACAAGGGGATGGTGAAGGAGGAGGTTGGGCAGGGAGGAGGGTTGGGTCAAAATAAGCCTTACGTGTCATATTCAGGAATTTAGAAGTTCTACTAATCATATACTATGGGAGGGAGTGTGGGAGGGACAACTTGAAATAGTAGAGGTAATTAAAATGTAAACTTGTTCAAAACACCTGCCCCGGATATTCTAGATACTTGGAGGCATTTTGGTAAATATAACGTGAAATGTTAAGTGGCTAGTAGATTAAGATGTAATGGCTCTACTGATTCTTCACTGAAAGCAGCATATTCTCAAAGAAGCACCTCGTCAATATGCTCAGTAGACTGAGAGGTAATTATTTCACAATAGCCTTAAGAGAATTCTGCTTTTGGTATTATCTTCAGGTTTTTTTTGTTTATGAATTTTACTTTTTCAAAATGTAAATGATAGCATTCGGTAACATCCCTGCAAGGTTGCACATGACACAGTTCTGAACCTTATGCAGCACACACTTATATGCTAGACTGAAAAGGGAATTAGACATTAGTGACTTTTAGGAAAGATCACTAATGCAAGACAAAAACCAATCTTCTTGAGGGAGTTTTTACTTCAAAGGGAGGCTTTGAATCCTAGCACCTTCTTTGAATCCCTTTAAGATGGCATCAAAATTTAAAGCAGTTGGTTTCCATCTTGCAAGTGACTCGGAGTTCTTTAAACTTTGAGAATGAAAGCAAAGAAAGGAAGTGATATTAATCTCATTTTGGGGGGATTTTTGTGCATTATGATATCTTTTTTAAAAATATCTGAAAGAATACAGTATTAGAAGAAATTGTTCATGACCTTGACAATAGCATGAGTGGAGTATGGCTGAAATAGTAAAGCAAGAAAATGGGGGCCAGTTAAATGATTCCTATGCTTTTAGTCAGTATTTGTTCTTTCTCCTTTGACTTGTATAGCCTGTCTTCCTGAAACTGGAAAGTAATGTACTGAAAGGAATGTATTTGAATTTATTTTAATTCCAATGTTTTATACTGAATCAGCTTTTCAGTAATGAAGTTCAAGTACAAAGGATATAGTGGAGTCTTATCTCTGCCTTCAATTGGGATAAAAGATTTCCTTTTCCTTGTGTTTATCACAGAATTGCTTTTTATTTTCTTCGCTACTCTTTATATTTTGTGCTTTAGTCCTAAATTAGAGAGTTTTAAAATCTAACTTTTATAAATTAAATATTAAGTTCTGGAGCTAAAGGACGTGTGTTTGACTCTTTACTCCTTCAAGTTGTGACATTCAATAAAATAATACCCTTTCTAAGGTCTAAGTCTCCTCACTATAAAATAGGCCCTGGATAGACTCATAGGCTTGGAGTCTGAGAGCCTTGGTGCACATCTCTATAGAATAAATGCATCATCTGTAAGGGTTTAAGGAACATATTGAGGGTGAAATGGCCTAATGTAATACATTTAATAACATGTAGTGAGTGCTCAATGAAAAGGTACAATAGTGATAGTAACAGCTGTTCTGACTTCCCAGGTTAATTGGCCATATTTAAGATTTATATGAAATATGTGATGGTGAGATGGTATCTACCACAAAAATACTCAAATATATAAGGTACTAACTAAATATTTGATGACTGAATGGATATAAGTTGAATATACTAAAAATTGGATAACATTTGCCTTCTTTGCTCAGAGTATGTTACGGGGTAGCAATAATTGGCAAAACATCGAAAATCTTGGTTAAATGTCTGATGTTGTATGACTTGAGGAAAAAATGTACTTTCTAAGACTCAACTTCTTTCTCTGTAAAATGATTAAAATAGTACACTTCATGAAATCATTGCTTCAGATACTGTAACATTAAGTTATTGTTCACCAGCCTTTTTGGGAAAGATGCTTTCAGCAGTTAGATGTGTTTGAACGGTTGTTTTTAAATAGTATACATATTATTAGAGATATTTTTAAAGTTTTTAAGTTTTACAAAGGTTTAGAATTGGATTAATCAGCATTTTCATTTGTCATTGGAATATTTTGAGAACTCAGCTGTTGTTGCACATTCTGAAGTATCAGGAATTGCATGTAAATGACTTGCATTCTGAGAATTCTAGAGTAAATGGAAGTGAACACACATCTCAACTTCATGCAGCGACTAAAGGTGGTTCTGAATATAATATTTATTATAACACTGAGGATTTTGTTCCACAATGAATAGGACTAAGTACAATATAACCCGTGTGACATTCTCAAATATATATTCACAATACAACCATAGAAGCGGGGGAAGAAGAGGGGTATCTGGGTGGCTCAGTCGGTTAAGCGCCCGACTTGGGCTCAGGTCATGATCTCATGGTTCGTGAGCTTGAGCCCTGCATCCGGCTGTGTGCTGACAGCTCAGAGCCTGGAGCCTGCTTCAGACTCGGTGTCTCATTCTCTCTGCCTCTCCCCCACTCACACTGTCTCTGTCTGTCTCAAAATAAATAAACATTAAAAAAATTTAGATATTGGAAAAAAAAGAACTGGGGGAGGGGTGGACTCCCGGATGAGTTGTCTGAAGGTTGATGAGTCCTGGATTGCATTAAAGCATCTCATCCTTGGCACAACTGCCTTTCATCTCACAGCTTCTGCCTGTGGTCTGGCTCACTGCTGCTCTCCAGTGGTTTATGCTCCCTGAGATGGTCTTGGATTAAGATATTCTCTCTGAGGTTTGAATCTCTGTCAATTGACTCATATTACAATGGCTGCATGGAGTCCCCCCAGATGATCAATACTGAACATGAAAACATTTATTGTAGTTCATCAAGGATTTAGTTTGTCTCTGGCTGTGCACACACTCAAAATAAAAGACAACAAATGCTTTATATCCCTCCGTGTTGTCCTTTGTTCTCCCTGAAATTGGTGGAAATCAATGAACAAACCACCTAGTGAATATTTACTGAGTACCTATTTTGTGCCAGACCTGTGGTAGGTATTTTTCATGGATTAAAAAAATATTATATTATTTATTTTAAGTTTGGGTTATTCTTTTAAGAGCTCAGGTTGGTTGGCTATTTGAGCAGTTTTTATCAACTGGAGTTGTGTGTTTCAGTATTGGCAGTTAGCCTTATTGTTTCACACTCTGGATCTGTATACTGAATAGGTCAGCAATCCAGCTGTTTATTGTCTGTGCTGGGATTCCCTGGAAAACAGACCCTGTGGCAGAGATGCTCACTTTTTAACCCTGTAAGGGGGTGAGAAGAGAGTTGGTATGAAATGTCAGAACAGCATGAAGGAGAAAAGGGGAGCGGGGCAAGGAAGGAAGAAAGGCAATCTAATGGTCTATATTGCCAAGATAAGACAGCTTTCCCAGATATCCATAGATGGTTGCTTTGTCCTGGGACTCTCTCAGGACAGGCTATAGGGAACTACTGTACTTTTGGGAGGAGTCAGTGGGTGCTATGTGAAGGGAGAGGAATTTCTTTGCCGTATCCTTCTATTCTCCTTTCATTTGCAGTCAGTCAAGTAACCCAGCTGGTTAACAACCTGAGCTATTGTAGCTCAAATCCCACTGTGAAAACACTCTGAAGAGCTGTGGATATTGAACACTTCCTTGCTTTGGGTGATGTTATTCAACCCCTCCTAGCAATCACTGGGGAAAGCCTGGAGCCATACATTAGGGGTACTGTACTTCACCTGAGACTGGGTGCTGGGCCACTAGAGGGTTTGCATCTTCCATTGGCTATCAAGGGCACCATGGAAAGCCATGCCTGAGCTTCTTCCTTACCCTGGAGAAATTGTGACTGCTGGGTGGGGATCTCAATCAAGAAAGCTACCAAGTGCTTGGAGGCAGGTGGGGCCAAGAAAATCTGGGGAGGTACATAAATTGGGTTGGATGTAATTGGGCTTTTAATGGATGTGGTATAGAAGTAGGATTCAAATCCAAACTTGACATTTATTGAGGATCTACTGTATATTAGGCACTATGCATATTTTTCTTTCCTTACATACACTGGTTAATAAGTGTGTTGATTTTACATATTATGATTTAAATATGTGTACCTGTAAAGACTTTTCAAGACCAAATTGATACTGAAGATGTTTCTCCATCTCATACTTTCACAATTCTGTTTAATTTAGTGAAGGCTTTAAAATCCATCTAAAGCTAATTATCTCTCTCCTGTTAATTGAGAATTAGATGTGTGAAGCCTGGCCTCTCCCGTGACCCCATCCAGCCCTTGTAACCTGCAGCTAATGCCATTTATACACACACTTAGATATTTTGACTTACTCAAACCTGCAACAACCCCATCTCAACTCCTAAAAGTTAACTTCATCCGACCTTTTTTTTTCTCACTCTTCCCCTCTGCCTAACCTTCCCCCATCTTAGTGGACCAGAAGTCCCTTATGTCCAAGGATGATCTCTCTACCCATGTTCTGGTTCCTATTCTCCTTCTCCACCTCTCCTTCAATCTTAGATCTGGAGCCATCCCATATCCCTCCTGTAGCTCCAGCTCTTCCTCTCAGCTGGATGTTTCCTCTCAGGGTAGGCTGTGGAAGACACATCCTTAATTATCGGTCTCAACTCCCTCCCTCACAGTCGCTTGCTACTTCTTGCCATTATAACAGAGCCCACGTTTTATCGGGTCTTCACGTTTTGCTGTCTTGTGTTCAGAGAAGGTGCCATTCTGATTTGTAGCCTCAAGGAGTAAAAGTCTTATTATTTATCATAGTCCCACCCACATTGCTAATGATTGGTCTAGAGCTGAGCACAGTGATACTATTTTGGCCAATGAGAATGACAGGAGGTTTCCTGAGTCATAGTGGGAAAACTTTTCTCACCTGAAAAAGATGGAAAGTATCTCCATCCTTTTTAAAATTTTGCTTCTGGTTATTGTTTGGGGATTTAATACTTGAAGCTGCTGCAACTCTTACTATATAAGCGCATAATCCTGATGACAAATCCAAAATGATGAAGAGGACAAAACAAAGCTGAAAAGATCTGAATTAAACAATTCTGAATCTGCTCTGTCCCCCATCCCCAGCAATTGATAGATGAGATGATAAATTTTTTATAGTCAGCTGTTCTTCATCTTTTTTTTATTCTTATACCAAATGAAATTTGTCATCTGCCCCACGTATCTTTTGAAACTGTTTTCGGTAAGGTCACAATAACCATTCAATTGACAAAACAACTGACAGTTTTCAATACTTATCTTCCTTGACCTCTCCATTTCATCATTGGCCTCTCCCTACATGAAATACTTCCCTTCCTTGGATTCAATTAAGCAGCTTCCTCCCACTTTATTTCCTGTTTTTCTGGTCACTCCTCAGGCTCTTTTAAAAACTGTTTTGAAATATTTCAAACAAGTTTCAAGTGTAAAAAATAACATAACATATACTTGTGTTCACATCAGCTGGATTTAACAAATGTTAGCATCTAGTCCTCTTTGTTTTGGATCTTTTCAGATTTAGTCTTCTTTTCCTTTACCTATCCTAAAAATTCGTCTTCTCCAGAGTTCTCCTACTTTCTTTCTTTTTTTTTTTGTAAACTACATGCCTTCCTGGATGGTTTCATTTATATAGTTTTCATTACATAGATCTGTCCATCTGAGACTGCCTTCCTGAGCTTAAAACTCATGGATCTTAGGCATCTCATCAATCTCCATAGGTATTTTAAAATCAGTATACACCTCAGTCTAGTATTATGTGTCCACAGAAATTGAACAGCACAGCAGGAGCTGCATCTTTGGACAGTGACCGAAGCAACCTATATTCTTTATTCAAAACTCCAGAACCTTCAGAGTGTCTCCTCCTTCTAAGGACACATACCTGAGCTCTTTCTAGCATGGCTGTCTGCCTCAGACACTAGACATAGAGAATTCATTGGTATCTTCCTCTGGAACTTGGATCAATTAGAGCTCTTTGTCTTGCTTTGAGTAAGCCTCTCCTCCGAGTGATTAGTTTTATGGTCACAACATAACTCCATCTTATCTGTGAAAGACTAAGCATATGGAGATTTTAATCTACCAGAATCAGTCAGCCCTTTTTGTTGTTGTTGTTGTTGTTGTTGTTGTTGTTGTTGTTGTTGTTTTAGTCACCTTTTAATGGAGTGAGTCCTCAAGTTTCTAAAGGGGAAAGCAATAGCAGCATTGTGTTGCTTGATGGACATTGCAGACCTGACTGTAATGTTTATTTATTTAGTGTTTACTGAATGTTTACCATGTGCTATTACTCACTGTTCTGGGTGATAGGGATATTGTGGTGATCTCTATGAAGTTGATAGTCTGTTGGGCAAGACTCATTAATAAAACCATCACCCAAGTAAATGTAAAAATATACCCATGATAAAGCTGTAATAGATTCTATGAATATGTATAACAGGTGACTTGATGAAATTTGGGAATGGTCATAGAAGAATGAATGTGAGTTAAGAACTTGATGAATTGGAGTTAGCCAGGAAAAAGTATATGTGTGTGAAGAGAGAGGGGATTGTTTCAAGAGGAAATGTTTTATACAAAGGCCCCGTGACAAGAGAGTATCTAACAGTTCTCTATTCTTTCTTTCATTTGAATTCTCAAACTCAACATTTAAGAAACTTGAGTCTTCTGAGTCTTCTGAAAAAGATAAGTATTGTGCTCAAATAAGTTTGAATATGCTTACATATTAACCTTCTTCCTCCTTTTTGGGACTCACAAAGCAGTCATACTAAACACTGAAAAATTACGGAGTAAAGAAACTTGTTTAGCTTTGTTTAATCAAACATGCCCACATGTCCCATGAAGCCCCTTTTTTTCCTGTATTAACTCTTATGCACTTGGAGTAAGACTAGCTTTCTCTAAAAACAAATAGCCCTCTGGGCTATGTTATTCCAGGGATCAGCGATTGCCTGGCTCTTCAATGTGAAACATTACAGGTCAATGCCGTGGCTGAATAAGTTCAGAAAACAGGAAAAGCGGTTAGAGCTGCAGCTGTCTGTCCTGGTTGATGCACCAAACTAGGGGTCTCTGATGAGAATCTATTAAACAGTCATTTCAGCACAAACTACTCCAGATCTCCTGTCCTGGAGTGCACTGGCAAAGTCTATTCTCTCCTGCATCAGTCAGAAATCTCTAATCTATGCCAAGGATCAGCAACTTTTTTTTCTGAAAGGATCAGTCAGAAAGTAAATATTTTAGACTTCTGGACCATGGGACACTTACAACTACTCAGCCATGCTATTGTGGTTTGAAAGCAGTCTTGGACAAAGGTAAATGAATGGACATAGCTATGTTCCAATAAAAATGTATGTACAAAATCAGGCAGCCCACCAGCAGGCCGTAGTTTGCCAACTCCAAGTCCAAAACACTTCCTGAAAGGCATTCAGGGTGAAATTTCTTTACTTCTGAATGCTGTTTAGCATCTCAATCACATCTTTCTTATGGATTACACATCATAATGTGAAGTCACTTTCATCCTAAAGGATGGTGAATACTACATGAGGGATTTCAGAGGGGCTTGGAAGGGCAGCCAACTCTCAACCTGCATATTCTCAGACAGCTCCCAGATTTCTTTTTTGCATGTGGCTATGAGAGATTCAATTTTGTGGAGGTGAGATTTGGTTGGGTATACAGTTAGTTCTAACATTAGCTTTCACATATGGTTTCAAGAACAGGTCTCAGCATGCTGATTATAGGCCACAGTCACATAGTAATATACATTTTCTTAAATTTTCTAGCTGTGGAATCTAGAACCAAAGTTAGCCCCTGTCTCCAAAGAAGTCACTCAACCCCCAAATTCCCACCAAAATAGATGAACACATACATACGTACACATATATGTGCAAAAAATAACCTCCCTATCTGTACATCCCCAAAGAATATTACCTATAATACACATGGGGATAATAGGGAAAAAATAATAATCTGGTTTTTCATGGCTAATTGTGGGCTGATATGATTTGAGGATTGTATAATTTTCACTGAACCCAATTGTAACCTGAATGGTAACCTGAACTGTAACCTGATGGCAGAGTCTTAGCTAGATTCTGACCTGAGGACAGTGATGCTGCTGGGTAAGGTCAGCCATGGGGTATCAGCTCATTAAACAGACGTGACTGTTTCTTTCTAACTTCCTTCTAACTTCTAACTTTCTTTCTTTCTAACTTCACTATATGTCTTGGTCTTTTTTTTATGTGACATCCAGGAACTACTGTACCACAGTCTTAGCTGTCATGTCAACCACTTTTAGAGAGGTACTCGGGGGGAATGATTGCTCTACCTGCTTCTCAGCTTAGTCTTGCCTTTGTGCCACCAGCAGTTTCACATTCTGTCTGAGAGTCCTCTGTGGCAGCCCTGTCTCTGGAACCCGTTTCTATGTGTGTTTGTCTTTTATGTCATTAGAAAAATAGGGTCCCAGCAATCTCATATAATTAGAGCTTGTTCTAAGAATGAGGCAACAGCTTTGCCCATATGCTCAGCCATTCCAGTACCTCTCTGTTGGATTCTCTCCCTTGCTCTGTTGATGTCTTTATCTGTATTACACCTTCAAACTCCCTATGAGCAAGGAGGATGTGATCATCCAGCACAATCACTATCTGATACGGAGCACTAATTTCCATTAGCACTGGGGTTAGACCTGTCTGTTAGAAGTGGTATTCTTGAAAGCACAAGAATTTGCTGATCATAAAGACTAGCCTGAAGCTGCTTTTCTAAGAAAGAGGTGCCATTAGACAGTGTAACCAGCTGATTTTCTTAAAGATTTTGAGACCTGGCTGATTAAGGTATAAACATATAAGAAATGAAGTCAGAGAAAGAATGCTTAAGGAAGTGAGGAAAAAAGAATAAAGTTTTAAGGAAAAAATTATAAATGGCCCCAGCCGTTGTCACCAGTGACATGCTAACAGCTAAATCCAATTTATTTATTTGGACTCTTTGCAAAATTTATCACTGTTGAAGATGTCTCCTTCCCTTGATTTTCTTCCTCTTCTATCTCTTCATCCTCACTTTAAAGTTCCTCTTATTTTCAACTCATAAATGCTTGTGCCCCAGGATTGTTCCTGGCCTTTGGTTGGTCTCACATCGTCCTTGGGAATCACATCTAATTATGAGCAATGTGATGATTATTTGCTATATCTATATCTCCAGTCAGAATATATCTTGAATTCCAGTTCCATAAATTTAGCTGTTGGCTGACATTGCTATCTAGATGCAGAGAACTTAAATTCAATATAAGAAACTAATAACAACAGAATTTTTATCTTTTCCATAAACCAGTGGTTCTCAACAAAAGATTATTTGGCCCCCAGGGGATATTCGGCAATGTCTCAAGACATTACCACCACTGGGGTGGGAGTAGGGGTGTCTACTGACATCTAATGCATAGAGGTCACAGATGGTGCTAAACATCTTACAAGGCACAAGATAATCTCCCAGAACAAAGAATTCATAGCCCGAAGTGTCAGTAGTGCCGAGGTTAAGAAACCCTGCTACTTCCTGTTTCACATATTTCACATAACACCTATTTCACAGACTCCCATTGTGTGGAGGAATGGCATGATTATCTGCTATGTCACATGAGCTAGAAATCTACAAATCATAAGGCAATAGTTAGGAAGGAGGCCTAAGAGGCAGGTTTCCAGTGTTGGAATCCCATCACTGCCATTTGCCATGTGACTTTGGCAAGTTACCTAAATATAGAGTTTTCTTCATCTTTAAAGAGAGATCACAATAATAATCTCTCTCTCCCAGCATTGTAGTGAGGATTAAATGAGTTAATTTAAGTCATGTGTTTAGTGCTTGGCACCTAGTAGAGCTCAGTAAATATCATTTGTTTATTTTATTCCAACTTTTCCTAACCAACCCCTTCTTCCTCACTTTCTATTCACCTTCACTGTTAATACCTTTTTCAGATCATCTTTTTCCTTAAATAATGCAATAATTTCAGAAATGATCAGTCTTTCCCTACTTAAATTCATCCTCTGTATACTCACTACGGAGTGCTACTTCTAAAACCTAGTAGAATCTATCACCCTCAAGTTTTTCATTGTTTTCAGAAGTTTTTCATTGTTTATAGGAGAAAGTCTGAATTCCTCAACATGGCATAAAAAGCCAGAGAGAATAACTTATCTGCAGACATTATTATTTTTATTACTTATCCACATTCCTTCTATATTCTGAATTCCAAATTTGCTGAACTACTGATATCACCTGGAATTGCCATGTTTAAATTTTATTCACAGAAAACGAGAATAAATGACAAGGATGAAATGAGTGTCATTTATTTAAAAACTATTTATTGAGAGTTAAATATAAAGATAATTGTTATGATAGTCCTGTGATAGTAAAGATAAATAAAAATGATTGCTGCCTTTAAACAATTTAAAGTCTCAGTTTATCCCTATTTATTATTATTTAACTATGCTTACTTTTAAATTTAGCTTTCTAATTTCTCTTCCCAGACTTATTTTTAGAAGTATTTATTTGTTTCCTGGAGGTCTACTGCTAAAATATTATTAACATGGGAGGTATGAGTTAATCTTTTAAGATCGAAACACTCCAGGTAAATGGCTGTAGGTGTGCAGGAGAATTCCCTGCGGGCTGTGGCCAATTATTAACATCCCATAATTGTCCACTGGTAGGGAAAGGGTTGGGTACAAATTTTGAACCATATTTGGCCACCTGACATAGGAATTACTGAGGCTGTTGAGAATTACACATTCTAATACAGTTTTCCTAGGACATTATTTCATTTACCAGTTGCTTTTGGTCACTTCTACATTTTTTCAATGGGGCTAAAGCAAATCATGTTTCCTTCTCTCATGTATCATTGCCTGGACAGGTACACTGTTACTATTTGATCTAGGCACCTGGCCAAGATCCACCAGACTATCGGTGAACTTGAAAGGTAACTAGGGACCTGATGTTGACACTGTTTCATTGCCTGAGAGCAAATGATCAATTTTACATTTCTGAGATTAATGACTATTTTCTTGGTGTTAAAAGGCCATCAGTGAAAGTTTGCATTTTAATTCTGCAGCACTTAATATATTTAGCAATAAAGATGTAGATTTAATTAAAATATGTTTTGAAAAACATTAGCCTCTAAATTTAACCTTCCTTAAAACTGAGATAAACTCTTTGACATATCTCTCTGTTGATGTCTTGTAAATTGTCAAAAGCAAAAAAAAAGGAAATATGGAAAGTGACAATCCATTCTTTAACCAACTCCATGTAGCATGAACACTATATAAAATCAGAGAGTCTGATAAAAACGATTTATCACTATATAAACTATTTCACTATATAAAATCTATATAAACTATATAAACTATATATAAACCATATAAACTATATAAACTATATATAAACTATATAAACTATTTCACTATATAAAATCAGAATCTGAATGATTTAGGAATGGACTAACTGAAATCTTACCCCCCTTACACTGTATTTTAACCCCATAAACCCATAAACATGATTCACTTGTATACAAGTTAGTACTTATTACTAACAGAACAATCAAAATAATGGAGTGTCTTGTATGTTGTCTTTACTTTCCTTATGTAGCCTGCAGTATAAATGAAGTTGACATCATTATTAAATGAGATCTGATACATAATTAAATGTGTGCCAATAATAGTAGTCTTATTAATATCTTTGGCATCATTAACTTAGTTTTTCTCTCCTTCTTTCATTAACTTGAAGCAACCTCTTTTAGTATTTGAGAACACTTAAAGAACTGTCAAACTTTTCTTCTGCCAACCTTCAAAGGTCAAAACTAGCTGTGACACCTAAAATTCAAATGTAATTAGTTTGAGATTTACAGGGATTGTATGCCAATCTTCCAGTAGCTTAGAAGTGACGTGGTATCTAACCTTTGGTGGCCCCAAGAGACATTCAGATATATGTGAAGATAAATAGAAAAATATAACCCACCACATCCATTGCTGGTCTACCTTTCGGATTTTTTTTTCCCTGACTTGGATTTCAGAGTTTGTGGTTTTGCACTTTCTCTTGATTTTAAGAAAAGCATCTCTCTCATAGCCTGCTAGCACTACGTTGGTATTCTTATTTAAAGCTTAGCTCACGTGGTGTATACTTGGATCATTAAACCAAAGGACTTGTACAGTCATGATTTTTAATGAAGCATGTTTGAATAATTATGCTAATTTACAAAGCACTAGAATCAAATCAAGTGATCAAAGATTTCATGATTGCTATCATGTGTTCCTAACCCCCCTCTGCCACCCTCACAATTTGCTGCATGTGGAAGCCTTTCTTAGGAATGTGTTTGGAAATGGGTATTAATCAATGTTAAGCATTAGAAAAAAAATTTTATGTGAAGTGTAACACACTTTATGTTATGCCTCCATAGTGGACTATATGTGACCGTGAAGGTAATATTGTTCTGCCACTCTCTTGCCTAAATACCGCCTACAATCAATACTGCATTCTGCCTTGACAGAAAGCTGAATTTTTATCTGTTAAATGTGTGAGCTTGGGGCAGTGATGTGTCTGAAGTGGTTTAAATCTGAAATGTGATGTGTTGCAAAGAGAGTTGATTGACATCTTTGTTTATTGAAAAGTATTACATGAACAACAAAACACAGGCAGAGGCAGAACACTCCATTGCAAAATGCAGCTGTGTTATTTTTCAATCCTATGTGCTCTGCCCCTTTGAAGCTTGTCTGATGTAATAAAGCCAGAGGATATAAAACAAACAAGAATCTTCTTTGATTCAACACTCAAAAATTTAGACAAGGATGACTTTTTTTTTCTTTTTCTTTTTTGGCTTGGGGTAAAATCTCTCCCACAAAACTCTCCCTGCCTTGACATTCTATAAGGATATTTACTTCTGAAAAACTGTTGCATTTTAAAGTTGTGTTCTTATGTTTATGAACTCCAATATAAATTCAGAATTATTTAATAAGTAAACAAATTGGAGAGGTTTGAATATTTTTATGTATCCTCTATAAATGAGAAAAAGGACATTAATGACACTAATCTTAAAGCACTAAACATGCAGAATGAGAAATTAAGTTCCCTTTAAATTTTATGTTAGAATAATTATCCCCCTCAATGCAGTTTTCCCATGTTTTATTAAAGCTTTATTATGTCAAGGTAAATAGAGGTTAATGCCGCTGTTACTTCTTCCAATGAAGTATTATCTTTAATCTTGCTTTAATAAAATAGTGGTAAATTGCACAGTAGGGGTAATCACCATGGGCTAATTTAGAGAGTTGTAAAATCCTTTACCAAGTATATACTGTAGTTAAAAATAGAAGTAGTCTTAAGAAAACACAAATTGCCGTGCAACTTGGAAGAGGTTAAGGAAATTGCTATTCATAATTTTAATTACTTACTTAATTAAATGTTTATTGAGTCCCTACTATGTGTAAGACTATACTGTCTACAGTGCTATAACTGTGCTGTGTGACTATTGTGCTGACTGTATGGAGGATATTTCCCTACAAGAAAATAATTACACAGATTGTAGAGCCTGCCATAACAGAACTATAGACATCCCAGCCATGGATGCTCAGTGAAGGAAAAGGTTACTTGAGGTAGAAAATTAACAGAAGGTCATTTGAGTTGAGTCCATAAGGATGGGATAAGGTGGGACAAGTATCAATGGAATGGGAAGGATACTTTAGGTAGGCAAAATGATAAGAGCAAAGAACTAGGGTCAATACTATCTTGCCTGGTTCAATTAGAGCTGAGAATTGAGACTGAAAATCACAACAAGCCAGGTGAGAAGCAGAGAGGACTTACACCTGGTTGAGAGACATTCTAGATTGGATATCCTTAGTAGGAAAAATTCTCTCTCTCTCTCTCTCTCTCTCTCTATATATATATATATATAAAATATATGTGTGTATATATATGAATATATGTGTGTATATATATATAAAATATATATGTGTATATATGTATGAATATATGTGTATATATGTGCATGAATATGTGCATATAGAAATATATACATATAGACATATTTATATCAATATATGCATATACATATATTTATATATTTAGTATATATTTATATAGATATATTGATATATCTATCTACTTATCATGCAAAAATAAGGGGGGGAAGGAGGGCTTTTTATTTTTTTTAACGTTTATTTATTTTTGAGACAGAGAGAGACAGAGCATGAACAGGGGCGGGGCAGAGAGAGAGGGAGACACAGAATCTGAAATGGGCTCCAGGCTCTGAGCTGTCAGCACAGAGCCCGACGTGGGGCTCGAACCCACGGACCGTGAGATCATGACCTGAGCTGAAGTCGGACGCTTAACCGACTGAGCCACCCAGGCGCCCCAAGGGGAGGGCTTTTTAAAGTAGAAATACTAATACTTGCTTTCTTCCCCAATAGATCATCTTGTGTTCTTTGAAGACCATTGCTATAGTAGAAGTTGTAAGAACATAATAGAATTAGAATATAAAAGGGCAGGAAGAAAGAGTTATAGACCTAAAATATGAGACTTGTTTAAGAGAGAAGAGTAAAAGGAAACTCCAAGGATTGGAGCCTGGGATACTAGAAGAATAAAGTATAAAGAATAAAGCATTAATAGAAAGAGATAAGAAATGAGAGAATTAGGAATAAACATGTTAAATTTAGTTTGGGATGTGTTGAGTTCGAGCCTCTGGTATTACATCAGTGTGAAGATAGCAAGCAACTGACTATTAACATTTGGAATTCAAGAAATGGTTGCTGATTTGGTTGTTTATATACACCAAACAACCAAAAAGACCAAATTGGCATTTTTTTTTAAAAAGATAAACAGATGTTCAAGGGCTTGCACTAAAGTGAAATAAATAGTTATTCAAAGTTGCTTTCAGCTTACCAAATAACACTAATCAGATCAAATCTTTTGGAATTATGTGGTATGTGTGGTGGAGAGCTGAATGCTTCAAATAGATCACTGTCATCAAGATGGGTGACACTAAGTTAGTTTCAAACCATTCATTAGGCCAGAGCCCACTTCCATAATGTTGAACCTCAGTCCTGTTCTTGAGATTGTGTGAGAGTATGCCATCAGCTAAGAGTATGTAGTTTTGCCTTCTTGTGTTTTCATCAGCACTTTTAAATTAACCAAGATGTAATAAGGCAACAGAGAGTTTACCATCTTTGACAAATCACATTTTTTGAAGGTGGAATATGAAATGGCATGGTACTTGTGCGTGAAAAATATGAACAAAATGAAAAATGTGTCCAGGCTTCTCTATTCTCTAGTAGTTTATTGTCCCTCACTGCCTACCCCCCCCCCCACCTCCTCTTAATACCTTCACAATCATTCTTGCTTGTTTCGATCTGTGTTTTTCTTCATGAAAAACATCATAGGTCTTCAAGGCTGTTCTGAACTATTCTTCCAATTTGCTTTAAGTTATCCCTCTCCCCAACTCCAAAATTAGTATGCCCTAAACTCTTCAGACGTTTCTCTTAATTATGACAGTGGTTATTGGTATGACCATAAATTTCACAAAACATAAAATGCTCACTTTTTCCTTTAGATTAGCCTGAAGAACCATCACCACTGTCCCAAAAGTTGTTGTGACCCTGCTGTTTTGGTAAAGTGGTATTCCTACCTCTGAGCTGCTGTGCCACTGAATAGCAAGTCTGATTATGAGACCTCATGCAATGAAGGTCTAAACCATACTTGCCTCTACTCTGCCTTTTTGAAGTCTAAGAGAGAGACTTTAGCTCTTTCAGCATGGAATTATAGTCACTCAGAAAGGAAAAGATTTAAGCAGTCCTTACAGGGACTTAGAAAATTCCTCTAGAATTATTCAGAGATGAACACAAAGGGTAGAGAAAATCAAATGTAAATGATGTTCCCCTTTAATTTTTCTGTGGGTTGTATTCTAAAGCAAACAACTGTACATTGGATGACTTTTGTGGATGACGAGCTGTTTCCTTCTGTCTTTCACAAGCCTCTGTGACAGTAAGGGGTATATAAAGCTCTGAGTGAAGATCTGAAGCTGTTATTAAAATGGAAATATTCAAAGCAGGCAGGAGTCTGTGAGAGTCTGTTCTGGGGACACACTAATGCATTTGAAAGGATATTAAAGCTTAACATAGAGGGGAAATAGTTCTAATGGCAAATGTAAAGCTGCTTAACAGAATTACACCTAGAATTCTGTGTATTAGGTCTAAAACACCTCTACTCTTATATTGCTCAGAGTAAAGCTGTATGTTGGTTGTAGTTCTTTACAGTTTTACCGTTTTCTTATTTGAGATTTTAATGTTCTTAAGTGCAAACATTTTGCTCTGGTTTATGCTTTTGTAGAGTCAGTTGACAGCACTTCTCATCTTCTGTGTAGGACTTAAAGATGCACCATGTTTTGAATGTGCCATGTTTGAATCAATATGGAAAGATTACTTCTCTGTAAAAGAAAGATATGACCTTCTCTTATACAGACTCTTGAAATGGGCCCATCATGCTATAGGGTAGAGTGTGTATCTAGAAGAGGAGAGTATTTCCTGAAAGTAGGAAAAAAGAACCAAGGGAAAAGTTAAGTCAACATCAAGAAGGATTTAATGTTTATATTCACATGTAGGAACCTGACCCTATTCTTAGGCTAAAAAAAAAAGTGAGGGGAGAGCTATTCAATAAACAGTTCTCAAGCAACAACACAAGTAAAACGGGGACCAAGCCAGTGGTGTGGTAATAGTCTTTTTGCAGTCTGGATGAGTCACATGGTTAAGTTGTAGTCATTACTATTTTCTAAATATTGTTGGGTATGGAGGGTAATTTTGATTTTTTTCATCTTTCAATATACCATCCAATACCAAATATTCCAGAGCATGCCACAAACACAAAGTAGTAGGAAAACACTGAAACTGTTTAGTTGTACTTTAAGGTACCAGGTAGTAAAATAAAATAGAAAGTAAGGCTTCTGCCTTTGAAGAATTTACAATTCATCTAAGGAGATGAAATATTTACTGCAGTGTAAGAATATTTAAAATGTCATATATGAAGAAGTGTGAACTATCATGAAATATCATAAAAATGAAAACCAAAAGTTCAAAAGAGACAGTAACAGAGGGATCAGAGTTGGAGAATTTACTGAATAAGGATTTGAGGGTTTCCCATTTATCATTAAGGGGGAAAAAATCCAGAATATTATAGGTGGGAGAATGGTATCTGTTACACAACTGTGTAAATACAGAATCTGACAAGGTTGAGGAATTACAATATTTGTCAATATTATTATATTAATCACTTAAAATTAGAACAATTTTATTTCCTTGTAAGTACATAGATGCCACTGTGATTTGGATATGTTACACTTCAATTCACAAAATAAAGATGACTACCATCTCTGATTACTTCATATATGGTTATCACACAAGTATTTCTACCTACTGAGATACTTAGATAAAATCTTTATCTGAGAAATAAACAAGATACAAAAATAGGATATCAAAACCCAGGTACCCTATTGCTTGAGCACATATATTTTAATTTAACAAGATTATTGCATAAAATTATAATGTACTTTGGAAAACATTGATTACAAGTCGCAGATGCACAGGCTATGCTTACCTAAAGAAAATCTGGGGGAAAGCAGGGTTTGAATTCAATTCATATTTTTCAATATATTCCAAATTATAGCCCAAAATAAGTGTTAAAATATTTATAATGTTGGAATATTATGATTTATAAGAAAAATATATATGGTTATTTAGATTACTAAAATATATTTTTCATATATATTTGGCTTTTGTCCATGGTTCCTGGCTCACAGTTCCCTTGGAATTTTTTAATTGTTGAGAGTGGTAAAGATTTTTTTCTTATGTTAACGAGGTGGCTTTTAAAAAGCACCTAAGAATAAGGGCTGGTTGTGAGATTAGAGGTTTAGAAGTTTGAGTCCCAGGGTAACTCTATCCTTCAGTCCTTGTAGGACTGAACCTTTAATTTATGGAATTTCAATCTACCTTCTGGTAGAGAGTGTTGGAATTCAATTGTGGCTGTGGGGAAGACACTCACCTTCCACACACACACATTGGAATTGGGTCTAGGAACCAAATTAAATGTCTGCAGCCAATTCTGTCAGCATGTTCATTCACTATTTAGTCCTAAAGGAAAGGATTTGCCTCTTATGATCAAACCAAAAAAGAATTTTTAAAGATGTTTCATTTTGAACACAAGAATGAAAATAATTGAGAATTATACTGTTGGTTTGATTTTGTCTCCTCCTAGCACTTTATTTATTGTTGATCCTAGTTATACCCTTCCAATTTGATAATGTCTTTGTTGACTTTATTTTATAAAGATAGTTAAATCTTTGTCCTTTACAGTCTAATAGAGCGAATATTAACCCTGTTTCTCCATTTGAATTTGTATAAATTAATTGATAACTCTGACCTCAGTTTTATTAACTGCAAAATAGAAATAGCAGTGAATATATCTCAGGGTTATAAGCATTAAGTGGGATACTGTATTTATAGTGGTTAATGTAGAGTACCAGTTATGATTATCTTATAAAACATACTTTTAAATATGATATCTTTGCTTTGTTATGAATGAAAAATTTTTCCAAAATAAAGCAGAATGGAGGTGGAAAAATACAGAAATAGTGGAACAAATAGAAAACATAATAAAATAAAGGTAAATGGAATAAACTCCATTTAAAAAACAAAGATTTTCAGGCTTTTTAAAAAATCTAGCTGTATACTGTTTACAAAGACACATTGGAAATTTATAGATAGAGAAATGTAAAATTCAAAGGAGGGCAAAATATATAGATAAAGTCTAGCCAAATTAAAGCTGGTATAATTATATTAATTTCAAACAAAATAGAAAGGCAAGAAGCATTACAACAGATAAAGAAAATTTTTCATGATAATACAAGTTCCAAATCTCAGGAAAATAGTAATTGTAATTGTTATGAACTTAATAATAAAACTTCATAGTTTTTACAGAAAAATTGACAAAACTATGAACTAAAATCTACAATTCTAATTTATTATTTAATACTTTAAATAACATTGACTAAATGATAAATGAGGCAGATAAAATGGTAAAATATTAAATTTAGCCAAAGTACAAGTTCATCTAAGGGACAGACATTGAAATATCATAACCAATAGCTGTGATGTATTCTTTTAAAGCATAACTAGAACATAAAATTGGCTATGTGCTAGGCTGTAAAAACTAACCTTGACAAAACAAAGATTAATATCATAAAGACCATACTGTTTGACTACAGTGTAATTGAGTTAGCAATTAACAACAAAAACTATAATTCATAATAGACATTAAATAATATTTAGAACTGAATCATTTAAAAAATACTAGATATCAAAACTTTTGGGATGTAGCTGAAATGAAATTTAGACAAACTAAATATTTACATTATAAATGAAGAAAGTTTAACCTTACAAGTTGAGAAGTTAAGGGAAAAAAGAATAACAGGAAAAGATTGGAGAAAATAATTGATATAAGAGAAGTTAATGTTACAGAAAATAAATATTAGGATCAATAAAACACTTAAAAATACAATTAAAATAGACAAAACTCTAGAAAAAAATTAAACAAAAAAGAAAAAATAAAATTCTTGTAAACAATACTAAGAATAAAAATGGGACGTAACTACTGACATAGGAGAAATTAAACACAGAGTAAGGAACTGGTGAATAATTTTATACCAATAAACTTAAATATATATAAAATTGATGTTATTAAAATGCATTTATTAAAATTATTTGATGAGAAATCAGTACGAGAAAGGAAAATTACAAGCTGATTATTCATGAAAATAGGTGCAAAAATTCCTAAGCAAACCAAAACCAGTAATGTGTAAAAATTATACCTAACAGTCATGTTGGATTTGTCCCAGAAATAAAACGTTGTTTAACATTAGAAAATTAATTATTACAACATTAACAGCTTAAAGGAGATAAATTATAGAATCATATTTTTAAACCCAAAAAGTTATTTGATAAGATTTAATAAGATAGAAACTTTTAGTATAAAACTAGGAACAAAAGGGACTTCCTAAAATTGACACAGAATATCTACAAAACCTCGAAACAAATATGATAAATGAGAAAACATTGAAAGTGCTACCTTTAAGATTATGAAAACACAAGAATCTTTGCTATGGAAAGCCACTTCACCACTTTTTTTTCCATGGGACTGTGGGTTTTCTTCAGGTGTGTCAAAATGGAGGGAAAATATTAGGAATCATCAAAGGAGTCAGAGGTCAGCTGTTTATTGTAGCATCTAATAAAGATGTGAGGAGCTGGACTCATTACAAGTAATTTTGCATGATGGGATTATTATGGTGATGCTGATGACTTTGTATAGCACAATTCCAAGTTATTAATTTAGAGTATATTAAATCTTTTTTTCCAATTTGTGTACTTACTATCTACTAAGAAATTAAAAATTACTTTCCCAGTAATCAGAACACTGTAGGTCTACTTAATCAGTTGTTGTTTTTTTCTATAATGCTCTCTCTTTTCACTGTGAAATATCTATCTTTTATCTTAAAAAAAACCCATTTTCTTCTGTTTACCACAGTAATACATAGGGTTGCCTTTTGGTTAGACTAGATACAAAAGAGCAGAGAGTAAATTTGTGTTTTACATAACATGACAGATTTTTAAAGTTAAGATTGGGGACCAGCCTTTTTCAAATTCTACAGGGGATAAGATGGAATGAGTTCATTAAACTGTATCATACCATACTGATTTAAGTTTTAAGGAAAAAAATTATTTTTAAAGAATTACACTAAATTCTATGTGAGGACAGCTATTTCATTTGCTTTTTTGTAATTTTTTTTTTTTTTAAGAGAGAGAGAGAGCACAGGCATTGGAGGAGCAGAGGGAGAGGGAGAGAGTCGTAAGCAGGCTCCAAACCCATGGCAGAGCCTGATGCGGGGCTTGATGCACTCGATCTCATGATTGTGAGATCATGATCTGAGCCGAAATCAGGAGTCAGATACTTAACTGACTGAGCCACCCACGTGCCCCTTTTTTTGTAAATCTTAATATGGCTTTGATTTACCTCTATCTGGAAAGAGTAATATCAAAATCCCTTTGTCAAGTGAAGGAGTCCTACAAAAATTTTCACCTGTTTCATTTACTTTTATTTTCCTAGTCCATACATGTACATTTAATTTTGCTTCACTGTATTGTCTTTGCTCCTTTGTGAAAGATCAGTTGACTATATTTGGGTATTTCATCAATACCACCCTGTCTTCATTACTGGAGCTTTATAGCAAATCTTAAAGTTAACTAGTGTCAGTCCTCCAACTTGGTTCTTCTCTTTCAATATTGTGTTGTCTGTTCTGGGTCTGTGTTTTTTCATATAGGCTTTAGAATCAGGTTGTCAATATCCACAAAATAACCTGCTGCAATTTTAAGTTGAGAGTGTATTAAATCTATAGATGAAGTTGGGAAGAACTGATATCTTGACAATATTGAGTCTTTCTATCAATGAACACATTTATTTAGTTCTTCTATGATAACTTTTATCAGAGTTTTATAGTTTTCCACATATAGGTCTTATACACATTTTGTTGGGTTTATACCTAAATATTTCATTTTGGGAAATGGTAATGTACATAGCATTGTGTTTTTCATTTCAAATTCCACTTGTTTATTGTTGGTAAATAATAAAACAATTGAATTTTATCTATTAACCTGTATCACGCAGTCTTTCCACAATTTTTTATTAGGCCCAGTATTCTTTGTTGATTCTTTGGATTTTCTACACAATCATATCATCTGCAAAAATAAATAATTTTCTTCTTTCCAGTATGTATATCTTTTTCTCTTTTTCTTATTTTATTGCATTAGCTAGGACTTTCAGAAGAATGTTGAAAAGTTCTGGTGAGCAGGGACATCCTTGCTTTGTTCTTGATCTTAGTGAGAAAGCTTCTCATTTCTTAGCATTAAATTATGATGTTAACAGTAGTTTTTTTGTAGATGTTCTTTATTTAGTTGAGGAAGTTCTTTTTCATTTCTAGTTTGCCAAGATATGTAGATTTTTAATGGGGAGCATTTTGAATCTTATAGGTTCCATGGATGGGGTTCAGATAATCTGTTAATCCTCTAGAACATTACATATAAACATATTTTCCCATGAATAACTATCTAACTAAAATAAAAATTTAATAACCACATTATATCTCTCCCTCTCTCCCTCTTTTTTAACAACTAACTTGATTTCTAACTTAATACCTTTTTGAATCTAGCACTCTGTTAGAAATACTCTGCAGACAATTGGTCTTGGGCTGAATCTAAGGTAAAATAAACAGGAGACTATTTGCTTGTGTCTATTTAGTTCTTTCAGATATTGCCTGGCTTTGTGCATGTCAATTCAGACCCCTTTTTGTTAGGGGAGAGATATCAGAAACAAATATTATTCCCTCAAAAAATTCCATATTTCTTCTGGCTAGTAATTAATCAAATTTCAGTGTTCCTTAACTGGGCTGTCAATTTGGACTTAGGTGAAGAGTTAGTGCCTCTTTTTAATTTTTCTTTCTTTCTTTTTTCTTTCTTTCTTTTTTTTTTAACATCTACAAGGTGACTTCCAGGAGCAAACCATATAAAGTGGCATATTTCTGGGATTATATTGATATAATTACTTTTTTAAAATTATATTTGGATGTGTATGCTATTTCATTTTAAGAACTTATTTTTTTTTCACAAAATCTATTTTTTTAACTTTAAAAAATTTTTTAATATTATTTAAGAGACACAGAGACAGTGCGAGTGGGAGAGGAGTAGAGAGAGAAGGAGAGAGAATCCCAAGCAGACTCTGCACTGTCAGCACTGAGCCTGATGCAGGGCTTGAACTCACAAAACTGCAAGATCACGACCTGAGCCGAAACCAAGAGTCGGACACTTAACTAACTGAGCCACCCAGGCGCCTCACTCACAAAACCTATTTTTAATAGCTTATTCATATTTTAGCAATGATTTACCCCCTTAATTCTTTAATGCAAAATATGACTTAAAAATTCTTACCCAGTATCTACATCAAATAGATTTCCCCAAATATCATTTAGTTCTAATTGTTCAGCTTCACTCTCACTTTTGATATTTCTCTTGTGAGAATCTATTCAAAATTTTAGTGAGGTTCTAAATGATCAATATTGGTAACCAGTAATTATCATTACTAGAAATTGTGTAGCTCACTCTTCTAGTTCTTGTACTGGCTTCCCTACCTATCCCTCCCCTAAGACGGTAACTTCTCAAAGTGATGGGGAGCTTCATTTTGGGTTCACTGTACAAGTCACCAGCTCAGAAGGAATGCTTCTCAACAGTTTGAACTACAATGGTTGCATCATTGCAAAACCAAATGGTTTCTCTGCCTCTAGTCTTTCCAACTTTAAAAGTCTTCTCTGCTCTACTGTAAGAGTAATACACTGAAGGCCTAAATCTATCTTTTTAAATATTTTTTATTGACTTTTCTCTCATAGCAGATGATAGGAGTTGAGATCCTCTATTGCCTACCCCTAAACTTTTCCAGCTTCAACTTTCCCTATATGTGTGTCCACTTGCCTCCAGGTATCTGGAACTGACTGTACTTTTCACTCTACACTCACCATGCCATTGTATATATTGCTCCTTTTGTCCAGAAACCCTCTCCTCTGCTACTGTCCCTCTCCAACTCCTTTGCCCAACTGCTACATGCTGTCAATGCTCAGATTAGAAAGAATATCCTCTAAGAAGTTAATATTGTTAAAAAAAACTTTGACTTCATGGGTTCCCAAAGTGTCTTGGGGAAACCTAGGACTTCCTTGATCATACTTTGATAAATACTGCTTTGATATATTACCACTTGATACTCCCTTAACCATTGCAAACTTTTCTAGATTTCCATAACTTAATGAGCATAATCTGCTAAGAAACAATAGAAAACTATTTCCTAAAGTAAATCCTGAGACATAACTAGGCTTCCTATGCAAATATGGCTCCCTGGTCAACTAGGTTGGAGAGACCCACAAATAAAGATTAATGCCTTTCTGCATTGCAGGACTTGTCAGGACCTTTATTATGATAATTTGCACTGGGAACATTTAAGTATGAGAAATCACATTCAATGTGTTTAAAATTTGTTTTACTTGACTGATTTTTTGCAGAACATCTTATGGGAATAATGATATAAAAGATAATGAATAAGACAATCTGAAATTTATACAATGTTGCCACTTTAGTTTTCAAATATGGGCCTTCTCAGATTTGATTATTTGCCTACTTTGTTTAACTATCACAGTCCAGATCTTATACACTTTTATTTATTGATTAGAAGAGTTTATCTGCATTTTTTGCATTAGTTAATCAGATTCCTGTTTTGAAATCTCTCCAGCAACTCATTTCAGGACATTTTCTAATCCAATTGTTTACTTCTCCAATGATTTCACCACTCCCTACCTCCACAAATACTGTTGAAATACTAGAACCTTGTGATTAAAGATTACAATTGTTCTTTTAATTTGTCATCCTTGAGTTCGCTTTTAATAAGACAGTCACTTGGAGATGGAGAAACATTGAGCAGAAATGGGTAGTATGCATCCTTACAATAAGGGAAGCTTTTCTCTTCCCCCTCCATTGTTCTCTACCTTGTGATTATTTATTCATATAGTCAGTTTCTGTATATTAAATGAGAAGTAGAAAAAATATCACCCTCTGTCTTCTCATTAGTCTTCATCTTCAGTACTTAGAAAAAAATTATTTTATTCAAAAGGGAAATGATCAAATGAAGTTGAGTGAAGCCCAAGGTAGAATTTTGGCAAAAAACACCAGATATATACACCCTGAAAATTTTCAGGATTTTAAATACCTTTGGATTTAAATCCATTTGAGAAATGCTGGGTTTTAAAAAGCTAAATAGTTTCCTTGCTATGGGATCTCTCAGAGCTAGTGTGCATTATCAATTGCTGAAAGGAGGCTAGAATGTACAGAATGCCCACACATGACTGATGATGTAAAACATAACAGGAGAATGTCTCAAACTGGGGTGCGGCAGAATACATTTTGGAAACAGTTGTTTAGATAAAAGTGGGCATTCTACTGTTGGTAAAGCATGGGGAAGTTATGTAAGTTGTTTTGTTATTTGTTTTTAATATGGTGTACTATTAGAAATAGATTTTTAATTATTTCATGTATGGGTAGAAAGAGGTCAGGAAAACTATCGCTTTGAGTCACTAATATTAGAGCATATTACAGAAATGGGAAGGGAGGAAATATTCTAGGTTTTCAAGTAACTACAACAACACTTAAAATACTCTGTTTATACCTGACACTAAAATCAGATTGATGAATAAGCACTTTCTATTGGAAACCCAGCTGAAGTGTGACCAGCATTTTTCATTGAATTGAAATGCACAGGCTGATTTCAAGTTGGTGAAGGGAATTGGTCCTCTTTCACAGTATCCATAAACAAGGTCTGAATCCAGCTGACTAGAGCCTGAGAACATGCTAGGGTGCTTCATATTCAATACACAGCCCTATAAAGAGAAGAAAAATGAGCCTTGTCCAAAACTCTTACCTCAGCACCCACTGGCAAAAATAAAATGTAAGCTGGGGACCAGGTCTCTTTGAAGCTGATTTTTTAAAAACTCTCTAACAGGCCTCTGGTGGTTACAGATATTGATCGTCAGAAAGTAATCTGTTCAGGTTTGGGGGCATGCCAGTACAAATTGTGGAATGCATTCCTTCCTCTCCAAGGACATGTTGAGCTTTTTATATTGTCTATACTGGTTCACTTGTCAGCTGTCTACTCTATTTGACATGAATTATTTTCTACCTTTTGTGGATGTATAATTAAATATATTTTTAAAATAGGAAATTTTATTAATATAGAATCTTTAGCTTGAGTCAAAACATTTTTTTCATCTTTTTTAACCCTCATTTTTCTTCCATAATCATTATTTGATTCCCTCTGGCTGCCTGCTACTTATTTGTAGTAGTACCATTCATCCATTGAGACCTTTCCATCTGTCACACAGCTTTGCTTTCTTTCCCCAGAAGCTTTATTCTCCTACTGTGCCATATTTACCTTTTTTTTTTTTTTTTGTCTACTGGTTGGATTGAGCATTCTTTTGTGCAGGTGTTTTCATCTTTTATTTTTTTTTGTAATTTAAAAAATGTATACAAAGCAAATGATGCTGAATTAGGTGACAGTGACACTCAGAAGGGACATGTTTGCTAAACAATATAATTTTTAAAAAATTTATGCCTTTATTTGATAAGTAGATATATAGGAGTATATCTAATACAGTTCTGAATGTTAAGTGAAATTGTAGGAATTGTTTCAATTAGTATTTGCATATGGGTAAACAGTGACACTGATATTTTAATTTCTATGTGTCTATGTGTTTACTAAGTATAATTGCTCATTAAAGCCTTATTTACTGTGAATTTCAATGCTTAGAAATACTTAAGCACAAAGACTAACATTTCTGGATACCACTTCACCTCAGAGATTACCATCAAGTTCTGTTATAACGTTAGTATCTTCAGATGAGACAGCAGATTCTAGAGATAGGAAGATAAATGCAAACATTAATAGGAGCAAAAGTTATTAAAAGTCTTCAGTTTGCTTACATTAGTGGAGACATGTCATTAATTCTGTTATGGTTATGGCTTGTTATGCCCATTCAACTAACAAATAATTTGGTTCACTTTGTGAGGTTTGCAGATGACCAAGTCCACATGTCTTAAACTACCACTCTTTTACATCAGGTTGAACTCACTTCCTAAGGGGACATATGCTAAGCAAAAGGGGCAGCTTTTGCCGTCAAGGGGTTCACAGTCTGTTTGAGGAAGAAAGAACACTGACTTTTTACTTAAAGCATCCATCATTGCACAGGACACTGAGAATATGTTTGCTAAGGGATGATAGATTACGTGCTGATCACACCTGGTTAGGGTCAGGAAAGGAAAAAAAAACATGAAGTATTTTCAAACAGTGTATTAAAGATTAGGAACATATTAGGGGATAGAATTAAGGATGATACTAGCAATCAGAAGAGTAGTAGGTAGAGAGTTATGCAGGATGGAGTAAATAGCTCAGAAGAGAAGCATGCAGAAATTTTTCTGAGGGAAATTAGAGATGGAACTGAAAGCCTAAATAATTATTGACAGCCAACTGTATGTCAGTGCCTGAACAATCAAAAATGATGAGTGAAAGTTCTTGCCTATAAGAAACTCATAATCTAGTAATGTAAATAAGACAAATATGTAAATGATATTTAAATTGTTTTCTTGAACTGATAGAATTCTGGTTATCAGAGCAAGTTTTCATAGAGAACAATACAAACCTGGATGAAACACAAAAAGTAGCCAATTGAAAGCATTGTAAGGAAACCAAAATAGGCAGGTTTTGAAGGGCTAAGGCATTTGGAAAAGGAAAATATAGTGAGGTGAAATTGACATTCTGTGATTTTGTTCCCCTTGAGAGATTTGCAGATTCCTAAACTTTTGGGATAGGAATCCAAGAAGTCAGGGAGAACTAGAAGAGTTTTTGGTAGATTCACAGTGCTAGGGAGATAAATATGGAAAGTTAAGCTCTTCCAAGGAGAAGGGACCCTGAAGAAAACCTAGGTTTGGATCTGAGAACCTTGAAGGGATATGTCCTAGGAGTAAGGATAAGTCAGAAACAGTCCAGACCTCACGCGTTTTGAAACTCAGTCTTAAATCATCTTGATTTCTAATAAAAATAAGGTGATCTGTCCTATTCACATTGCCTGCCTGGAAAAAAAAATAACATCACCTGGAGTCTTTAAATCTCTATATTCTTCATCTGAAATTTATTTGGGAAAAATACCATACATTAGCAGATAGGAAAACATGAACAAAATCCCAGGAAGAAAGAAACAAGTAAAAGAAAGAGGCCTACAAATCACAAAATGCTGAAATTCAGAATATATAATTTAAAGATATCTGTGATTGGGGCACCTGGGTGGCTCAGACAGTTAAACGTCTGACTTTGGCTTGGGTCATCGTCTTGCGGTTGGTGAGTTTGAGCCCTGCATTGGGCTGTGTGCTGACAGCTCAGAGCCTGGAGCCTGCTTCAGGTTTGGAGTCTCCCTTTCTCTCTGTCCCTCCCCCTTTCACTCTCTGTCTCAAAAAGAAATAAACATTAAAAAAAATAATAATAAATAAAGATATCTGTGATTAACACTTTTAAGGGAATAAAAATTCACTGGAGTACTTCCCACAGAATGGAATCAATAAATAAGAACCACATAGATATTCTAGAACTATAAAATAAAATTACAAATCACTGAAGTTAATAACCAATAGATGGTTTTAACAGTTTATACACATAGCTAAGAAGACTAATGAACTGGAAGTTAGATCAGTAAAAAATATATGTATATATTAAGACTGGATTTCAGTCTTAATAGGATTTCAGTGTCAGCCATGATAGAGTGATAGAATCTGAATTTACCATCCTGCCTTAAACACCTAGAAAATTAAAAAAAAACTGTATGAAACAACTATTGTAAGATATTGGGAAATAGGTACAGAACTATTGACCATTGGGAGGATGAAAACATATGAGCTAGGCCTAAAAATTACTCTAGCTTTCTGCATGAGGGTAATTCTGGTCCATAAAAAAATGAGGGGAAACAAAACAATTTATCAGTGTCTCTGAGTGAAGGGACAGAGATTAGAAAAATGGGGAAATTGAGGTTTCTAGGATTTTCAGGGCAGAGTATCAGACAGTTCAGAACTATGTAATAACTTCAGAATTGGTCCAATAGAAATCTGTGCATGAATAGGATAAAATTGTATAAGTCTGGCCAAAATCAAATCCCAAGAAGTGGAAATTTAGTGGAGCACTTTAAGCCAAAAAATTTCCAGAACTCATACAATTCACTCAACTGCGTAAGTTCCCACCAGCTGGCACAGAGTAACATTGTTGAAATCGTAGTATATCTGGACCCACTCTAAAAAATAATAAATAAGGCTTCAAAATGATCAAATTGGGTCACAAGTAAGTTAAATGTTCTGCAGAACAAAGTCCAAAATACTAAAAGGGAATAAAACAAAATCCAGTATTTGGCAATATAAAACTTATGATATAGGACATCTAATAAAACTTTGCTAGACACAGAGGAAGGAAGAGATGTGGAAAATACGAAAAGAACCAAAAAGAATGACTAGAAAAAAAATTACGAAATACAAAACAACATTTTCAAGGGATGGGACTAACAGAAGATTAGACACTGCAGTAGAAAAAGTTCAGTTATTTGATGACGTAGCAATAGAAAATAGCCCAAATAAAACACAAAGAGAAGACACAACAAAATGAATGGGGAGTCGGTACTTATGAGACATTATTGAGTAGCCTAACATAAATGCAATTGGATTTCTAGACAGAAGAAGGGATTGAAAAATATTTGAAAAAGTAATCACCAAAAATATAATTCAAATTTGATTTAAAAAGTTATAAACCTTCATATTCAAACCTAAGCAGGATAAACTTAGTGAGACAACACACACACACACACACACACACACACACATCATGAACATCATAATGAAATTGCTGAACATAAGTGATAAATCAGCCAGAAGGGGGAAAAAACAAAGAGAAACAAAGATAAGAATTATTGTAAACTTTTCATCAGAAACTACAGAAGCCAAAAGATAATAGAATGTTATCTGTAAGTGTATAAAAAAAGAAACTATCAATTTGTAATACCTATAATTTTTATACCTAGTAAAAGCATCTTTCAAAAGTGAAAGAAAATTATTTTTTTTTCAGACAGATTAAACCAGAAAGAATTCATCACCAGCAAACCTGTGGTGTGAGACATGTAAAAGGAAGTTCAGACAGAACTAAAATGATAAACAGATGGAAACTTCAATCTACACAAAACAATGTAGAGTACTGGGAGCAGTAAATACAGAAATAATGAAAAAGTGTTTTCTCATTTCAAATGTTTAAAAAGAGAAATGAATTTTCAAAAGAAAATAATGACATATATTGTGAGGTTTATAACATATGTAAATAATGTCTGACAATGATAAACAAATGAAATAAAAGTAGAAATGAATGTATACTCTTGTGAGATTCTTATATTATTCAAGAAGTTGTTTAACATTACTGAAAGGAATCCTCTTAAGGATGCATATTTTCAACCCTAAAGCAACCACTTAAATTAAAAACTAGCTAATAGTGTATATAAAATGAAATCATAAGAAAGTCAAACAAAGGAAACAAAGGAATGAAGAAAACAAAAGCATGTGGAACAAATAAAAAATAAAAACAAAGATGTTAATTTTAAGCCCAACCATATTGACTAACATATTAAATGTGTATGGCTAAACAATTAAAAGGCAGAGATATGCAGACTAGATGAAAAACTATCACCCATTCATAAGTTACATACAAGAAAACTATACGATAGCAGGAGTACTATGTTAAATTAAAAAAAATAGATATAAGGGTGCCTGGGTGGCTCAGTAGGTTAAATGTTGGACTTTTGATTCTGCTCAGGTCATGATCTCATGATTTGTGAGATTGAGCACTGCATGGGGCTCTGCACTGACAGCATGGAGCCTGCCTGGGATTTTCTCTCCTACTCTTTCTGCCTTTCCTCTCCTCATACCCTCTCCCTCTCTCTCTCAAAATAAATAAATCTAAAAAAATTAAAAAATAAATAAAATAAATTATGAGAGATAAAGACGAATGTTACATAATTATAAAGGACTGAGTCATTAAGACATAACAATGCTAAGTGTGCATGGACCCTGAAAGGACTTTAAAATACATGAATCAAAAGTTGACATAATTAAAAGGAGAAATAGGTGTCCATGATTAATTGATAGAATAATAATTAATAGAACAATTGGAAAATTTATGAGTATATAGAAAACTTGAAAAAAACTATCAATTAACTTGATTTAATTGATACTTAGAGAACAGTCCACCTAACAATAGTGGAATACATATTCTATACCACACACTAGCCCATGCAATAAGCCTCATTAAAATCAGAGTATGTCCTCTGCTTACAGTATATTTAAATGAAAACAAAGAACAGAAAGATAGATGAGAATCCTCCAAATATTTAGAAATTAGACATACATTTATAAATAGATCATGGCTAAAATAATAATAAGAGAAATAAGAAAATATTTTTAAATGAATATAAATGAAACAACATATCAGAACTTGCAGGTTCAGCTTAAGCAGAACTCAGAGAGAAATTAATAGTTTTAACTGTTTAAGTTAGGAAAGAAAGTTTTAATTAAGCTTCCATTTTAAGAAACGAGAAAAAAGTTAAACCAAAAACAAGTAATGGATAAAATCATAAATTAAAAAAATCATTAAGATATAAAACAGACAAACAGACAAATCATTGAGATGCAAAACAGACAAATGTTTTACCTAGAAAAGCAATCAAAAGTTGCTTCTTTGGAAAATATTCATGCCCAAAGATCTGCAGAAAAGAGTACTAGATACACATGGGAAGAAAATGAAAGGTGTAACATGTGGAATTAGAGCCACAGAAAGAGAAGATAGATTGAGAAAATCAATATTTGAAAAAAAAATTGGAACAAGAATTTCCCCACATTTTTTAAATACATAAATCTACAAATGCAAAAGGCTTTAAAAGGCACAAGAAGGATAGGTAAAAAGTCAATACTTAAGCACATCACAATAATGCTACCAAATACCATGATAAAGACAAAAATGAAGATATTTTCAGTTAAACAGTAACTGGGAAAATTTCTCACCAGCAGATGGACATTAAAAGCAATACTAACCAGATTTTTCAGGCAGAAAGTCAATGTTTCCAGAGAGAAGCACAAAACAGCATGAAGGATTAAAGTGCAATGGAAATGATAAATATGTGGTTATTTAAAATTATTGATTGTATATAAGAATTAACATTTAAAAATAAACATATTAAAGTGATATAACACATGGAAGAGAGTACTAAGTAAACATAACCTGTTTTAAAATACTTTTCATTTCTGGAAGGCAGAAAACTACTAATTTATTGTCAAAATGCATGTTGATAATATCTGTGTTAACTTCTTGGGGAATAGGTTTTAAAATGTGTGACTAACTAGCTAATAGAGGAGAAAATGGAATAGTAAGAAATTCTTAGTCCAATATAGAAAAATAAAGGAGAAAAAATAGCAAGAACAAATTGGATATATACAAAGCAAATAATAAGATGGTAGATTTCTGTTCAACTATATTAGTAGTTTTATTAAATATAAACAAAATTAGAAAACAAATCAGACAGGATTAAAAAAACACTATAATATGTAGTTCTTACAAGACAGCATAAATAACAGAACACAAAAGGCTGAGGCACACATTAAAACCTGTTGTAACTATTCCAACAAAAGATAGTGGAATTTAAGGCAAAAATATTTTCCTAAAGAGGAAGATTTCATAATGGTTAAAGGATCTACTAGGAAAATAAAACATTTCTGAATTTATATACAGATAATAATATAACATCAAAATAGATAAAGCAAAACCTGAAAGGACTATAAAAAGAGTATTACAGAATCATATGTGGAGATTAAATCCATTTCTTTGACTAAACAATAAAATAAGGAGATAAAATTAATATAACATTAGAAGATATGAAAACCACAATTTACAAATGTCATTTAATAGATATATTTAGAACACTGACATAAAAATACATTTCCATAAAATGTATTGGATGTTCATAAATTTCAAAGACTTGAACTCAGAGTATGTTCTCTGATGAAAATGGAATTAAGGTTAAATGTATTGCTAAAATTATAAAAAGGAACTACCCAATTGTTTGGAAATTAAGCACTATACCTCTAAAGTATCCATGAATCAAAGGAAATATGGAGGAAATAAGGAAGTATTGTGAATTGAATAACAGTGAAAATATATTGAAACCATGGGGTGCAGCTAAAGCCTGCTTAGAGGGAAATACATAGCCATAAATGCATACAGAGAAAAAAATAACAAAAAGTAAATTCAAAGAAAGTAGCAATAAAGAAATAATGGCAATATGAACAGAAAATAATAAGAAACAAAATCATAATTGAAAATATCAGCACAACCAGGAGATGGTCCTTTGAAAGAGTA
The DNA here is from genome assembly GCF_018350195.1 of Panthera tigris. Taxonomy (NCBI): domain Eukaryota; kingdom Metazoa; phylum Chordata; class Mammalia; order Carnivora; family Felidae; genus Panthera; species Panthera tigris. The sequence goes on from NC_056664.1 coordinate 87,379,778, forward strand.
AAAGGACTGATAACCTCCCAAGATTGGTCAAAATAAAAAAGATGGTACAATGTACCAATAACAAGGATTTTTAAAAACTCACAACACTAGAGATCCTGATAATATGAAAAATGATCAATCCTAATAACATGAACAGTACGCCAATATGCCAATATGTTTGAAAATGTATATGAAATTCAAATTCCTGGAAAAATTCAAGTTGTCAAGCTGGATACAAAAGGTAATATAAACATGGACAGTATTATATCATTAAAGAAATTGAACCCATACTTTTTAACCCTCCTGCAAAGAAAACTCCAGGTCTAGATAACCTCAAAGGAACCTCAGAAGAAGTCATGACAATAATTTTACACAAACTTTTCTAAGGAATAAAAAATAAATAGTTTTCATCTCATAAGTGTGTGTTTTATGAGACAAGCATAAACTTTATATCAAACCTGACAAAGACTTTACAAGAAAGGAAAATTACAAACTGATCTTTTATGAACATAGAAAAATAATAATAAACTCAAAGTCAGCATCTAAAGTCCAACAGCACATGAAAGTTTTAATATGCAACAAAAAATTAGATTTATTTCAGGAATCCAGGTGTGTTCAGTATTCAAAAATCAGTTTGTATATTTTACTCCATCAACCAAAATAAAAGAGAAAAATTATATGATCATTTCAAAAGATGCAGAAAGCACTTGATAAAATTTCACACTGATTTATGATAAAAACTCTAAGCAATCCAGGAACAGAAAAGCATTTTCTTAATCTAGCAAAGGCATCTATAAAATTTATAATATTGTTAATATTGATTTGTGGATTAAGTTTTCACATACTTAACTACTAGAGCCAGCAGCTCTACTCCTAAAGATATATATACCTCCACAGTGCATAGTTATATGTACCAAAAATATGTAAAAGAACATTCATAAAAAGACATCTTTAGAATAGCTTTTAACTAGAAACAAGCCAAATGTATAGCTGTGGTAGAGTAGATAAATAAATTGTTATGTACTTAAACAATAAAATATTGTACAGCAATAAAAATGAGCAAACTAATGCCCCATGAAAAAATATGAACTTCACAAATGTAATTTGAACAAAAGAAGCTTAGGCACAAAGAGTATAAGTAATTCCATTTATGTGAAGTTCAAAAATTATCTATGGTGATAGAGGTCAGAATAATAGTTCCATTTGCAGACTAAGGACAAGAAAGTAGGATAAGGGTAACTCAGGCCTCCAGGCAATTTTTATTTATTAATCTATGGATATATGGGTATATTCACTTTGAAACAGTTAATCAACATGCATTCTTGTGATTTGTGCACTTTCCTGAATGTATGCTTGCTATGGATTGAATTGTGCCCTCCGCCAAAATTCACATGTTGAAGCCCTAACCCTCAATGTGATTGTATTTGGTGATGGGGCGTTTGAGAAATAATTAGTTTTAATTGAGGTCATGAGGGAAGCACCCTCAGAGAAAGCTGTCTATCTGTCTTTCTGTCTCCCTCTATCTGCCATTAGAGGGCTCAGAGAGAAGGTGGCCATCGGCAAACCAGGAAGGGAGTATTTTTTATTGTTTATTTTTTAATAAACAATTTCTTTAATGTTATATTTATTTTTGAGAGAGAGCATTCAAGCAGGAGAAGGGCAGAGAGAGAGGGGGATAGAGGATCTGAAGCCAGCTCCATGCTGACAGCAGTGAGCCTGATGTTGGGCTCAAATTCACAAACTGTGAGATCATCATCTGAGTTGAAGTCAGACGCTCAACTGACTGAGCCACCCAGGCATCCTAAAAGGAGTATTTTTTATAATCCAATCATACTGGCACCCTTATCTCAGACTTCTACCCCCCATAACTGTGAGAAAATAAATTTCCATTGTTTCAGCTGTCACCCAGACTATATTTTGTTATGGCTGCCTTGGCTAAGGCCAATATTTTACTTCTATGAAAAAAATTTACTTATAAAAGAAAGTAAAGAAAAATGTATACTGACAAGTTTCAGGAGTGGTAGGAAGGTATAGACATTGGCAGGAACTAAAGGTATCATAGAAGTGATGTTTTTTTGGCTATTTCTCGAAGAAAGTAAAACAAAGCAGCAGTTAGAGTGAGTTTGAGGCATATTAGAAATCAGTGACAGTACATGGCCAGGGATGCCATCTTGAAAATTTGAATTTTATATGAGGATATACAATTATTATAGATTATTATGCCTGAGTATAGTAGTTCATGAAGGAAGGACTGCATGCACACTGGAGACGAGGAAATCTTATGAACACTGCCATCATAGTTCAAACCCTATAGCTTTGGAATGTTGATTCTGCTTAGTTTAATGCATAAATAATTATTGACTTATGTTCTGTGCAGGTATTTGGTGTTTGTTTTTAGAAATCTCTTTAATCCTTGCTTAATGTTCTCTCTAGTGATCCAAAAATACTGTGGAATGGTGTTTTGTTTCTTGATATGATGGACATTTCTTTGAGAATTAAGAATTTTAAAAAATACCCACAAAGACATGATGATGTCTAAGGTTTTAGGAGCCTATCTATGAGTGTCATTGCTAATAGCAACTAGATCATTTTTCAGGTAGCCAACTTCCATGTAGATTTAATCACTGTGATTAATGCCATTGTCCCTCATGTGTGTGGAATGTGAGAACAGAAGAAAGATAGGACTGTAAGCAATAAAAGATGTGTTGGTCCCAGAGAGGATAAATTTGGGAGCACCAAGGAGTATCAGAGCACTATCAGAGCTACCTGGAGGTAGATCTGTAGAATGCTGACAATATGGCCAAGTTAGAGGTATGCTGACTTTTGAAAGTATTTGTGCACTTATCACAGTGGTGATGGTTATTGATAGCAAGATACCAACAGACACAATTAGGGAATATATGATTTCTTGAATGACAAGACTATGAAAATGTATTGATGAATGAATTCTTATTTCATGAAGAATGCCTGAAAGCAGAAGACAGAGAGCAATCTCCTACTAGGAGATATTACTTTCTTAACTCTCAAATTCCATACATGGAAGTGCACAATAGCCAATGTTTCTATCTTATCAGAATAAGGAATAAGGATCCATCCTGTTCTTAGGGAGTCCACTCTGAGTTTCTCAAGCATGGTTAGAGAGTTGAAATAAATCTTCATGATCATGTATAACAATAATAGTCTCAATATACTGAGAAAATTATGGAGGAAGAGTTGAGTCAGACAGAGGTCAGTGGCAGGCAGGCAGGATCTGACTATCCTGAGTAGCACTTGGCTTCAGACCTGAAGTTTTGTTGCCATTACAACTATGAATTATGCACAATATGTCAACATGGCCAGTATACCAGGTGACTAATTCCTTCCTATTATGGCAGATTGCTTACCTGTCTAGCCAGTAGAATGGCTGTCACAGAGAAGTCACTCAGTGGAGATTTGTGAAATAATTGCACAAGTTTTGTAGAAGAGTCATGAACTCTTTGTCTTCTTAGGAAGCAAACTGAAGGCTTTGAGGACACAGATGATATTTTCATGTCTTCTTCCAGTAAGGCCATTGTTTTGAATAGGTAGGGAGAATGTACTATCAAGATAGAAAAACCCATTATTATTGTTTTTGTGGCCCATGGCTGACAGATTCAGACAAGCTGCCACCTGAACGGTGATAGAGTTCTTAGAACATCAGGAAAGGTATATTTACAATAGACTCAGTGATCTGATTAAAAAGAATTTAAAATAACATTTCAGACAGATAAAAAATTCCAATCAATATTTTAAAAACTAGGTATACCCAGCTTAGTAAATGCAATATGTATAGGATAACAGAGTCATGGAAGCAAGCATGAACACGTTGTATGGCCTAGTAAAAATATGAAACTGCATCAAGAAAGTGATTAGTTATTCTAAAGAAGAAACGAGAAAGGAAAGGATCAGGAACAGAGTAATGAATATTTTTACAAATATACACACATATAATCACATATATACACACAAATCATGTATGTGTATATAAATATATGCATATATTATAATCAACCAGATTTTATATGGTTTATATATAAACCTAAAATATTATATTTTACATGATTAACCTAAACCTAAAATGCTAAAATAAATAAAGTAATATTATTACTGAGAAAGTGTGTTTGTATATGTGTGTATGGATCCATAGCCTGACCAAAAGGAAGGTATGCCTTAAACTTATCTATTACCAGTACAAGGACTGGCCAACAGCAGAGTCAATGATGTAATCAAAAATACATGTCATGTGTTTTTACTCCCATTAGTCTCTTATAAGGTTAAGGAAGTAGTGTGATAAATTCTGCTGTTTTGTATAAGAACTTACGTATGAGGGGCACCTGGGTGGCTCTGTTGGTTAAGCATGTGACCTACTCAGGTCATGATCTCACAGTTCATGAGTTTGAGCCCAACATTGGGCTTCGCACTGACAATGCAGAGCCTGCTTGGGATTCTCTTTCTCCCTCTTTCTCTGCCCCTCCCCCACCTGCGTTTTCTCTCTCTCTCAAAATAAATAAATAAACTTAAAAAAAAGAACACATGAAATAGAAATCATGTCAAGCCTGTCAGAAAATCATACTTCTATATTCAAATTTTAAATACTCACATGAATGCATAGCCAAATATCAGTTTACAATTCCGGTCAGTAGTGTTCAAAGAGTTCAGAGAAATATGAGTATAGTTTCATGCCAAGGGACTCGAAAGATGAATACAGATAAAAAATAATGGAGAGCTAAAAAAAATGTGATTTATAATTTAAAATAATTTTAGTGAGGAAAGCAAGAGTCATGGGATGTTACTGGTGTGCAACTCTGTGTATTATCCATACCCAAAAAGCATATAAACACAGGAGATCAGATAGAGTTTATAACCAAAGGTAAGTTCAAATAAGTAGCACATTTGTGACAGCAATGCTAAATCTAGGGCCCAAATCTTAATCTTCACAGGAAAATGATCAGGGAAAATGGGCTTGGGGCGTGGACAAAATTTAGGATAAGAAGAAGAGTAAGTCTACTTCCTTTAGGAAAACATATTGCTATGACAAAAAGAAGGATAGAAGAGGAGTAAGTCTATTTCCTTTAGGAAAACATTGTCATGACAAAAAGAAGGAAAATCCCAAATTACTTAATTCTTTGTTGCTTCACTGTGATTTTTTTAAAGAAAAAGTTAATCTTTCTACAAGAGAAAGTGTAGTTTATACATGTTTAAGAACTAAATGAAGAAGTCCACTCAAATGGGAAAAAGGATAGATATAATGAAGAATGAGGAAATTGAAAGATATTTAAGTTGGAAACCGTAAAATTCGAGAATGACATTATAGTTGTTTTCAACCTTTTGCAGGTCAGGCATGCAAAAATGTAGTCTATGTATTCATAATAAGCTACATGATATAACCGACTGCCACGTAGACACATTTTCCACAGTGTAAATGGCAGCAATTTAATAACATCGGAAAGGATATCACTAAACAAGTAAGACTTCTTTCATCAAAAGTCGACTTTCACCAGACTGCTCAACAGGCAGAAAAGGATTCCTTCCATGGAAGATGCCTGTGAAGATCCTTTTCATTTCTGTCTATTTGAGGAAATTTTGAAGTTAGATGATATCACAGTGACAAGTCAGTCTGGGAAACACAACTAGAGGCAATAGTTTAACTAGACTCAGAGGTCAAGCACATGGAACTGAATGAGAGTCTAGATAACCAATCTTCGATTCCAGTTTTCAGAACTGTGTAGCAGAAAGACGGACATACAATGGGAAGTCCAAGAGAACCCAAGTGACTTTAAGAACTCTTGCTGAATTGGGACATTCAATAGAGAATTCTTGCCTTCTTTCATAGAGACCATGGAACACTACTAGTGTTAATGGCGTTTGGGAAGGAAGCATGAAATGGACTGACAACTATTGGAGACTTATGTTCTTATATTTTCCAACACAGGTTTCATGAAAATTACAATAAATTAAGGAACAGAATGAAAGCTTATCAAATAAATACAACCACTTACTGCAAGTTACATACGCTGTACTTAATGCCTAATGAACATAGTTTTATCATATGTAATCCAATACTTAACATTTATTGAGCATTTGTGTATATTAAGCAATTTACATATATCATCTTTTAATTTATATTTTATATTTTCTCTGTGAGGCAGAAATGATTATTATTGCAATTTTAGAAATAAGGAAACTGAGCCTTAGAGAAGTGAAGAATTTGTCCAGGATGGGAGCTGAAAAATGGTATAACCAATAATCTGTAGGTGAGAGTGGTGTGTATTACTAATGTTGCTGAAAATCAAACTAGTCTGAATTGTAGCTCTGGGAAACAAAGAAAGAGAAACTGATTCAAGATGGCCCGTGTGCCTTTTGGAAGGTTGGCAATAAATGTGGCACCAAACTCTGGATCCAATCAAATGTTTGGTACTGTCCAACCTCCCATATGGTTGGGAGGTCTGGATCTGTCACAGATGTCGCAGGCAGCTTCCCGCATCACCTGCAAGACATATGTGACATAAATGGGAAAGCAAGATTACTAAAAGTGTGCCCCCAGTTGGGCCTATAACTGTGAAGTGAAGATCAGCAGAGCAGCAAGTATGGGAACTGGGCAAACATGGGGGATGGTTCACTTTAAGCCCTGAGTCAGCTGCTCAACAGTGAGCTGAAATGGGGGCACTAAGAGTAGGCAGGGCTGGCAAAAGAAAAGCTCCAAGGACACATTGAATCACAACTTCTAACAATGTGGCATGGCTGTGCAAACAACATCAGACAGGCCAAACTTACATGCAAAAAAATCAAAGACTGAGTGACTCATTTTGGGCAAATGTGTCTGGCAGCCTAGAAGGAGGAAAGGCAGGGCTGTAAGTACAATATGCTCTACAGACAGAGGAGAGAGTCCCAGCCCAAAGACAGTTTCCATGTGTATAAAGTGTGGAAAATCTGAGACATGCACTGGGCTCTTCAGCCACATTCTCACCCTTAGAAAGTAATCAGCCAGCAGAAAAATCTCCAATTTAAATGACAGCAAAATGTATGCTTGGAATTATCTGACCAAATTGGCAACTGAGACATTCTAGGGACTTAATTTGCACATTGAGTTTTAATAGTATTATATTTGTATAGCAGATTATATAACCAAAAATGTTAATGGAAAAATGATTTTATTTGACTGGGAAATTGGCACCCCAGCTAATTGTCTGAAAAGGAGCCAATTTTAAAATTCAGATGCTGTTTGAATGAACTGTTATTGGCTGAATTAGGATTTATTGTGTAAAATACACAATTTTTAAAAATAGCCTAAGGAAAGAAAAGGGGCTCAATGAACTAGGTTTGTGTACTTCACTGTGTTCTGGGATGGATTTCAGGATGATACGAACAAGACCATTGGGGAAGAATATTGGGGTGGGGTGGGGATGGAAGATGAAAAATGGTCTGAACATGAGATATGAATGTGTAAGTGGTCAGAGTAAATAGGAGAATGGCTTGTCATCTGTCTGCCATTTAGCCAGATAGCAAATCTCTATTAAAACATTTGATTACCTTTTATAAATGACTTGGACTTTTATGTGCTTATTTCATATAGATTAGGATTAAGTGCCACACAGATTTTGGAATGACCATATTTTTGGTATGGTATTTGCAGTACTTGAAACATTAAGAAAATTCAAAGTTTGCCATTAATGCTGGTGATGATTTTTCTTATCATGAAATTATTAGCTATCACTGGCCAAAACTAAATAAGAAATAAGATTAAGTGGTAGTTATTTTTATAGGAGAAAGCTCTGCAAATAATAAACTCTTTACTGTTTTAAAAATATTACCTTTCTTAGCCAACTGTAATGAACTTATTATGTTGGCTAAACCACCCCCTTTTCAGAAGAAGCATAGATCTTGTAAGTAATGATTGAAATTGCCCCTTTCATTTATAAGTGTGGAGTCTCTTTTTATTAAATGCCTTCAGGATATGGAAAACATGAGATTTCCCTAGAAAGTCAGGCCTTTTCTTCTTCACCCCACCCCCTACCAGCCCTACTTTTTAAGACAACGTCTTCAAGTTGCCATAGACCAACTGTGAGTGTTAAATGAATGTCTTTGACAGGAGCTAAGTCTTTTGGGCATTGAAATAAGGTTTTCCTCCTTTTTTGGCATGTGAAGATTGAGAGTGTGCTTTGACACCAGTAGCAGAGGATGTGAGCAAAGCAACTTTCAGAGCATCAGAAGTGTCAGCAGAAGGAAAAATCAGCACAAGTAGAAAGCATCAAGGTAATTTTCCCACCTATAGTATTCCATAAAGTCACTCAGCTCATTGCCACTCTTGGCTGATGGAGCCTCATTCTCTGTTGTTAAATGCCACATAAACTACCTGTCAGTCTCTAGGGTTGTTCAGTTATCCAGAAAGAAACACAAAGGTGGAAACAAAGGCAGCAATGTATTGAGCTTAAGTAAAATTTTAAAAATAGCATTTCGTACTTCATTTATGTATTGTGGGGGAACTTCCTCTGAATATCACATAGGCAGAATACTTACTATAATTTAATTTCTTTAAGAGATGAAAACATCCATTTCTGTGTGGGGAAAGGTTTTCTCTTATTTATCTGGTATTTTTATTTTAGATTTGAAATTGAAAACCATGGTTCCATTTCTGCATTTTAAATATATTAATTTCATTGCTAATGTTAATGTTTCTTAAAGCTTTCATTAATATATAAAATACATAAATGAAAGCATACCTATCGTAAGTATAGAATGGTAAATTTTTTCAAACGGCACACATCCATGGTACCCAAATTAAGAAACAGAAAATTACTCATGCTAAGTTTTTCAATAGTTGCATTTTCCAAATGCTTTCATTTCTGTGGCTTTTCAATTCTTGGGGGGAAAAAAGTAACCTCCTTAGAATGGCAACACCTGTACTCAAACATCTATTTGCTCAATATATTCCCTAATAGCATCATTGAATAATTTTCATTAATGTTTAATTCATTGCACATAGCAACCTGTATAACTATAGGAAAGGACATAAATTAGCATTGCAGAGTATGAACATTTGCTACATGGCAAAACTGTTCTTTTTGGCAACCATTTTGCATTTTTAAAGCCATAAGCACCCTGCTTACCAGAACTCCAAACACAGGAGCAGCAAAATGGGAGGAAGGTGCTGTGACTAAATGAAGGAGGGCTGAGGGGTTAAAATCCCTGCTGAATGATTTCACCACTGCTGCCCCATATTCATACTCTCGACAAATGAATGAGGAGAGCCCCATGTGGGATTACAGACTTGCTGGGAATGGATGAGAAACCTTCTGCTCTGCTGGAGTTTGTAAGTAGTTTCTAAGAACTGATTTCTGCACAAGTGAAATTGATTGGATTGTTGTATTTTTCTTCTGGCAAGAAATGTTTTCATCTCTGCATATCCCTCTCCCTGTTCTCTGTGGTTGGCTTGATGACAAAACCTTCTGCAAGACCCAGACACAAGTCATCTCTTCTGTGAAGTCTTCTTGATTACCCTGTCTCAGCTCCTGCCCCTTCTTGGATTATGTGACTTTGTCCTCCTTAACAACTTGCACCTCAGAGCTATCGTAAACTTCCTGTCTCTGCCACTCACACACTCACAAGGTTGTGAGCTTCTAGAGAGCACAGACTATGTCTTTCCAACTTTCTATATTATTGTCCCAGGTTGCTTTACTTATATCCTTCACGGCTTCTAATCTGGATGTAAATGAAATTGAGTTCCAGGTGTGAAAGGCCACTGGCAGAGTTATAGGTGAGGGTGAGACTACCATAGGGCATCATCACCTAGATTTCTCTAGTGTTATCAGAGTCGTTTCTTCAGACTGACCTACTAATTGTTTAGCCAAAAACCCACAGCTGAGCTGAGGAAGAGCAACCACCCTCCCAGACTGTCCTATTAAGAAGCATCATAATGAAAGAAGACAGAATTTGCCATTAAAGTGTCCTCTAAAAAACTTGTGTTCTAGAAAGGTAATTGTCTGGATCTTGCAAGAAAAGAGTCAAACAAAAGCCTATGCCCCTTAATTGTTAATTGGCAAACACTTCTTTTTCTTCCTTTTTTTTTTAAATAAAAAGTAAGTAACAAGAATAACACAAACTATAGCCCCTGTGAATATCACCAAAAGCAAAGGAAGAGGAGGAAGTGCCTGAAATCCATTGTTCTTCGTTGGAGTCCTAGGTGATCTCCATCATTTTCTCTCTTCTTGAGGTCAATCAGAGGTTCTTTTGATTTTTTCCTTCTACATTCTACCTTTAAATTTTTATTTTCAAGAGGATGGACATACTGGTTCCTCCAAAAGGTGTTTTATAATTTATTGATAAATCATATATAGTTTGATCTTTGGAAATACTATGAAATTATATGGCAATCTGAATATATTCAAATTAATTAGACATTGAAAGCATTGACTTATCAATACTAGAAGTAATATGCACAAGTCAAATTGTCTAGGTTTAATTCTGACTTTCAATTAAAATGCATTTACTCTTGGGCAAGTTATTTAACCTTTCATCAATATAACGGATAATAAAATACACCTCTCAGGTTGTTGTGAGAATTAAATGTGCCAGTATATTTAAAGCTCTTATAACAGTGCATGGCACATGGCAAATGTTTCATAAATTTTAGCCATTATGTAATAATAACTATCATTATATTGCATATAATATGCTGGCAGTAATAATAAATAATTAAAAAGAAAAAGGACAAGAGATATCAAAATGAAACATTTGGGTATTACGAATAAGAATGCAACTGCCTGTAGTTAACAGCTAGGTCTTTCAAATTCTCGAATAATATTAAGCAAAAAAAAAAGGTTTCTTTATTCAAGAATCATAAACAGGGACTGTCAGTGGCAGCAGAATTCCTGTATTATTCTTTGTTATTCTCCTTACATATAGTCAGGTGTGTTTAATAGCTACTCAGGTATTAAGTGTAATAATATTGTACTGAACAACTATAATTTAAGTGGACCATATGAAAGAGTATTATTCAGTGATATTCTGTGTCCATTGGTAAAATACTTTTGTGTAATAATGAAAGATCTATACATTGGTAAATTTTAGAATTAGGCTTTGTAACACTTAGTGATAATATGCTAGCATAATCAAGATCACATCTCTTAAAAGCAAAACAAAAACCTTAAAAAATAGCTCATTCTCAGAATATTTTGTGAACTTGAAAATAATTTTGGTGGCATTGGTGGTTTGGCATTTTTGGCTACCATGTTTTCCCTATGTTTGGGCCTGAAATGCCTTTTCTTCCAAGTTTTCAGATATAATGATTTGCTTTGCAAATAGAGATGTGAGGATTTTCTATCAGAAGGATTGAGTGTGATCTGATCCGGGAAGGGTGAGTTGCTAGTTACAAGAAATAGATGGCCTCATTTGCATGGCACCATTTATGAAATGTAGCAATACCAAAATACTCTAGATAAACCTTATTATGAAAAGATGAATGGCATAGTTAGAAATTACAAGTTGGTTTACAGTACAAAGATCTATAATGAATTTTCAAGAAGCATCAGTTCCTGGTGTAGAAATAATGGCACTAAGCAGAGTTAGTCTTTCTCATTTTGTACTTTTAAAAATAGACACTGCGATTGAAAGTATCTGAGATAAAAACACGTTTAAATATACTTTCCTAAAATGCTGATCTTAATAGGTTTTTCTAGAAAGTGCATGCAATATTGGTTTTCACCATCTCACAAAAGTTTTACATTAGTAGCATTTGAAAGCAAATAAACAGTAATTATTATTGACCTTTCTATAATGGTCAGAATCTGGAGGTAATAAGCCATGTTTAAATCTTCATAGGAACTGAAGTAACTAAGGAGAATCATCTTAATTAGGATACTTTCATTGTGTAGTTACATATGTTGATTTTTAAAGCATTTCTTTTCCAAAAGAGAGAGAAAATGGGAGATACATGCAAGCAGACAGAAGCAATAGAGCAACGTTTTTCCATACTAATAATCTTTCAGATATATTTGCTCCCAATAGGAGCACGTATGGATATCTGAAAAGGTGAAATCAGATTGGTCTGGTTTAACATGGGGAGTGGGTATCACCAAAAGTGGGACTGGGTCATTATTGTTGATGATAAGTTACTGTTATTTTGAATGAGAATATCATTATGTAATATATTACTACAATTGTGCTTTTTATTTAACTTACATCAGTTTCAAACTTGGGGATTGTTATGCTTGCTTTTAGCCGTTGCTAAAACTCTTACTGTTTTTCTGGGAACCGTATACTCTGTGCTTTTTTTGCCCTCCCTCTTCTGCTTCCCCTTTCCTTGAAGTGTTTCTTTTGTTTGTCTCCATTACACCAGCATGCAGGGACACAGTGTTTCTGCACAGTGGGAGTTGGCAATCTCCGAAGAGTCTTTCCAGCATTGCTTTTTAGACTGAAATCATTACAATTTTCAATAGCTACTTGGATTAAAAAAAAAAAACTAGCACATTATTATTCTCAAAACCATCTCAATGTATAAAGAGGCTATTTGCTTGGCCCTCCCACATCTCCCCCTTCCCTCCCTCCTCCAGCAACCCTTGCTCATCCTGCTCCTTGTCTCTCTAGATGTGTTTTCTTCATACCCAAGTTTAGTTTGTGTGGTCCTGATTCACTAATTCTATTCAAATTGAGAATACAAATTCACTTTTCCTGTTGGTTCTGAATATTTTTGCACTGCTTATGCAAAAGATTGTAGCCAGATATATCTTACATACACTGATATTTAAATTATTACCTTTGAGAATGTGAAATGTACCAGCACTCACCCAAGATCATGTTTTCAAACCCAGGAGTTAATAACATGAGTTAATAGAAAAGTTGCCCTGGTAATAATCCTACAACTAATTTTTAAGTAGGTGGGAATTCTTGTTTATAGTTACTCATGTATCAAACACTCCTACTCTCTATTTTTCTCCAGTCCTGAGTGCCTGCTTTTCACCAGTAGTAACATTTGTTTATGCACATGCCCACTAGTGACCCTAAGCGCACAGTGGAAACTCAGGGCATGAGGAGCTATTTGTAATGCCTTCACCCTGTGAAAGGGATTAGTGTATGTGAACACATAATATTTCCAACAGGGGCTTGTATAGTGTCGTCATAGGATTTATTTGTTCTCTTCGGTGAGCATAACTATAAATAATGAAAGGGAATGGCATGAATAAAGGGGAGAGTAATTTATGCACTTTATCAAAGCAGCACAACCAATTTAAATCCTGCACCCCATCCAGATGGATGTATATTCAAATAAAATCAAAACAATGTTTTTCGTGGTTAGGTAAATGCAAAAAATGTATTAAAAAAGGAAATGCAACAAACGTAGTAATTTGTTATTGATGCCTCTTATTCTGATGTCTTTTAGAATAAGGACTCGACTAAGTAGGCTAGGGTATATGTGTTCTTATTTGAAACTATGGTGCTCCCCGGACACGCCCCAGAGTTCCCCAAATGATGTCAGTACTACTACTTAGTCCATCCTTCCATCACTAGCCATCAAGCCTCAAATGCAGTAACCAGTAGAGAGTTATTGATGTTTTATTCTTTGCTCATACTATTTCTTATGCCTAGTACACTTTGATCTTTGCACCAGATTAGAAATAATTGGGGAAATTTATGAGCACAAAAGTCAAAGGATTTCTCTCCGTTTGTTAGATTCTGATTTTACTTCTCAGAATTTTTATCCAACAAGAACAAATGCAAGTTTACTTAAAATCAATTTCTTAGAAGACATCTCACCAATTTTTTTCCATTTCAGAATTCTGATTATAATTCAACATCTAGATTAAATGCACTTTTTCCCCAAAGCTTTTTTTGAGTTATCTTGGATGTACTTTTGACTTTTTTGGAACTTTAGGGCACTATGTTTGTACATTTCTCATGTTACATGTTAAGCTGCTTCTTGCATCATAAGTATTTGTATAACATTGTATATTGTTTCTGAATTCCTTAAGGACTAACATGATATGTCCTTTCTCATTTCAAGCTCCTCCAAACTCCTCACTCAGTACTTTGCACACTGATACTTGTTGAACATTGACTAAAAAAATAGAAAATGACTGACTGTGTTTTAAGATCTCTTTTTGTATCACTTAACTTCCTGTGTCTGTATGTACATTACAAAAAGAAAACAATAATCATGGCACTTATCAGGAAAGAGTGATATGGTAATAAATCAGTACTTATTGTTTTCAGATCCAAAAGGACGTATATCTAAATTAGTATGGAAGGACTACAGGTGAAATTCTTTTACTTAAAAAAAGAATCATGAAAAATTTAGTAAAAATAAAAATTTAGCCTTTCTCATACTCTGCCAATAGGACTGTAATGTGAAATAGCATGAATAGTTCAACTGTAGTATCATATCTGCAAATTATAGCTCTTCCAAATGCACCAATTGCTCAAAAGGTTATGAATGATGTCATTTGTACCCATATAGGGAAAGGCTCTTGCCTGACTTTTCAGATCTATTTACAGAGATCCAAAATGTTCTGCCCATTTGTTTATCTAAAATATGTTCCTTCCTGAATGCCAGAAAGGAATTGCTACTGTAATCCCAGGTATCAATTTGCTTCCTGTAGGATATTGCCTTATGATCCCTGCTCGGTTTCTTTTTATTTTTTTATAATCCCAAACCCTAGAGGCATCATTTCAGCCTAAGTCAGTGATTTAGAGGCTCTCATGCTTTTATTTATAAATGTGTATGCCATAAAAAGTTACATAGCCCAGAATATAATGAAAACTGGTCACAAAATTTTGCTTTGAAAATCACAAACATGTCCTAGTAAATATAGCTTCTGCCCAGCCATTTATTTTCTTGGTACTAGAGTAGCTGCCTGCTTGCATATGTCTGCACTAGGTTCAGATCCATGTTAGCATGTGGGAATCTGATTTTTGTGGGTCATGCAACACATTCAGCATATTGCTTAATGGGCTGCCAACTTTCTCAGTCATTCTTCCTTTCTGTGCAAATTCTGGGCCAAATGTAAGACCTAAAAGGGTTGCCTTTGGGCTGGGCATGTAATAATATGTGCTACGATTTTGTTCTCTTTGGGTCAGTATGGAGGACCCAATATTAGACTGTGAGGAAGAATGCAAAAAACTAACCTTTATTAAGGTTCAGAACCTTACCAGGTGCTTTACATATATTATCTCATTTCATACCCAAACAGCCTCATGCAGTAGCTAATAAAAGTTGGATCAAAAATTGAATGCTGATCTGCCTGACTTCTTTGCCTGGTTGGAATAGTTATTCTTATAGGCACTTTGGCCATTTGCTTCCAGGAAGTGGAGAAAGGATTTGACTATTTAGGATTAGAGTCTACTCTGCAGATACCACCTCATTTGCAAATGAACAAATGGAGACTGCCCAAGTAACAAAAGCCTGGCTTAATGGAGGGAGGGAAAGAAGGAAGAAAGAAGCAAAGAAGGAAGGAAAAACAGAAAGGAGGAATGGGGGAAGGGAAAGGAAAGATAAAGAGTACCATTTTTTTAATGTACTTTTTGGGTTTAAGATAGGTTAAATAAGACCTACTGTTTTTGATTTAAATATATTAGTTTCAGTTGAAGCACTCATGCTGACATAATAGAAGTGTTTTAAAGTAATGAATCATTATTTTAAAGGTCACCAATTAAACTTCTTCTTCAGGATAATTTTCCACCTGCCATTCTGCAGGTGGACAGCCCCACAGGCACAGCTTTATCAGCTTGGGCTGTAGTCTCCAATGGTGCCAAGCATTTAAGTAGAAACAAACACACTTTCAGGACCTCACATCTGTGGCAAACCTTGTCACTCAGAAATATTTATATGTCTGGCATTAGAAGTCTTCTTTTTCTCAGTTTTCATGTGATTCTAGAATACACCCCAGAGAAATTGGCTGCAGATGATGAAAGTAAACTGATTTCTATCCTATGTTGGGGATCTTAATTTTGCATTTTATACATGTACAGTCTTTTAGGAGTATATTTGTCTCACACCATTTATTGTAGTTCAGGTGCTCATTTTCCTATACTGCTAAGTAGGACCCAGAGCTTAACCTGACATGGTATTATGCCCAGAAACCTAGAAGAGCCTTGGCCAAGCCAGAATATGCCTGTCGAGCTCAGTGAATAGAACTCAGATGGTGGAGATGAAAAGATAAGAGTTCTATGAGGAGAACCTCAACCAGAAAGCCAGTATAGGGATGAAGTTAGGGACCGTTATGGGTTTTATGAGGTCCAAAGCTTATACAAATATGGGGGGGGTGTTCTGAAAAATAATCCTTACTTTTCAGTGTATCAAAGAAGAAAACCTTAATGAAAATGTTGCCAGTTTCCCACTCAGGCCCATGACCTGTGCAAATGAGGGATTTTGAAGCTTAAGCTTCTTATATACAGTTGCCTCTGAAATGGAGGGCAATATCTAGAGATTAGACACAGGATGGATCTAGTTTAAAAGCCAGAGGGTGTGAGACCAGGATCCAGAAGAAGATGCAAAGCAGAGACTGGGAGAGGCAGATGGTGGAAAGATAAGATGACCAACTAAAGAATGCAATAGCACTGATTATTTATAGTTCACCCATGGTCTTCTGCAGGGAGGGGGGAATGGTAGCCATTAAAGATGTCTCTCTGGGCTGAACAACACATATGGATATGCCCATTAAAATAAATATTTTAGGGTTAACCAACACAAGAAAGTCATGGTTTGAATTAGTATTTCATGACTGATTTTTATCACTCAAAGTATATCTAAAGTCTGTGGTTTGGATAAAAAAAGAAATAAAGTTTTTGTTACTGTCCCATAGGAGCTTGAAATAGGTAGCAACATTGAGGGGGAAAATGTACTGGTAGTTTTCTAGCAGCTTGTATCTTACCTAATATTAACCCACTGGGCATATTGGCGCTATAAGGAATCTGAACGCAATAGTAAGCTCTGGTTAAAAAAAAATTGCATCGATCAATACCTTGCATTACTGTAAAAATCCTTCTGGGCTTAAAATTTTATTTTCTTGTATTATGATAGAAACCCTGAAGAGCAAGAATGAGGGCTAATCAAAGAAATAGTAGAAAACAGCATATGTGTCCCAATACATGATGGTCTCTATCAAGGACATTATGGGTTCCACACAGAAAGCTATATAGTAGTGGAATTTTTTTTTTTTTGTCTTATGTCTCCGTAGTGCTGTTTCAGGGTGCTTTTTATAAAGATTCTTCTAGTAACCCGGTAAGTTGGACAGCATAGCTTCAAACAGAAAAATCATTATTTGCATAGTTTGTGTGTGTGTTTGTTTGTGTGTGTCCACACCCATATTTATGGTGTATTATTTGTTTCTTTTTTAATGTTCTACTTGTAACACTTGAAAGTTTATCATCTCATTTTTCTCTCAGAATATAACTATTTCATTATGTATTCTTTATGTCAATGGCTGGTGTTGCATATGTATCTACTGAAATTATTTTTATCCTAAAATGTAGATATCACTGGATAAGCATAAAATGTAAGGAAACTAATTACATAGAGCCATACTGTGGCTATATGTTTTTTAGAATAGTTAGGTGTGAGAAATACATAGACATATGATTAGTGCTATAAATTTACAATACTATTTTTCTTTTTTAAGAATGCAACTTATTTGCTTCTTTTTTAATCCTTTCTCCTCCTCAGGATAAGGAGGTTGGTAAGAGTGGACCAGGATCTTAAAGAATGAGAGGATTAAAGAAGTGAAATCAGGTTATAGGTTAAGGAATGGCATGAAGCTTGACTCATGAAGGGGAGGAATGTGAGTCTAGAACCCTGTGTGAACATGGAAGCCACAAATTCAAGGGTCAACTGCATGGATGGATCCCACTGAGAGAGGGCTCTTCAAAGAATCCCCTCTTCCCTCTTATATTTGACTGGGAGATCTTGCTTCTAGTTGTTCTTCCTTAGGCAACCTGTAGCAAGGATGCAGTCATAGCAGTCACTCTAAAATACAAACCTAAAACCTAATAATTTAATTTTCCCCTAAATCCCTTCATAGATCAAGGGTACATTCTGAGTTTCTTGAAATGGCTTAACCTGGCCCTTGAATACAGCCCCCACCCCAGGTTCCACTAGTATACCGCATACTTTATACTCAATCACACTTACCTGGTTGTAGTTTCCTGGTGCTGTTCTCTGTGGCTAGGTGGTTTTTCACCCAACTTTTCCTTGTAAGACTCAGCTAGAATATCATCTACTCTAGAAAGGCATTTCTGAAGACTTCCAGTCTCAGTACTGCACCCAAATCACTCTTCCACGGCATTTGAATTGGTTTAACAATTAGATTAGATGTATATATTTTTTTTCTGTCTTTCCACAAGACTACCAGCTCCTTGAGGCCAGGGAGTAGTTTAGATTCCCTCAATGATGCTGAACAGTTTTATTGTTTGTATGCTAGTAGTCTTAACTGAGAAGTATGGAGTATGTTGAATTTCCTGCAAAGGCTTAAATACAAAAATTCAAGAACATTGTCAATGTCTCAGTTGAAATTGTCACTTTTCTATAAGATTAATTATTTATATGCAGAAAGATGTTTATATTTGTTGATATTTCTGAGCCAACCAAGCCCTCTTACATATGGGATAAGGCTGAAGGGGAAACCACCTTGCAGAGCACATCACATATTCAATGTTCCTAATAAATGTTAGTTGGATGGATGGAAAGATGCATGGATAAACAAACAAACAAACATTTAAAGAAAATTTCAAACATATTTAAATTAGGACTGGATATGTAATTATTATCAGAATTTGTGTGATATTATATCGCAGTAATCTTCAGGAGTGAGATTAATACCTGTTTGAGTGTGAAAATTGATGGCATCTTGCTGAGAAAAAGACCAGTTTAACACAAATGAGCTAAGTAAGACTTCTTATGTTTTGGGAAGTGATTTGAAGTATAAGAAAGGGACTAGTTTGGGGAAAAGAGGGTAAAACAATATGTATTACAGTTTATAATGGCTGTACCAAGGCAACAGTTCATGTCTCTGTGAACTTCTTCATTGTCGCTTTTTTATCAAATAAGTTTGAATCTGATTTACCTCAGATTATGCACCTAAATCTAAGTGATTAGAAAGCAATTTTATCCCCTGACAGTAAAGCTGGGTAAAATATCTAATTTCTCAAAGAGAATAGAAGACTGGCAAGAACCAAACTACCTGTTTCTTTCTCCATAACATGATCTATAAATGGGGATGATGTCTACAAAATGTCCATTTGGAAGGAGTCAAAAGACACTTTGCCATTGACTGAATGGAAGTTTTATTTTATTGGATAGCAGCCTTTTCGTTAATTTTTTTATTACCTCATTGGAGAATTAAAACAAATGCCCGCTAGTGTTTGGAGCTGGAATTTAAACCCAAATAAATGAATTTTAAAAATTCTAGCTTAAATAAGAGCCATGAGAAAAAGGTAAGGATTTGGGGAGATAGTGCACTGCTTTATTTAGATTATTGTGTAGACTGAGGTCTGTTCAGTGAGAGTCACACACTTCTATTAATGTGAACTAACTTGCTGGCCCCCAATATGCACATAGTATCTGCATTCAAGAATTCCAGTGGGAATGTCATCAGAAAGTCAAATGTTCATTGAATTCACTACTTTAAAATAGGGGTGCCTGGGTGGCTCAGTCGGTTGAATTCACTACTTTATCTGTTTCTTCAATGAAGAAACCTTCAATGAAGGTTCATAGTTGTTTTTGTCAGCTCTACATGTACAGAAGATTTAGGGATAGAAATTTCATGATATTCCTATATATAGTAAGGACTTTAATTGAATAGGAGTTTGATATTCATTGAATTTCCTTATTGGCTGGATGTTTACTAGAATGTTCTTTTGGTTTTCAGCTTTCATAAAATACATTTTTATCCTTTTTTTCTCAGAAACTACAGTAACTAAGAACATTCTGATTCCAGCCGTTATTGTAGAGATAAGCCTTTATTGTACTCTATCATAGATACAAATGTAAAATTGGATTGAATTTTCCCAGAGGTTTACCTTCAATAAATCCATCACATTGTATTGGTTTAGTTTTGGTTTCTTGTTCTTGCACCATGAGTATGCTTTAAAATTCTATTTCAACAAAGGCTGTACTTGGTTGAATTTTAATCGATTACTCCATTAACTGATTTATTGGTGGAATGGTTAAGAAAGGAAGATTTGGTGGGGGGGCACCTGGGTGGTTCAATTGGTTAAGTGTCTGACTCTTGATCTCAGCTCAGGTCTTGATCTCAGGGTCATGAGTTCAAGCCCCATGTTGGGCTTTGTACTGGATGTGAAGACTACCAACAAAAGAAAAAAAAGGAAAAAAGAAAAAGGGAGCCTTGGGATCAGATCAGTCTGGTTTTGAATTCAGCCCTAGCAATTTACTAGATGAGTAGCTTCTAAACTAAAATGGAGATACTAACGGTACCTATCTTGTTTGGCTGTTGTGATGATAAAATTGGAAAATGTGAATAAAATTTTGAACTGTGTCTGACACATTCTAAGTTTTAATGTCAAATATTATGTGTTTTTTGTGCCTAATAAGCAGGATTACTTGTGCCTAAATTTATGTTTAGGATTAAGTTTAGGATTATGTGTGCCTAAATTTATGGGTTACGTTACTTATTTAAATTAAATGAGCACTAGGGGTGCCTAGGTGGCTCAGTCGGTTAAGCGTAGGACTTCGGCTCAGGTCATGATCTCACAGTTCGTGGTTTTAAGCCCCGTATCAGGCTCTGTGTTGACAGCGCAGAGCCTGGAGCCTGCTTCAGATTCTGTGTCTCTTTCTCTTTCTGTTCCTCCCCTGCTCACTCTCTGTCTCTCTCTCTCAAAAATAAATAAAGATTTAAAAAAATTAAAAAAAATAAACTAAATGAACACTTGTAAAAGGAATATTTGACTTAAAAAGATTTTTTTCAAAGAAAACACAAATCAAATAAAATACTAATAAAGGGAGCAGGTACACTATGCAAAAAAAAAAAAAGTATAGGCAGAGTTGACATTTTATTCTTTTTTACTGATAATACAATGTAAAAACAATGATGACCTGATAGGTCTAAAAAGAAGTTGGCCAAAGAAATCAGACATTATTAAGAGCTTTAATTTATGTGTTATTTACATTCTCTATCATAAGGTTGAACTTCATAGATTCTGTGTCTCCCTCTCTCTCTCTGCTTATCCTCCACTCATGCTATTTCTCTCTTTCTTTAAAAAATAAATAAAAACATTAAAATTTTTTTTAAAGTAACCATCCAGATTATGAAGCCAAAAGTCTACAACTTGTTCAGTTATTTTATACTACTCAGTGAAGTACTCTATTATTTTCTGAGCTGAATGATGAGTAATTTAGAAGCCTCTTTTGAGGTTTCTTGATTTTTTATTGTTTTTGATGATTTACCCACCATGCACAGCTATGCTTTCTCTTGCCACCTCCACTGCTCTCTTTCCCAACCTCCCTTGTAGCAAGAGGGGGCCATGTGTTCTCATCACATCCAATCAGGCATGGGCAAAATCTGTTGAAGGACATTGGCTGATATTTTTTTCCTGACATAAGCACGGCTGGTACTGTTTCTTCCCTCTGCCTCTAATCTTTAATTTGGTCTTATTAGTGGGAATGCTGGCCACAGAAACATGGAAGAGGTTGGTGTCTGCTGATATTCCTGAGCAGCGGCTCTAGCCGTGGACCACTGCCCTCCATACTTCTCCTTATA
Organism: Panthera tigris; assembly: GCF_018350195.1. Taxonomy (NCBI): domain Eukaryota; kingdom Metazoa; phylum Chordata; class Mammalia; order Carnivora; family Felidae; genus Panthera; species Panthera tigris. The sequence continues at coordinate 87,401,476 of NC_056664.1, forward strand.
ACCTACCTGACTCTCTTACCCAAGCCAATATGTTTGGAGTGCTCCTTAAAAAAAAATTTTTTAATCTTTATTTATTTTTGAGAGAGAGAGAGTGTGAGCAGGGGAGGAGCAGAGAGGGAGACACAGCATCCGAAGCAGGCTCCAAGCCCCGAACTGTCAGCACAGAGCCCGATTCCGGGCTCTAACTCTCGGAACTGTGAGATCATGACCTGAGCTGAAGTCAGACGCTCAACCGACTGAGCCACCCAGGGGCCCCTGGAGTGCTCCTTTTAATTTATAGAGATTTTCTAATGTGAATTCAATCATGTTAACCATTTCTTTTGTTATTTATACCACACTCTGTTTCCCAGAATCTTTGAAGTGACATAATTGTAATACAGAAAAAAATAAGAATAAAATGGATAAAATTAGTTATCTAAATCTTAGTATCAACAAAGATCAGCTTTAATAGTTTCACAGGGTAGCCCAGATTTTTTTGAACACTGATTTTTAAAAAAATTTTTTAAGTGTTTTTATTTATTTTTGAAGGAGAGAGAGAGAGAGAGAGAGAGAGCATCAGCAGGGGAAGAGCAGAGAGAGAGGGAGACACAGAATTTGAAGCAAGCTCCAGGCTCTAAGCTGTCAGCACAGAGCCTGATGCGGGGCTTGAACTCATGAACTGCAAGATCATGACCTGAGCTGAAGTTGGACGCCCAACCAACTGAGCCACCCAGGTGCCCCAACACTGATTTAAAAAAAAAGTTTCTTTATTTATTTTGAGAGAGAGAGAGAAGGAGAGAATGAGAAGGGGAGGGGCAGAGAGAGGGGGAGATAGAGAATCCCAAGCAGGCCCCATGTTTACAGCATGGAGCTTAATGTGGGGCTTCATCTCATGAACCATGAGCTCATGACCTGAGCTGAAACCAAGTCGGATGCTTAACCACCTGAGACACCCAGGCATCCCTGAACACTGATTTCTAAATAGCATTTCTTATGTGGATCTTGATATGAGGACCACTGAATGATACAGGGGGTAATGTCTTCTGCAGCCTCACTGCATGAACTACAATTAGGAATTTTACAGAGTTGCTTGTATGCATTCTTCTACAGAGTGAGTCAAAGGCATCAGTAAACAACTCAATGACATCAATTATGGGTGGGGCCGATAGCAGCCATATATGGTACTCTGTAGTGAGATATTCTGATATGAAGCAGGATTTTTAATTTATAAGGGAGAGATTGGCTTTCAGTTTTCCCCCCCAAACATCATAGTTCCCTCAGGTTGAATTTTGATGGGCATAGAAGATCTGAGAGATCAGCATTCTACTCTTTGATGAAAGCCAAGAGAAGAAATATTCTGCATTTCTGTTCAGAGCAGATCCATATGTCCAGGAAACAGTAAAATTGGTCATGTGTTCTATATCCTATACAATACTTGATGTATACAGTGAAGACTCATAACTGAATATAAAACCATCACACTTTGCCTGAAGGTGGCCTCATGGATACATATTTTCTACTGAGGCATTTCTGGGTCCCTTGTAACACATAAACCAGTGATAAATTAATTTTTAGAGTTCTGCCTCATAGAAAATCATCAAGATGATTTTGGCTGAGAAATATTCAAAGTGGGTATTACCACTTACCCATCATAGCTATAGTACCATCACACACACCCTCCCACCCAGACACACACACACACAGACACACACACACACACACACACCCTATATCCTATGTTATATTCTCCTATTTTATCTGGTTTTGAGCAACATGATTTCCATCTGAAAGCATTAGGACAAATTCTCTGAAGAACAAGCTGATAGAAAATGTAGATATTCCCTATGACATATGAGAACTTGGGCATTAAAATATTTAATCTGAAGTCACACTTTCTGACAGTGGTTTCTTGGGTAACCTCCAGTTTGTGGCAATTAAATTTTACAGTCAATGTATAGAAACCGTATTTTCATACTTTCTTGGGGGAAACAAGGAAAAGTGTTTTCTTTATGAGGTACATAATAAGAGCATCTTCAGATGTTTTCTAGAATATGTACCTGAAGTGAGAGGAATAAAGTTATATTCATTCATATGTTCTACCTTAAGGCTAAGAGCAGGAAGATAAGGTAAGCCAGACTTTTTATAGATTGTGCCTGAGTGTTTATTCTTGTCTGGGGGTATCTCTCCTTATATCAGATTTTAAAATGAATAAAAATCTAAAGAATTAATAAGATATACATTTAAGGGACAAAATGTGAAAAGAAATTTTAAAAATTTTGCTTACTGAATGAAGTCTCCATCTTTCCTCCCCTCCCTGGCGTTTTCTATGTTTTAGAGATAATAGGAATGATAGTCTGACACTTTAACTGGCAGATAAACTAGTTTAAGTTTTAGTGTAAACATGCTCCTGAATTATTTCATTTCTTCAGCTACACCCTACTGAAAGAATTAAGTTAAAATATGACCCATATTTTTCATTTTCCTTCACTTATAGCAGGTTTTTCCAAACAACAAAATCTTCCTTTTCCTTTATGGTTCTGGTTTGTTTCCCAGGGCTTCACCATCAGCGTCTGTGTTTATCTTCTTTATCAAAACTTAGTCTGTGAAGTCATTTTTGATCATTTCTATGTAGCTTAGCCTCACAAAATCTATTATTCTGAAGCTAGGATAGCCTGCCACATCCCGCCTCTGCCTGCGCTGCATAGGCACTTTGAATGATGACAGATCAGAGAAGATGGGCCTGAATGCATAATTATTGTGACCTGTAGTTAATGTTAGTTGATAAAAGTAGGCACACATAATTAAGAGAACATGCTTGATAAAACCAGGCAGTTTATTAAGGACCTGGGTGGAACAACTGTGAGGAGTTACAAGGATTCATAAACTTCCTTTTGCCTCCTTGAATGTCAGTGTCTCCGATTGTCTTTGCAGTCAGTGTTTAAGGTTTGTCTCATGCATAATAATCTCTCTCTTTCCCCCCGCCCCATTCTAGAACAGTTTTGCCTTTTCAACTAGTTACTGTTACCACCATTTAATAAGAAGGCTTTGCTGGGCTTTCTAATCGAAAACTTGCTTTTATCTTTCTTCATGAAAGAATTGAAATGGCTTCTTTCAGGTTGCTGTAGCCTCTGGGGAGATAAGGACCCTGCGGTTAACAGGATGAGAGATTTTTGTTTAGAAATTTTTATTTAGACAATGAAAAATGACCTCTGTAAACTCAAAGCTATCTTATTTTGGGGCTTTAGGCTTCTGGCAGATAAATCAATTGGGCCCTTGGGACAGCAAAGGAAAAACCTTTGCAGTAACTATGTCAGGGCAACGCAATAGATTTGTTGTGAGTATGCAGTTGTATTGAATGTAGAATGCACTTAAAAATAAATATCATTTTATTTTCTATTAAATATTCAGGATCTGGATTCTACTCGTTTCAGCTTTTGCAAAGAAATATTTCTCTGTGTGATGCAAACTGGAGAAAGCAGGTCTTTTTTTATGTATAAATTATGTGGCTATTGTTGGTATTTTGATTTTGACTTTTTAATTATTTACCTGTGCATTCTCTAATGGGGACTATTTTTGAATTTAGATTCTTAAAGTTATATCCTTATATTTAAAAAAAATCAGTGTTATCAACTGCTCTTTTGTGGGTAAACAATTTCATTGTTACCTAAATAATACAATAGTAGTTTGTCTAAAATATGCTTTTCCAGATTGTTGCAACATTTTTCACACCTGTTCCTAGGCTCAAGGAGCTTTGCGGATCCTCACAGCATGAATTTGCGCTGCACATTCACTCACAAAAGAAAGAGTGATGCACTTGGCTGTGTGCTTTTTTACCTATGTCATGTAGAGTATGGATTCAGGGTGAAAAGTTATGCAGAATGATCTGTAAATTTGACAAGAAAGCAAAACAGGGGACAGACGCTCACTCAATGTGCATGGATTTGCAGTTGTTACTGGTAAGAGTGTTAATCAACATAGTAAAGAAGCAGTTCTGAAGGGGTTAACTGTTTTTTTCACTGCACATGAAACCTTCACACACATTTTGCAACGTCATTAAGACTATAATGCAAACTAATAAAACACATGAGACCAGAAATTAAAGTATACTGGAAAATAGAGGTGGAAAGTGACGTAGCAAATATCACATGAGGAATCACAGTCAAAACAGTAGAAAAGACAGAAGTGAAATTAGAGAGATAACCAGGGAATATTTTTTAAAAAGCCATGTTCCCCCTTCTAGTTTTTTACTTTAATCATGTCTGACCATTTTGGAGTGAGGGCAAGCCTTTTTGGTAAACCTCTTGTATATGCTCTCATTATTTTCTTTAAATCTCCTTTTCATTTTTTCCCACCTTACATTCAAATTTGATTAGTGTTAGGCTATGGTCAGAATTAATGGATAAACCATGTTTTACTTATTTTGACAAGTCCCTCTATTTAGAACTCTGAATAACACACAAATGTACAACAGAGATATTACTTAAATATCCATGATTTGACCACAGTGACTCTTTACAGTGATCAGATGTGGGCTTTAATTTGGGGAACTTGGGAAAAGATAAGTGACCTATATTTGTATTATGGTTTTGTTGTCCAAAAAATAATGGTCATAACACCAATTTCAATGTATTGCTCTAATACATGTAGTAACAGCAGGTAAAGATTTTTGACACTTGCCTGTGTAGACACTATTTATATGTATTCACTTATCTAATTTTCACAAGAATACTATAGGATATGTGTTACTATAATAATCCCAATGATTGGGGAAACAGCGGCACATAGAAGTTAATTAATTTATCTACTAGTAAGGGGCAGAGCTAGTAATCAAGCCAAGAAGACTTTACTCTTAACTCTTACACTGTGGCCCTCTATGCCAGGTGCACACTGCATTCAGTAAGCATAGACACCCCATTGCTTCCTTTCACTGGTGTACAATCTATTGACCAAAATATCTGCGATCACTTCTTATGATTTGGATATTAAAGAAACCTATACATTTAAATTTAAAGGTCTAATTACGTTATTAGACCAAAGTGTGCCTGTTTATACCCTTTTGCTTAACATAATACATTGTGAGTATTTGGTTCAATAAATCATCAACATTTGCCATGTCCCTAATACCACACTGTCTGCTGTGGTTATGTAGAATGAATTTGGATGTCTCAGGCTCTTCACCCATAAACATTTTAAAAAGATGGAAAGAGTAAGTTTACTTAAAACCAATAGAAAATGATTTAAAATATTACTATCGATTGATAATTTAAATAAAATCACTGTTGGGCTATATAATGCAGATAATAAATCCCGTGAGCTATCAGACTGAAAGATATTATATTTGGTTACAATGATTAATAAATTCCTCATGGAAAAAATTTTGAATATAAGTTTATTAGATGCTGTCTGAAAATTTGGTTCTCCATACACACATAAATGACATAAAAGATCAATTATATTTATAAGCTATTAATAGGATCCATGCTTATGAAACTTCACTGGTTCTAATATCTGACTTCTTATTTTTAAACTTTTGAAAAATCATTGTAAATTCAGGGGTGGGCTTCACAAAGCTATAAAACAATTGTAATAATCACCAAGTCAATTTACTGAAAGTCCATACATGCTACTCTAAGGTGGTCCCCAGACTCCCACTCAGGACTGGTTATTATGCTTAGTTATGTTTCCAAGGTAACTGTAGATTCAAAATACCAAATAAGAAAGAAAAAAGCGGACTTTCAGGGTCATACAGCTGACACTACAAAGTCCTATGTATTATTGGTTGTGCCTAGCTCAGTGTCTTCTGCTGATGTCCTGTAAATACGTGTTGAGTAAAGTGGCAGTAAGGAAAGAGAAATCAAATTGCGAAAGTAAGTAGAGAAATAGGACTGCACAAGAATCAATGATTTCTTACTACAGGAGCCAGTGCAATGTTTTAAAATTCTTAAAAGCATTACTTTAGATTATTTTGTGTTTATAAACAATGAGATTTTCTTATCAAATAAGGTTGACTTCTCCTCTAAATACTTTGTTTAAAGCACCAAAGTTTCAAATTATTTGAAGGCTTTAATAAAAGATCTTAATATTTTAGCAAATATTTAAAAATCTAACAAAAGGAGATAGAAAATTAAAACAAAGAGGTAAAAGTGAACATCAAAATAATTGGTAACTAGTGACATAGTGATGTTGAGAAACAAAATAATCAAGACACTAAGATAAATGGGAGTATCAATCAAGGTCCCATCCGGAAATAGATGGCACATCTGTTTAGGTAAATTGAAAATTGCTATTCTTAAAGGGACCATTTACAAAGGTGTGGATGAGGTGAAAGGGAATTCCAAAAGGTGGAGTTCGTAAAAAATAAATAAATAAATAAATAAATAAATAAATAAATAAATAACAGCTGTTGTCACTTCGGTCCCAAAGGGAGGAGAAGGAGCAGTTACCAAAATCCAGAGAGAGAGAGAGAGAGAGAGAGAGAGAGAGAGATTACCTTGGAAGTAGTGGTGGAAGAACATAGTCAACTGAGGAGATCTGGCAGGGGAGAAGACAGGGCAGTAATATCTTGAGGTCATTCTCCATCTTTCCAATCTGTTGCTGGTGCGCCTCACTAACTATATCCAACTCTAAGATGGAAGGCAAGGAAGCTTGTTGATGGAGTCTATCTAGAGTCAGCCTCTTATGGCAGAGAGCAGAGTAGAGAGACTTTGGAAAGATCAATGGGAGATACCTGGCATTATGAGCAAAAGTCAAATAATGTCTTAAAGCCTAAAGCACTGAGCAATTTTATTTTTATTTAAGATTTTATTTAAATTATTTGATTTAAATTTAATTTTATTTTTTATTTAAATTATTTTTATTTAAATTATTGGTGAAACTTAAGAAGCAGTAGAAAAATTGAAAAATTTGAAAACATGGTTAAAACTTTGGGAAATAAAATTCTGAAAAACACCGAGAGGAAATGTAGAATTCTATAAGTAAAGATGAAGATACAATTTTGTGTGTGTGTGTTGTGTGTGTGTGTGTGTGTGTGTGTGTGTGTGCTTGCTTACGTGGAACCAGTGAAGGAGGAAAAAACTATAGGCTAGAGGATATTGATTTGGAAAAAAAGTTTATATTAAAATTTTACTTCTATGAGAGCAGACACCCTAGTGTATTCAGACACCCTAGTGTATTCAGACACCCTATTTTACTTTGTAGGGTGAGGCCAATGAGATACAAAGTGGAAAGGAACACCAATACTAAATAATCAAGATAAATATTTGAATGCAATATTTTTTAAAAATGTGAAAAAATCCGCAATGAACAAAATATTTAAATTTTTTTAAATACAGATTTCTCTTTCTTTTTATGATCCTGCATTATAGTCTGATTGGTGTAGTGGTTTCCAATTGATCCTCAGTCTTCCAGCTCTGTGAGTGCTATGGCCAGCACTGGTTAGGTTTATAAGGGTTGAACATGGCATGCAAACACATTGAGCAGTGTGGGGTTTTTATATGTAACCATGCTTTTGATTGTAAAAACCATGGTTTTTATTGACTTTTTCCACTGGGTTCAAAATATGGGAAGATATTTGATGAGTTGTATAGAGGGGCACACATTTTTCCTTTTGCCTCAGGCTCCAATATGATTCAGCACATGACTGTTGAACACTGTAATACCTAGCTGATAATTGATGTTTATTGAATGTAAGAATGATTAAATGAATTAATGTGGTCATTTCCTACTCCAAATATGTATTACATATTTGGTGTCCCTTCCAGCTCATTTTTTTTTCCTCTGGCTGCATAATTTATGGCCTTGCTCTGACATTCTTACTCAAAGTCACAAGGGCAGGTTTAAGGGCATGATTAGGGACATATAGATGCTCAAAGAAGGGTGTTGTAAAGAACTCATGAATAATCCACTAGGTAAGAAATTTTCATAATAGCAGTTTACCAAAACTGCCAGTATTTTTTGTTGTCATTGTTTGTTTTGTTTTGTTTTTTGTTTTCATTTCTATTACTACTCTTTACCTGGAATCTTCCTCAGTTTCTTCTCAATCCTATTCAATGCATGCTTTTCATACTCAATTTGGTTAAACATTCTGAATGTTTAATTTTAAATAATCATATATCAGTATGGGAGAACTTTAGATTTGCGATATTCTAAATTTCCATCTTTCTTTTCTTAGTTGTTCCCTCATGTTATTCTCAAGTGTGTTTTTTATTTCATTTTGTATGCTCTCTTGTTTGGAACTATGTATATCTTAAAACTATATACATCTTAAAACTCTCTGCAATACCTGGCAGATCAGGGAACAATAAATATTAATTAATGATAATTGTAATAGTAATGAGTAGCAATTTAATTTGCTCACATATTCTGCCTTAAGACCCCACTGGAATAATATGGATTTTTACAACAAGCGTAATTTCTTGTCCTTGAAAGCCTTTTCTTTGGTTTCCATTTTAATGTCTCCCATTATTGTTTTGTTAGACATAGAAGATATGAAGACAGACTCTGATGCATTATTTATCTTTCCCATAACTAATATCTGGGAAAAAACAAAAGTGAAATTTGACATAGAAAAACTTTTATCTAAGAGCCAGATCATATAAATGCATGTGGTTAAGATGCATTTTTCAGAGTTTTTTGGAAAGATTATGTGGAATGTTGATTTTGTAAGTAAATAAGAAACAGTGTCCTTTGTGTCTTATATATTATTTATGATTCTATTTTTTTAAATATTTTTTCACAAGAATATTTTGCTTGATCTTCAAATCGTCCATGTGTTGGGACTAGTTCACCTACTGGTCCATATCCACATAACTCATGCTTTACTGTCATAGACTGATGTGACACAGTGTAATAGAATATGATGCATTGCCTGAATTTAAAGGAACATGGACTATTTCTGGATCTGCTGTGCAGCATAAGATCTGTATCATATTTGAAACAAAGCTAACCAAGCAGACAGAGCAGAAAGATATGTATAGCATCCATTAATCAGGGTAGAGTATATATTTTTTCAGCATCTTACTCTATTTGCCTGGTATATTTTAAGTCTGAAACACAGAACAAAAATAGCCTTAGTGACCGTTCATATAGTTTTTTACATTACTGTCCTTAGAGAATCATCCCCTTAAAAAGATGAAAGCGATTTCATTTTGATTAAAAATGGTTAAATACGTTGTATTACATATATTCCTTCATTCCATCTTTTCTCACTGGGGAAACATTAAATATTCTGCAATGTATGCATTTTGATTAATAAATAAATATGTGACTATTAGTACCAAGCTGAGCTACTATCTGCCATTTAACCCAATCAAATTCAAAATAATTTAAAGCATGTTTTTTTTACAAGAACTGCAGGTATCAAATTATGTCAGATTTGAACTAAGGAGAATAAATAAGGTAATAGGATTAACTAAAAGAAGCATATTTGCATGAGTGTATGAAGTTATAGAAGACCTTCAGTTTAAGTAATACTTTAGAAGCTCTTTGAGGCAGAACTGCCACATGTGCTCTAAAGAAGGCAACTTACAGGGGCGCCTGGTGGCTCAGTTGGTTGAGCATCCAGGTCTTGATTTGGCTCAGGTCATGATCTCAAGGTTGGTGGGTTTGAGCCCACATCAGGTTCTGCACTGACAGAGTGGATGGTGTCTGCTTGAGATCCTGTCTCCTTTTCTCTCTGCCCCTCCCCCACTTGCTCTCTGTATCTTTCTCAGAATAAATAAAAATTAGCTTTTAAAAAAAGAAGGCAACTTACATCTCTCTCTGTTTTATAAGGTATGTTACCCATTTTCACGTTCTTTTCCTATAAGTTTACCCCATCTTTCCTACATATTTTAATATGTAAAATCCTTGAAGTTGGGCCACTGCTTCTTTCCTCCATTCATAGAATTTATTCACCCAGATTAGAGAAGTAGGAACTACCAGATGTCAGACTGGCACATGTTTTCCCCATTTGGTCCCCCATTCTGGAAAGAGGTAGTAAAATACCTCTAACCTTACTGCAGTGAGGCATTTACTATTCAGACCCCACCCTTATCCAGAATTTCACTAGTATTTTTCAGGGTTTTTTTTTTCCTTATCCATATGTCCTCTCTCCTGCTTTCCCTCATAGCTACATTCCATTCCTCTGAGATAATTACCCCTTGACCTTCCGGTTACTGACAAAATTACTTCTCAAGGGTCTTTAAGTGATACAAACTATCAAGTACATGTAGCTTGCTCCCAAAGCTTATCTCCATCCCTGACCTACTCACATCTTCCCAGATGCACTGAGATCACCTGTCTTTAGAAATCAGCCAGATGTGTTATGTCACATATGTGTCTTCCACCCCAAAACAATCATCTGTTCACCATTCCACCATGCTCATTAACCTTATCCTACTTTCCCAACTGGCCAACCTGTGCAACATGACTGGACACCTGAAGGTTGGAGAAGGGAATGTATGCTTGTGGGATGATGTTCAGTATTTATTTGATCTGTTCAGTTAACATGATCCCTCACAGCCAGTCTGTAAATAACATTTAGCAATTTTCCTTATAATTTTTCTATGTTTCCCTCCCCATTTTTTGTCTCACACCCACCCTGAACCCAGATGCAGACCCATTGCTACATATGTGGTTTCTTCCCTCATCATTCTCATGCTGCAATCTCTTTGAGGTGCAAAGGCTAGAATAATCTCTCACACATCTGTAATGTTTCCTTTCTCCTTACTGCATAAGAGTGACACTCTTCCATCCTCGTCCGGTCCCTTTCATCCCAATCAACTATATTTTTTTCTTAGTCCACTTCATGAACGATTCATTCAAGTCTATGTAATCTGTTGTTTGCAGAGAAATTGGAGTTTGGAAAGGAGAGAATTGGAAAGGAGAAATTCTCAGTTTCTTTGCATTTTTCCCTTCCCTTCTCTTTCCTTCCTTTTGTAAATGTATCCATTTATAGCCTCCTCCCCTCCCCTCCCTTCCCCTCCTCTTTCCTCCCCTCTCCTCTCCTTTCCTTTCATCTATCTCCTCTTTCTGTCCTTTACTTTCATTCATTAGATACTTATTGAACACCTGATATGTTTAAGTACCTTGGGAGCTAGAAACTAAATCAACATAATCCTACTTCAACTCAGGGAAGTAAGTAGCATGACATTAATCTTCGCAGCACATTTGTTAGGAAGTATTATTATCTATATTTCATAGAAGAGGAAACTAAAGTTGAGAAACCTTTCATAATAAGTGGAGGTCACAATGCTAATAACAAATAATCTGAGATTCAAATCTAGGCATTCCCAATTCCAGAAATCATATTTTCCCCCCACAAAACTACTTGATTGAAATCTTTATCCACGAAATGTAAGGTACTAGTGAAGATATGGACTTCAGAAGATATGGATAAATGAATCCGAGGTCATAAAACAAAGCCAGTATGCATAGAGGTAAAGAGGGGACAGTGGGATTTTGTGAAATAAACTGGAGGAATTAGAGAGGAATTTGTGCACCACTTGGTGAGGAGGTCTTGTCTACATTCACGACCATGCCATCTAAGGGTCCTCTGCAGTCCAGTGCAGGTCCTCAGATGCAAGAAAAAGGTCATAGCCGTGGAGCACTGCAAATGGGGCAACAGCGTCATCAGGGTGAATGGGCAGGCCCTGGAAGATTGAGCTGCTCATGCAGCAATACAAACTACTGCACCTGTTTTGTTTCTGGGCAAGGAGTTGTTTGCCAGGGTGGACATCTGAGACTGAGTAAAGGGTGGTGGTCATGTGGCCCAGATTTACAATCTTCCAGTCCACCTCCAAAGCTCTGGTGGCCTATTATCAGAAATACGTGGATGAGGCTTCCAAGAAAGAGATCAAAGACATCCTCATCCAGTACGACCAGATTCTCCTGGTTGTTGATCCCTGGTGCTGCGAATCCAAAAAGTTGGGCAGTCCTGGTGCCGTGCTCCCTATCAAAAATCCTACGGATAGGCCTATTGTGAGGATCAGGGTTCACCTTTATAATAAGTAACTGGTGGGAATCAGGGTTCACCTTAATAATAAACTATTGTCACGGGGAAAATAATGAATATTTAGGACATAAAATGGTAGAATTTTATGATGAATTTGGTATATGGATTACAGGCCAGAAGGTTTCTATAATGACTCAGAGGCTTCTGCCTTACATAACGGAATGTTTGATCTAGAATGGGATAAGGAGGTAAAATATTAATTGACTGCATGTGCACGTGTGAGACAGAAGAAAATATAGAATAATGAAAAAGAAGTATAGGACCAAGTTGTGAAGAGCTGCAACATTGACAGAGGGGCGATCTTAGTCAAGGGCCAATGTAGAGGAAATATGCTAGAAAATACGTGCAGGAAAACAACAAGGGGAGCAGAAGAAAGATTTTAAAAGAAGGAATGTAAATAACATCAAATGCTATTAAATTAACACTGAAAATTTTCATCAGATTTGGTGACTAAAGATCATGGCTAACCTTAGCAAGAGCTGTTTGAAGGGAAGTTTCCAGAGGTCAGAATGGGAATGGGTAAAGTTAGAAAATGGAGTCTGAAAGAGCAAGGGATCCTGCTATGGAGAAGTAGTGGTGCTGATCAAGAAAAGTTTTTAGAAGAAGTCATATTTTTTCCCCATTTATCTTAACAACTTTTTGAAAAAAGAATTCCAAATAATTAAAATAATTTGAGAATGTAGACTTGTTGTATAATTTCCATATGCGTATTTAACTAGTCTCATATTTTTCACTAGTTTAATTCTATCTTTATTACTCTATTTTAAGATCCTTAAAAGGACAGATTCATAAATCTAATTATTTTATATCCAATTATAATCTTATTTTAATGTAGTACACATATCAATATTGATCAATTAGTCATCAACTATTTATTGCAGATATACTATACATGAAATAGTTTTCTACTACAGACGGAAGTTCCTATCAGAACTTCACTTAATATTGTGTTTTCATTCAAATGATAACCTTAAAGTAGTAATTAATCATATTTTAGATTATGCCGTGAAATTTGAGTACCCAGATTTGCATTTGTAGTTTGCACTTTTTTTTTAATTACCATATAAAGTCATGATTTGCTCTATGAAAAACTGTGTATTGATTCAAATGAAGGAATGTTGGGGGAAATTACATCCACATATGTATGTAAACCTCCAGATCAGAGAAGGCTATTCTGTGTTAACAGAATCACATTTGGTTAAATAACACATAACAATAAATAGATCCATCTGTATAGGTACCAAGTTTTTAAAACAGCAAATAATGAATATACAATGAAATTTTATTTCTTTTTTTAAATGTTTATTTATTATTTTTGAGAGAGAGACAGAGTAAGCAGGGAAGGGGCAGAGAAAGAGGGAGACACAGAATCCAAAGTAGGCTCCAAGCTCTGAGCTGTCAGCGCAGAGCTTGATGTGGGGCTCAAACTCACGAGCCGTGATGTCATGACCTGAGCTGAAGTCAGACACTTAACCGACTGAGCCACTCCGGTGCCCCATGATGTTTTATTTCTCATTCTAATGTCTAGCAATAACAGATTGAATATCTATTTGAAATAGAGTGTAATAGCAATAATATAAACATCTTATTCAAGGAAAAATGCAACTTTAAATAATCAAATAATACCTTATTAAATTAGGCAGACTCATGGTTAAATATGAGATCTGTTTTTCTTGAACCAGCAAAATTTTGAAGTCATTAATAATTCTCACTTTGTACAACATCTTGGTGAATAGGGATTCTCCACTTTAAAATATTAAACTCAAAAATGCAAAGTCATATCTTATATAGAACTGGGCTTGTGCCTATCTCTTCCTACAAGTTATTCAACAATGGACCTTGACCCAGGGATATACAAGAACATACACAGTTTCAGTTCCACGAACACAGAGGTCCAATGGGCTCTGATGCCAGTAACGGCTCCAAGGAAGAAGCAAAACATGGCTTGATCCTTGCTATAGATTGAATGTTTGTGTCCCCCTAAAGCTCATATATTGAAACCTAATGCCCAGTGTAATGGTATTTGGAAGTAGGGCCTTTGGGAGGAGCTTAGGTCTTGAGAGTAGAGCCCTCGTGAATGGGATTCATGCCCTTATAAGAGAGATCCTAAAGAGCTAGTTGTTTGTTTGTTTGTTTGTTTTCCTTTCAAAGTGAAGGCACAGAGAAAAGACCGTTTATGAACCAGGAAGTGGGTTCTTATTTCCCAGTCTGCCAGCACCTTGATCTTAAACTTCCCAGCCTCCAGAACTATAAGTTATAAAGTTCTGTTCTATATAATCCACTCAGTTTCTGGTATTTGGCTATAGCAGCCTGAATGGACTAAGATAATCCTTAAAATTAGTATAGGCATTGACTCGATATTCTAGGAGAGGGAGACAAAATGAGCAAAAGTATATGGAGGTGTGCTCAGGAAAATGAGGGCTGCAGTTTAGCTGAAGACTGTGTAAAGTGATCAGAGGACATACAATTACAAAGTAGTCTGGGGCCAAGCTCTAGATTAAATGCTTTTACTGCTAGGCCAAGCCATTGAATCATATCAAGTTTCACTCCAGATTTATTGTAATTTCACACTGTTTTTACATAATTACATATCTCTTCCTGAGATTTTCAAGTTGCATAAAAAATATTTGCAAACTAGATTATTTCTTCATATAAAACACATAAATCAGAAAAATAAAGAAAAAATTAAATAAAACTTTACTGAAACAACCATTGTGTTTCAGTTTTCTGTTTTTAGTGAAATTAGATTCATTATTAAGTTCATTATTCTTTTCCCCCACTATTTTGTGGCCCTTTCCTCATTGTGCTTCACATCATACCGGGAGGAAAGTGAGATAATATTCGTGTAATTACCTAACTTATTTCTTCACCACCCCATTTCTTTCTTTCATTTCATTTTTTTTGTCTCTATGAAAAACATTAAAATATTTATAATTACAACCCTTTATTCCTTTCATTTTCTTTCATTTTGTTCATGTGAATTCTCTAATTGAGGAATCTGTGTTATCTTCAGAAATGTTTTGTTTCTTAAAAATGGAATAAAAAGGACAACTGATAAAGATATTGCTTTTTCCTTCATTAGTAGACCTCAGACTTAATATTTATCATTGTTTTTGTGGATGTCTTTTATATATTTAAACTGCCAACATATAAGAGATGACCAATAAAAGCATACACATACTTTTAAGTTAAACAAATTTCATTTAACATTTTAAATTAATGTACTAAATGAGACCATTGATTTGCACACTTCATGACATACTAGTTCTATTCTGATTTTCATAGAATTGTATAAGGAAATGTCAACAGAAGAAATTACCTCTTATTTTAATATTCTCCCAGAGAAGTCATCTTACACTACAGAACACTCTTGAAAACAACAACTTGCTAAAATTTTAAAGATAGCCTCCTTCCAGCAATCAGAATTTCTTCAGAAGTAGAACCTTTTCCAAACATATTAATATTTTCAAAAAGATGATAACCCTGTCAGGGATTAGACTGTCTCCAGGGTTAAAACCATAATCTGGTAAATAATTTCAACAGAGGACTTTCTTTCTCCCTGAATAGAAAACTTCCTCACCAGGGAATCCCACAGATACTCATTTCTTCAAAGACAGGACCATTTAAACATGTCAGAATCTTCAAAGTGGAAAACATGCCACCCCTTAGCAAAATGAAGTCTTTTCAAGTAGAAGCCCAACAGCATTATGAAGGCTCTGAAAGAAAATTCCCACAGCTCTACAAAATACTGCTTTCAGTACCCAAGTCTCAGATTATAATTTAAAAATGTTATGCAGATCATACGCAATCTACTTTTTTAAAAAAAATAGACTTCAGTTTTTAGAGTAGTTTCAGGTTCACAGCAAAATTGAGCACAAAGAAAAGAGAGATTACATATACTCTCTGCCCCCTCACATGTACAGTTTCCCCAACTATTACTATCCCCCACCAGCGTGGTACTTTTGTTGCAATTGAGGAACCTACAATGACACATCATTATCACCCAAAGTCCATAGTTTACATGAGGGTTCATTCCTGGTGTTGTGCATTCTATGGGTTTGGACAGGTATGAATGTTATGTATCATACCAAGTAGTTTCACCCCCTAAAACTCCTCTGTGCTCTGCCTAGTCATCTCTCCTCCCCTTTAACCCCTACTAACCACTGATGTTTTTACTGTCTCCATAGTGTTGCATTTTCCAGAATATCATATAGTTAGAATCGTGTAATACATATCCTTTTCAAATTGGCTTCTTTCTATTTTTTAGAATAATAAATGTTTATGAAGCTGATCCATATTCAATGTTTATGAAATCAAAATAATATGGATAAGAAGAGACTTCAAGTCAACTCATTAAATAATAGGACTAGCATGTACTTCTTAAGGTCTTTTTTAAAATTTTAATTCCATATAGTTAACATGCAGTGTTATATTAGTTTCAAGTGTACAATCAAGCTGGCTTTCAATTAGTGATATGCACATAAGTTTCCTCCATGTCTTTTCATGGCTTTATAGCTCATTTCTTTTTGGCACCAAATAATATTTCATTATCTGAATTACCACAGTTTTTCCACTTTTCTACTGAAGGGCAACTTAATTGCTTACAAGTTTTGGCACTTATGAATAATGCTACTATAATTATGTAGGTAGGACATAAGTTTTCAATTTCTTTGGGTAAATATCATACACTGCTGTGGCTGGATAGTATGGTGAGAGTACATTTAGTTTTGTGAGAAACTGCCAAACTAACTTGCACGGTGGCTCTATCATTTTGTACATCTACCAGTGATAAATGAGAGTTCCTGTTGCTCCACATCCTTGCCAGCATTTGGTGTTGTCAGTGTTCTGACATTTGACCATTCTAATAGGTAGCTAATAGTATCTTATTTTAATTTGCATTTCCATGAAGACATATGATGTGGAGCATATTTTAATATGATTATTTGCATCCATATAATATTTGTGTGGTGTCTATCCAGAACTTTGGCCCATGTTTAATTGGGTTATTTGTTGTCTTATTGTTGAGTTTGAATGTTCTTTGTGTGAACATATATATATATATTTTTTTTTTTTTAAACAACACTTTCTCAGAAATATTGTTTTTGGAAATATTTCCTCCCAAATTGTAGTTTGTTTCTTTTTTTTTTGTTATTGTTTTGACATTCTTCTGTAGAGCAGAAATTTTTAATTTTAATAAACTCCAGTTTATCAATTCTTCAATGGATTTTGCCATTGGTGTTGTATGTAAAAAGTCATTACTGTAACCAAGGTCATCTAGAGTTTCTGTGTTGTTTTCTAGAAATTTTATAGTTTCACATTTTACACTTAGGTCCATGATCCATTTTGAGTTAATTTTTTTAAAGAGTATAAGGTCTGTGTCTAGATTCCTTTTTTTTTTTTTTTTTGCATCTGAATATCCAGTTATTCCAGCACCATTTATTGAAAAAAATTATCTTTGCTGCATCAATTACCTTTGTTTCTTTGTCAAAGCTTCGTTGACTATATTTATGCAGATCTATTTTTGGGCTTTCTATTCTGTTCCATTGATCTATTTGTCTATTATTTTGCCAGTACCAAATTGTCTTGATTACTGTAGCTTAATTGTAAATCTTGAAGTCGGGTATTGTCATCCTCCAACTTTGTTCTTCTCCTTCAATACTATGTAGGATATTCTCAGTCTTTTGCCTTTCCATATAAAATTTAGGATCAGTTAGCTGATATCCACAAAATAACTTGCTGAGATTTTGATTGAGGCTGTACTGAACCTGCAGATCAAGTTGTGAAGAACTGATATGTTTATATACAATCTACTTTTGAAATGTTCCCATTTGATTTGAACCATTTTAACTGGTAAGTAAAATATGGTAAGATCTACTTATCAAGAAAATAAGATTAGTGTCAAAAGCTATATTTCTATGTTCCTTTAACTCTCATATAAGAATCCAGGGGAAAATAGTATATAAATGATGAACAAAATCCTATGGTTTTGAATCATGTAACACAGTTTTACCTTACTTCATGTTATGTGTGATCTCGAGGAGGAGCCTACAAGTCAGGAGAACAAGTTCTGTGATGACAAGTAAGTCATCTGGCCTGCTGTACTTTTCTCTTTAGGTAAAAAAGTTTATCTGCTTCATCCACTTGACCGAAACATTGTGAGGTTGAGTTAATCTTAGGGAAAACTGTGAAAAGTGATGAGTGCTAAGCCATCATCACCATGGTCATCATTGTCAACTACACAATTGCCACAATTTTCCATCCCAGAAATCTACATGTAGCCAAATAATCCTTTTTTTTTTTTTTTTTTTTTGTCTAAATTTCAAATTTGTTTGGGTTGTGAGAGTTTTGGACATAAAATGGCATCATAATTACAAGTAAATTGAATGTCTAAGAAAAGTTACTGAAATGCATAGATGTTAGAGGAAAGAACAGAAAACTTTTGCAGTAATTTTTACTTTTTACCATTTATTGCATTGTTACTTATTATTTCTATATTTACATTTTATTATTATCAGTATAGTCTAAGTATTGTTTGTAATAGAAAATATAATTTTATTCCTATTTATAGTATTCTATTTCTAAAAACATATGGAAAGCTGATTCAGAATATATTAAATTTAAGATTATGGGGATCAGGAGCAGGTCATGGGTTAGGTTAATCCTCTTTTCTCTCCTTCAACTATTTGTTTTCCCAAGGTGGTTATTTCATTCTACAATTGAAAGAGGACTAAAACATGGAGCGTGTGTGTATGTGTCTGTGTGTGTCTGTGTCTCTGTGTCTGTATGACTCGAATATATGATAGAATAGAACTCAGTATAATAAATGATACAGTTTTATAGGCCATTTAAAATGTACACGTGGCCAGAACTCACTGTGAGCAAAATTAAATGAATTTGAATTTCTGAATTGAAATTTGTGGTTACAAAGGTTTGGGGTTAATTGATATTACATTTTTCTGCCTATTAGTCTCTGTGTCTTATTCATAGTCAACTGAAGCCACCTCACAAATCTTTGTAGTTCCATATCCCAGGACAGCTTTCCACCTAGTAACAGATTCACTTAATACATTCTCAGCTCTTTAGTTCTTTGGGCAAACTGATTTTCTGGACTCCCAATGCCTTTCTGACCAGAATTTTGAGAATTTTCTGACTGCTTCCCTAGGAGCAGGGCTGCCTTAGCATCCTTGCCATGTCAGTCCTTGAACAGGAGCAGCCTGTGGGAAGCGCAGCTTTGGTGCAAACTCTGGGTCTGAGAGGAATGAGCTAAGGCCCAAGGTCAATTATCCTTTGTTGCAGTTGGGAAAGATCTGAGAGGCTTATTTTCATGGCCACCATAGTGGATGAGAGCTAGTTTATTATCAAAGGATCTCCTGGGGCCAAGAAAATGAAAATATCAAAAGAAAATCAAAATGTTTAAGTACCTGTAATGTTCCAGGTGTTTTCAGTGTCTTAACACTTGTTAAATCTTTTACTTTTTATTATTTTTAAACGTTTTATTATTTATTTGTGAGAGAGAGAGAGCGTGAGCAGGGGAAGTGCAGAGAGAGAGAGGCAGGTGGGGGGGGTGGGGCACAGAAGATCTGAAACAGAGGATCTGGCAGCACAAAGCCCCACAGGGGCCTGAACCCATAAAAGGTGAGATCATGACGTGAACCAAAGTCAGACGCTCAAGCTCAACCGACTGAGCCATCCAGGCACCCCACACTTGTTATCTCTTTTAAATTTTACAAAACCCCAAAGAGTAAATCTTACTATCCTGATATCAAATATATAAATCTGAACATATAAAAACTGACATCATCTTAATTTTAAGGAGATACTTGAATAGTAAACGACACTATGTTAAAACTCAGTTGCTAAATGGATGCCTCTGATGGGTTATAGAAAATATGTTATCAGTATCATCACCAATTTCATCAGAAAAAATGTGAAGCTCAAAGTTTATCACTGGCAGAAAACACCATTGGTTTCTTCCTCTGACAAGTTTATTTTAATCATTTTCAATAAAGTATCTCCCAAATACCCATGCCTGAATAACAATAGTTTGTCATTAATTCTTTCAAGTAACATGATATTCCATGAAAGACTAGCTAGTTCAGCTTGTGATTCATTTTTGCAAGTGCTTCTCCTCCAGATAACCATCGTACTGCAGCATATAGCAAAAGTGCATTTTGTATACTTCCCACCTCATCACACGGTTATTAAAATGAGGTGTACTCAAGTGTCAAGATTTAATAAAATCATAAATTCCTATTGCTTTACTGAGATATTCTTAAGGGAAGCTCTTCATTTAATTAATTAGTTGAACTATTTATTTATTTATTAAATGTGGATCTGTGGTGGTGAGAAATAACCATGACTTCTAGTGGTGTGGTGCAAACTGCCAGCAGCTGTATCCACTTCTACTTTTTGTACCATTGGTGCAATTATGAACACAGTGAAAGAAATAAACAAATGACAAAGTTTGATCGTGTGTATCCACTAAAAGTGTCTTGGGTGGCCGAGGGGTCCAGACCACACTGTAAAATATTGTTCACGGTTGTAGTTAAGAACTCTTGAGACTATCCTAGAATATTTGTTCCATGAGGGCAGGGATCTTTATTTTGTTCATTTATGTGTTCCAAGCACTCAGAATGATCAGTAGCACATGATGTAAATATAAAAGTATTACCTGTTGCATTAAAGAAAGAAACACTGAAATCCTGAATTTTGATCCCTCTCCTCTCCCAGGTACCCTCGCCACCGATCAGAGTATGTGCTGAATGGTTTTGTGATTTCCTTCTCTAATTTTTAAAAGAGATAATATAAGTACCTAGCTTACAGGTTTGTTTTAAAGATGAAATGTGAAAATGCATTAGAATGCTTCATAAAATGACCAATACAAGGTAGTGATATTCCATTATTTAAAAATATGTTGAAAAAAATACATATATTAAGGTTCAATAATTGTCTCAGTTATAGTTATAGCTGGTTCTTTTGCCTACAATACTGTTGCAATCAGAAGAGTGAAGTATCATATATAAATGAAAACTTGGGATAGCAGGTCAAGGCTTAGATGGTAGCTCCAGAATGACTTCAGGCACTCAAGCTTCTATTTTTTCTGCACTAATATCCTACCACAGGCCATGTCTTGATCTAGTGTAGCTGCTGAACCTTCAGTTTTTGCTTCTGCAGTGCAGGCCAGAAGATGGAAGAAAGATAGAAAGGGTTTTTAAGAAGTCTGACCTCAGCTGAATCAGCTCCCTTTAAAAAGGTTTCTCAGAAGTCTTATACCTCATATTTACATTTCTTTTGGCCATAGCACCGTAACATACAGAGGAAGCAGAGAAGTTAGTCTTTTATTCTATGTGTCAATACGCCTACCTAAAAACTGGGGTTCCTGTACTAAGGAGAAAGAAGAAAACTGATGGTGTCCACCTATCGCTGGAACAATGTAATAGTTGCTATGTAACCTATAACGTGGGTGTATTCTATCGTCTGATTGATGCAGATGCTTTTTGCTCCTCTGTGGACATAACAACTCTTTGACCTAACACTGAACTCAGCACCTTACCAGGCCTTTATCCTTACTAAAGGACAGAGATTGTGCATCAGACTATATCTACTGCCTGTATGCTCTCCCCAGGATCAAGCGATGGGAATCTCTATGGACAGTGCATCGAATGTGATTCAGCTACACCGATGACTAACCATTTTAGGCTGAACTGAGGAGCACCACAGCTATCCACGTTTCCTGAATCTTATCCCAATTATATTTCATTTAATAACGCTCAGTGAAATATCTGGTGGCAGGGGAAATGAAACTACATGCTTTTATGGGATCATTCATCAAGAACTAATTGAAGCGTTCATACAGTTTAGCGCTGATAAAACAGCGTCACGATAAACAATAACAAAATTCACCAGAGAAGGATTTGTTTTGCCGTGAGGAAAATGGTTCCGTTTCATCCTGGGATTCCTGGTTAAAAGAGTCTCCAATGTACAAAGGGATAAACGCAGACCCCCCTGCATGATGACAGGGTGGAAGCTGTGTCAAATGTATTAGTGTTGCTCCACTGCAGCCATTCTCCTCCTAAGTATTTGCTATTGTGTGGGACTCTGGCAAGAGGCTGCAGGACCAATGGGATTTTTAAAAGTTTCTTTTTGCTATTGATTGTTACTGTGCTTGAAGCAGCTCCTTCACAGCATTTATTGGAAAATACAGAAAAATCTTAAAGTGTACTTTAACAAGTTCAGCTTTTCTTAAATCCCAATTTAAGAAGTTCCTTTCTGAATACTTCTGCATATGGAGTTAGTTGGCTTTTTGTCACTGCAATCCCTGTTCCTCCACACGTGGTACTTGGACATCTGGCTGAATTGAAAAGGAGGAAATAGAGAATGGATACCTTACACTTACCACTTTGGGGGGAGGGATTGAACGGAAATAGTAGCAAAACGAAATATATGAGAAATGTGCCACAAACTGCTGTGAACCTGAACATTTATTTGCTATATTTATATGACTTAGATGGCAGTAAGCGTGATACAATAGGTGCAGAATTTACTGGGTAATTGGTATATCTTATATATAATGGCCACAGATTTTATTGGTAAAACATATTACCCAGATTCAACTTAACTGTAAGCAATAAGACTAGTCTCTTCTACCAACACCACTCTAATATTGTTTAAATAGCATTATATGGATACGGATTTTAGATAAAAGATCAGCATATAAGAAGGCTCATGAGATGATATGAACAAGCATCTTTCACAGACACCACTAATATTTATTAGTGTGTTTTGAAAAACCTGCCTATAAAACAAGAAACTCTGGTAATATAGATATGGTCAGATATTATAGCTTTAAGTTGCAAATTTTTGTTCAAATTTGCCTTGCATTATAAAAGTAACTTCTATTAAGGGCTTTTTAAACAGTAGTTTTCTAAAATTCTTAATACATTTTCAACAAAGCACTGCCAAGCCTAAATTATTCCCTAAAATGAGAAGGATTTTTATTTTTTTTTAAATTCTTTTTTTTAATGTTTATTTATTTTTGAGACAGAGAGAGACAGAGCATGAATGGGGGAGGGTCAGAGAGAGAGGGAGACACAGAATCTGAAATAGGCTCCAGGCTCTGAGCGGTCAGCACAGAGCCCGACGCGGGGCTCGAACTCACGGACCATGAGATCATGACCTGAGCCAAAGTCGGATGCTTAACCGACTGAGCCACCCAGGCGCCCTGAGAAGGATTTTTAAAAACCACAATCACTCTTTGGATTGGCTAAGAAGTAGAATCGATGCTTAGTTGCCAGTCACTTCAGTTAATTTGTAGCATCATTAATAAGTGAACTATAAATTCCTATTATGACACATAAGAAGTATCAATTTAGTAGATATGTTGAAGGATAAAATTATGATTGTAGATTTTGTAGCTTTCATATTGTAATCCATATTTGACTTTCCATGTAGATTTGCCAAATAGAATTTTATAGCAAAGGCATCTGAAAATGGGAATGACAGATTAGCATGAATTAAGACAGCACCCTGTTATAATTCTTCCACTGTGGTTCTCAAACACATTAGGCAGCTTCTCCACCAGTACTTCCCTTCTGTATGACACCTTCTTTCTCAGGATTCCCACAGGACTTGCTCAGTCATATCTTTCAGACCTCGAACAAATGCTACCTTCTCAATGAGCACTTCCTGACCACCTTATTTTGTATCGCAACTCACACACCCCCCCCCAACTTATATACCCTGATGGCTACCTGACTTATTTTTCTTTATTAACACTTATTAGCATCTGACACCCTATGTATACATAGTTTTTGGCTTGGTATCTAACGACACGTTTTAGAATTTAGACTCTGTAAGGGCAGGTGGTGTGTATGTTTTGTTCACTGCTTGATCCCAGAGCCTAAAATATGACAGATTCAGTGATATATGTTGAGTGAATGGATTAAGTTCTAGATCTTCCGTATCTTATGCACAAGTTCTTTGAGCACAGGCAAGTTACTTAGCCTACTGGTTTCTGTTTCTTTATCTACAAAAGATGAGAAGTAATGATGCCTGCTACATTTTGTGGGTTAAATGAAACACTGTGGATGAAAGCTTTTTCTAAAGGCAAATGTTCACTGTTGGCACATCAAATGGCTTTAAGGAAACTGTGTGGAGGTAATAGATTTCGCTTTGCTTGGATTATCTGGTTCAGAGGAGACCTAGACTTGGATTACGGTGTTGGCTTTGGTATACAAATCAAAGTCAAAGCTATGAACTCTTTGCCTATTCTAAGTTGTTAGTAACACGGCAATCAGTTGATCTTGTGACAAAAAGCAGGCAGTGATTTATAAAGACATGTTTAGAGGTAACATGTAGATGCAAGATAGAATTTAAGGGATGGAAATTAGGTGGGGTGAGGGTAGTAGGATGCTAAAGCCAACTGGCCTACGTGAGAAATAAACTGGTGAGTGTGACCTTGTTTAAAGTATGCTATCAAGAAAAGTGAGGCTTCATAGAAAGGGTAGTGTGGTGATTAATCATATGTGTCAATTTGGTTATGCTATGGTGTCAAATGCTTGGTCAAACATTAGTCTAGATGTTTCCAGGAGGTTCTTTTGTATATGTGATTAACATTTACAATCAGCTGACTTTAAGTAAAGGACATTTCCCTTGGTAATGTGGATGGTGGGTCTCATCCAACCATTTGAAAGCCTTAAGAGCAAAACACTGCAGTTTCCTGGAGAAGGAATTCTGCCTCAGGATTGTAACATAGAAATCATGCTGAGTTTCCAGCCTGTCTGTCTGTCCTATGGATTAGCTAGCTCCCACATTCCTGGGAGCCAATGCCTTAAAATAAAACTCTCTCTCTCTCTGTCTTTCTCTGGCTCCCTCTTTCTTTTTCTCTTTTTCTCTCTCATTAGTTCTGTTTCTTTTTTTTTTTAACGTTTTATTTATTTTTGAGACAGAGAGAGACAAAGCATGAATGGGGGAGGGTCAGAGAGAGGGAGACACAGAATCTGAAACAGGCTCCAGGCTCTGAGCTGTCAGCACAGAGCCCGACGCGGAGCTCGAACTCACGGACTGCGAGATCATGACCTGAGCAGAAGTCGGCCGCTTAACCGACTGAGCCACCCAGGCGCCCCTCATTAGTTCTGTTTCTTTAGAGAACCCTGATCGATACAAGTATTAATCTGTGGTTTACAACTGTGAAAATTAAATAAAACAGTGTGTGCTAATTTCATAATAAAATCCTAGCACACAGTAGGTGCTCAAAAATGGTCATTCTCATCATGGCGATGGTGGCGGAGGTTATCAGGTAATGTGTTTACCAAATGGAGTTCGGTCCTCAATTAGCCTATGAGAGCATCCACTGAGTACCTAAAATTTGGTGACTGATTTAACAAGTCAAATTCAAATAAATAAAAGTTCAGTCAATTATAAAACACACTCAAAATATTAAGTATAGAAGCAAATTTGTTTATGTGGCTATAGTGAGAACCGTGTTTAGACAGGGTATAAATTCTTGAACAAACAGGCTGGGATTCAAATCCCATCTTTGCATCTTACCTGTATGTGATCTTATCTGTGAAATGGGTATTGTAATGCTATCCCCACAGACTTGCTGTGGAACTTTAGTAAAATAAATTATATAAAACATCCAAAACTGTGCCTGTCATATTTTGCTCCTCATTTCCCTAAGGCACAGTAAGTTAACATCAAGTTTCCTAATTTTTGAAATTTCAGCTTTAGCCCTTGTATGCCAAAAGAGAGGTCAATTTCAAATTCCATAATTGGCGATAGGCATTTTTCTTTTTCCCTCCAGATAACTGAAACTTTACTGAGAGAAAAGAATGTTTGATAAGGCACAAGCAATTTTTAATGCAGTCTCACATTGACTAAAGCTTCATAGAGAAGAAAAGGGGTAGCTGCCTTACCAGGCAGGGGGTGCATAGTTAAAGCCTCTCACCCTTATAGGCAGGTACATCAGAGAGGGGTTCGATGCACCCCAAAACCAATGATTCTCACAAGTCCCTCACAAGTCCTCTAGGGCATCTTTGGTGGACTTACCCAAACAGACTCAAGAGCAGCAACAAGGCCCAGGGTTGAGCTCTGTCGCTGCAGAGTCTATTACGGGACACTGATAATAAAGCCGAGTGCCCTATAGAGAAAGAAACCAGAATCATTGTCGTGTTATAAAATATATATTTTACTGTATGTCCATATGATGTGTATTTTATTATCAGTAGTGCTTATTAATGAAGAGTTATTCATTCTCAGGAGTATCATTTAACTTGAAATAAATAAAGAAACTGAGTGTGGTTTTAATATTATAAATGTACCTTCTAAAAATACAAGAGAAAGTTGCTTTTTATAGGAAGGAAGGAATGGAGTGTTTCAATTATAATATTATTTCTTGAAATTTAGGGCATATTAAAGGATACTTTAAAAAAACTATTTTGGGGCACCTGCGTGACTCAGTTGGATAAGCCTCCTACTTCAGTTCAGGTCATGATCTTGCAGTCCACGGGTTTGAGCCCTGTGTTGGGCACTGTGTTAACAGCTCAGAGCCTGGAGCCTGCTTTGGATTCTGTGCTCCCTCTCTCTCTGCCCCTCCCCTGCTCACTCTCTGTCTCTGTTTCTCAGAATCATACATAAACATTAAAAAAAAATCAAAAACTATTTTGGTATGTTATAAAAGGATTATATGTCATTTAAATTATTGACAAACTTGAGGAATTGTTCCATGTAACCAAAAAATAATGATATTAGTAGTAATAGTAATCCTTTTTAAAGAAAGTTTACTTACTTATTGTGTGTGTGTGTGTGTGTGTGTGTGTGTGTGTGTGTGAGAGAGAGAGAGAGAGAGAGAGAGAGAGAGAGAGAGAGAAAGAGAGAGAGGGAGCATGGGGGAGGAGCAGAGAGAGGAGAGAATCTGAAGCAGGGAGAATCTGTGCTGTTAGGACAGAGCCTGACATGAGGCTTGATCCCACAAACCATGAGATCATGACTTGAGCAGAAACCAAGAGTCAGAGGCTTATCTGACTGAGCCACCCGGGTGCCCCAGTAATTGTAACACTTATAAAAGCAGAATGCACATTGCCAGACAGAGTGTGCCAGGGCGAAGGCTCTGGCCAGCACCCTTGCAATAGAACATCCCTGGGGCATCTCAGGAAGGCTGCTGAGTCTGGCACCCCATCAGGTAGACAGAAGCAGAAACTCAAGCAGGAAATGTCTGGCTGTAACATCTGGGTTCAGAGACCAAGGGCTGAAACATCTGTATTGGGGATTAACTAAGAGTAGGCTCATTAAGACAATGTCAGGAGTGGAGAGAGATGGAAGGAGAGGCAGCAGCCAGGCTGTGTTTGATGGTACTGAAAAGAAGAGCTCTGGGAGGATGAAGGCAGAAGCGAGGTCAAAATTTACCATTAACTTTTCTCCAAATTGTTAATAGCTTTATTTGATTTTAATTATATTGCAAACATATATTGAAATACTTAGATGATATAAAAACTATAAAGACAAGAGTACAAAGTAAAATCCTGAATTCCATATATATATAGGAAAGTTAACAATTTTTTAGTCTTTCCATATACAGCACATACTTTTTCATTTATTGGGTCATACTGATCCATCACCTGTTTTTAAGGATTTCATCTTCTTTCTTTTCTTTTTTTAAATTTTTAAATGTTTATTTATTTTTGAGAGAGAGACAGAAACAGAACGTGAGCAGGGGAGGGGCAGAGAGGGAGGGAGACACAGAACCTGAAGCAGGCTCCAGGCTCGGAGCTGTCAGCACAGAGCCGGATGTGGGGCTCAAACCCACGAACCATGAGACAATGACCTGAGCCAAAGTCGGACGCTTAACCGACTTGAGCCACTTAGGCGCCCCATGAATTTCATCTTATTTCAATGACTATAAATCCACATTGTCGTTTTCAATGTGTGCATAGTAATTTGTTTGGTGAATATACCCAAACGTACTTTATCCATTTTCTGTAGATAGGCATTTAGGCTTTTTCATGTTTTTTAACCAAAATAAACACTTTTGTGATAAACACTCTTTGAAACTGCTATTGCTTCCCTGTTTGTTTCAAATATAAATAAAATTTATTTTTCTTCCTGAAAATAATATAACCACGTGAAGTAAGTTTTGAAAACAGAAAAATTAAAAAAAATTATTTGTATTTTTGCCATTATAATGTCAATCTTTTTTGTCTTTCTTTCTTGGGATCTTTTTTTTTTTTTGTCCTAATTTTTATCACTTTTAATTATGTAGTAGGTGATTTGTATGCTGCTCAGCTAAAAGACATCAATCAAACCTCAAATCTGTAGTTGTTTCTAGTCTCAGAGGTGCCAACATGCATCGAGGAGGAGTGTAGGGTGAAGTGTAGGGAGGCTGTGACAACCAGGAGCTTCTATGCGCCAGGAGAGATGGTGCTCCCTCATCCAGGCATGAGACTGGGACTTCATGGAGGCTGACTTTCTGAATCCCACCAGTTAGCCTGGTTGTGTCTGTCATCTCAAGGCCACCCGGAGCCTCTGTCCTCCAGAATTGTTGGGTTAAAAGCAACGAGTACTGATGTTTATTAAAAGGACAAAACTGTGCTTGTAGCATTGTACATATTATCCTATTTAATACTTACTACAACAATTTGAGTTAGCTATAACAAGCATCTTTTTATAGATAAGGTGATAGTTTCAGAAAGGTTAAGTTACTTGGCCAAAAGTGCATTACATAGAAAAATCGGAATGGAAATCTGTAACTGTGGGCCTCTAAATAAACTTGTGAATAGCCTACAAATGTCCTGGGCTATGTGGTGATAGGTGGTAGTAGATTCCTATCCTTGATCATATCCTTCTTGATCATATCCTTCCAGTTAGAGGAATGTACAGTTGTCATTTCCTGGGTTAGAAGTGTGAGAACATATAAGATGCAAAATTACCTTCATTTATGTGATAGATGGGTGAGTAATGCTATAAAATTACCCATATATCTTCAGAAGATATATGGGATGAACTCTGTTGGCTTAGTTCTACCAGGTACATGGCTTGGCCAAAGGTTTTGATGATGAGAAGGAACCCAAGATGCTCTCTCTGGGGCTTACCAAAGAGTTTCAGATGATGTCACTTGTCATAATGATTTATTTTCAACTGTACCACATGCCAGGGGGGACCAGCAAGAAAGAGGGATTGACTAGGAACAACATACTTGGCACTGCAGAAAGAATAAAGTTGCTAGAACCAACATTTTTTTTTTATAGAAATCAAAACTTATTCCTCATGATATTCATGAATCAAAGCATTCTACCTCCATCTGATCCTAAGTGAATTTCTATAGTTTAGGTGAAAAACAATCTAATATAGAGAATAGTAGAGGTAGGGCACTAGTGCAATGGATGTCTCTTACTTTGTTGTACTATCAACCTCCACTTTTTCTACATCTAGGCCTTTCCCAGTGCTATCATCCATAGTGTAGCAGCAGCATCAAACTTATAACCATATGACTTCTGTCAACTGGCCTGGGGTGGACAATTGGCTAGTCATACTGAGTCCTTATCCAAGAGGCTTAGAACGTAGGGTCAAGAATGTCATGCTCTCATCAGGGGTTTGGACTGTTAGGAATAGTTGTATCACCACACATCCTAGCATGTGGACCAGAGTGAAACAGCAATGACAGTGAGAGAGAACATGAAGCAGAACCACAGAAGGCAATAGAGAAGAAAGCTGCTCATTTGAGTTTTTCCTGAAATCCTTGTGATTGTTATCTTTGGGTTTAGTGAGATGGCTCATGTCTTTATAAAATTCTGTTTTTATCTTAACCTGGTTGGAGCTGGGTTTCTATCACTTCTGATCACAAGAATTCTAACTAATATAACTAGTGTTAAACTAAGCTTGAAATGAATGGAACCAAGAAAAAAAAATGGGGCAGCTTCCATAGTTAATACGTAAACCAGATTATCTGTATGAGAAATAGGAAAAACTTCATGGTTTTCTAAATTCAGAAGGGAGTAGCAGATGCCACTGTAGTCAACTATATTAATAAAGGTACCTCCTATTTCTTGAGGAAAATATGACATTTAACTAACAGTACCAAAGGCAAGCTCTCACCTTTTGGAAAGGTCTTTTTACTCTTTAATATGATTGTTAAAATAGCAATGGATTTTTTTTTTTTCTTCATGGCTGGCACCACAGAAAGATAATAGGAGTGACTTGACTGCAGTGAAAGTTGCATTTCAGAAATATTTTCAAACTAGCCATATAAAGGGCAGCCAAACAAAACAAAACCAAACCCCTCTCATTTCAGGTTATTTTATAAGAATTGTGCATTTGAGACAGCTAAAAATGAAAACAAAAGAAATTAAATCATTATATAGGATATCTATACAGTAAGTTTGATTTTGTTGGAGAGAATGCATATTGAAAAATATTTAGTAACAAATGTCTCTAACAATCTAGAATTTCTGAAAATTTATAAAAATATATATATTCTAACATTTGTATGTGATATGTTGTAGTGATACATCAAAAGAAGAACATATTGACTAGTGACTTTTAGAAATATGTTCAGGGTACAGATTATTAACAATTCTTATTTCCATTTCCTATCTAAAAAATAATAAATATAATCTTTTATCCCATGTCACAATATTCTGAGAAACATGACTTTCTGAACAGTCTGTTTTATGTCTTTACATATGTCGTTCTAGTTAATGTAGTATTTTTCTGTGTAAGCTATTTGGATAAATACCACATATTAAATAAAATAAAACTGGAAATTTTATTTTTTAATGTTTTAGTTTTATGAATTGAACATGTTTTCATCATAAAGGATTATATAGAATATATAAACATATCAATCTAAAGCTAAAATCACATGAAGTGTATCTTACTGTCTCATTGTTCATAATTGGTGTTGTTAATTCATACTAATATCTTTTCATATAGTTGAAAGTGTAGTAAATGTGTCACAAATAGAATGGAGAGCAATGACAAACCGAGAAAGTATTTGCAACATGTAGAACAAAGAATTTCGTATTCTCTTTAAAACATTTCTACATGGATTTTAATATCTTTATATAAATTGCATACATATTATATAGTTTACAAATACATACAAATATATATTTATACATACATGTATGTGTAAATCAAATTTTATGTAACATATTTAGTTAACTTCTTGCTGGAGGAAAGTTAGTCCAAATTTTTTACTCCTATAAATACAATCCTACGGGAGATATTCTTATAAATAAATTCTGGAAAGCATATGTAACTATTCTTAAGAAAAATTCTTACTAGAGAATTTAGTACATTAAGAGAAAGGAGCATTTAAAATATATTTTTTTAATGTTTCTTCATTTTTGAGAGAGAGAGAGACATACCATGAGCAGTAGAGAGAAAGGGGTAGAGAGAAAGGGAGACAGAATCTGAAGCAGACTCCAGGCTCAGAGCCTGACATGGGGCTTGAACCCATGAACTGTGAGATCATGCCTGAGATGAAGTTGGATACCCAACCAACTGAGCCACCAGGTGTCATGAGAAAGGAGCATTTTTAAGGCTCTTGTTATGTCTTATCTGAGGAAATTGAGAGGTGTTTTGTTTTTTGTTTTGTTTTGTTTTGGTGTGAATAGGTGTTTTTATTAAAGCACAGGGACAAGATCCTTAGGCTGAAAGAGGTGTACTGTGATTGTGAGGAGTGATTGAAAATTTACTTTTAAATTGTGGGGGATGGGTAGAGAGAATGAAAGTCTCTAAATTAGAGATTTCCAATGTTAAAGAAGATTTACAGGATCCTGGAGGTCTGGCTATTGTTAAGCTAAGGTCCCTTTTAGTCTAGCAAAACATGAACATTAAGGCAATCTTGAAGCCTTGAGGAATGTCACACTCTGCTCGCCTCAGGCATTTATCAATGGGCTGTAAGTTGTAAGGAAATTTAATTTTATCTACATTTCTCTTGCTTTGTTCTCCTCATCATTTTCCCCTCAGAACCATTTGGACCCTTAAATCTTTAAGGTTGTTGAGGCTGGAAGGTCTTTTCTTCTGTAACTATTCCTGCTGAATAGGGGCAGAGAGATGTCAACATTGGTCAGTTGGGGAATTTCAGAGAATTTTTAAACTAGGTTTTAACATATGTAATGCATTGTCTTTGTACTAAGTATACATAAGATGATACGTAGTTATTCACCTGGTCATGGGGCCTCTTCCAATTGTATCTGCCTCCTCTCCTGCCCTGTAATAAGCAATGTCAGTAGGCTAGTGTGGCTTTCTTTCACTCATGCAAGTGTATACATGTAGAAGCGTGTTTTGTTTTGTTTTGTTTTTCACCACCAAATAGAACCATATTAATGACATTAATTGGGAAATTACTTCTTTCATTTGAAAATATTGTCACCAACCTGTAAGTCAGCAGATTTAAACAAAAATAATTTTGAAATTCTTATGGTTCTCCCTTATATTTATAATTTTGTATAAATATGATTATAGCCTATGTGCCATTATTTTTTAAAGAGCAGTTATTTTTAACTCTTCTAGCCTTTGTTCTCTTCATTCAGTTTTCCCATATTTCCATACATGAACAGATATAGTATATAGCCAGTATATATATATACACACTGTTTCTATATATAAATGCTTTCACAATACATACATTTATACGTGTATAAACTTATATATAAATATATATACTTGTAAATACACACAAATACACACTTATACACCTCATGCACACTCCATACATAAATATAGCGATATAGATCTATTTATTTAGTTTATAGAGATTTGTCTCTTTCTTTTACAGAATAATTAGTATGCTATACCCTTGATAGCATCTTGTTTTGCTCACTGAGTACACCTTGAAAGTTGAAATCATTCCCAGTCAAATGGTTTAGTGCTAGCTCAATTTAATGGACAAATATCAATTCATCATGTTAATGTGCCATAATGTCTTCACATGTAATTATTGGTGGATCATGTACATTTTAATTTTTGCCAATTTAATAGTGAAATTTCAAAATCTCATTTTTTTTTACATTTATTTGGTTATTGTGCATTTGATCATTTTTCGTACTTTTAATTTTTCCCCCGTTTTATTGAGATATAATTGACATGCAACGCCGTATAAGTTTAAGGTGTATAGCATAATGACTTGTATATTGTGAAACGATTAGCACAGTTAGTTAACATCCATCATCTCATATATATACAAAAAAAAAAAAAAAAAGCTTTTTCCTTGTGAAAACAACTATTAGGATTTACTCTCTTAACAACACACAGATAAATCTACCATAGAGTAGTTTTAACTATCGTCATCATGTTGTACATTATATCTGCAGTACTTATTTATCTTATAACCAGAAGCTTGCACCTTTTGACCACCTTCATCCAATTCCCCAATCCCTCATCCCCTGCCTCCAGAAACCACAAAACTGCATCTCTTTTTCTATCAGTTTGTTTTATTTTGTCTTGGCTTTCAGTTTAGTTTTGTTTTTTAGATTCCACACGTAAGTGAGATCATATATTATTGGTCTTTCTTTGTCTAACTTATTTCACGTAGCCATAATGCCCTCAGGGTCTATCCGTGTTGTCACAAATGGCAGGATTTCCTTCTTTTTATGGCTGAATAATATTCCATTGTTTATTTATGCTACAATTTCTTTGTCCATGTATCCATTACTGGAAATTTATGTTGTTTCCATGGCTTGCCTTCTGTGGATAATGCTTCTACAAACATGAGGTGCATATATCTCATCAATGTGGTGTTTTCATTTCCTTCAGATATATTCCCAAAAGTGGAATTGCTGGATCATATGGCAGTTCTATTTTGAATTTTTTGAAGAAACTTAATAGTGTTTTCCATAGGAACTATACCAGTTCACAATGCCACCAGTAGCACACAAGTGTTCTCTTTTTTTCACATTTTTGCCAGCATTTGTCATCTCTTCCCTTTTTGATGATGGCCATTCTAACCATCTTGGGAAAAAACCAAAATTCAAAATTCAAAGTACAGTTTCTACTGATTGCATGCTGCTTTCACATAGTGTTAAAGTCAAAATATCATAAATTGAGCCATCCTAAGTTGGGGACTGTCTGTATATGCATATCACTCTTAGTAAATGCAGGAAAATGGATAGCTAGTTTTACCATTATCATATAGCTAAGAACTGCAATTGAAACACGTGGTTTAACTACTAATCAATACAGCAGTCTTTTCCTTATAGAGTTCACGTTTAAGTTATTGACAGAATTTACACATGAAGAATATTTACCCCGTACATTTTCAGGAATAGTTACACAACCAAAGGATGCTACATAATTATCACCAATATTACTAAAAATATTTAACATTTACTGCTGCTGCTTCTGTGCCAGTAGTATTTAATTCGTCCAACAACCATGTGTGGTGAGTACCCATATGTTACCCATTCACAAATGAGGCTCCTCGTGTTTAAAGAAATTATCACCTATCTCAGTGAGGAATAGCCAATGTCCTTCTGATGTAAAACTCTTATTTTTATTCATTAAGCTTCACTGACCTTATCAATATACACATTCTTTAAAGCTGATATAAAATAATTTAGAAAAAAATTCTGTAAGAATTGAAATTATAAGCAAATAATGTCAGGGCAAATGATTGGTATTCAATGCCTCTTAACCATGATGCCTCACTGCCTTTGAGTCCCCACTGCGTCTGCGCGTGGAGCCTGGGGTCAGGCTGCAACGCCAGAGCACGCGCTTGCGCGTAAATGGGGCTGCCGGGTCATCCACCCGCGACTGTTTTAACCTCGAGAGACGGCTTGCATCGGGCCGTGGCTGCGGGCGACTGGGAAAGTAACTATGACGCGCACTTGGGTAAGATTGACAACCAATTTATTTCTTCTCATCCTTGGTCTGTGCCAACCCTCAAAAATTTTGGTTCCATCAAAGAAGCACAGCTCATCATAAAGGCAATTAAAAAATGATGGGGCGCCTGGCTCAGTTGGTTAAGCGGCCGACTTCAGCTCAGGTCATGATCTCGCGGTCCGTGAGTTCGAGCCCCGCGTTGGGCTCTGTGCTGACAGCTCAGAACTTGGAGCCTGCTTCGGATTCTGTGTCTCCCTCTCTCTCTGACCTTCCCCCATTCATGATCTGTCTCTCTCTGTCTCAAAAATGAATAAACATTAAAAAAAAAATTAAAAAACGAAAACCACTTCCCTAAACATTTTCTTCCTTAACATATTATGACAGAGGTAAAGACATGTATATCTTACAAATGTACAATCTGTGGACAAAGGTTTATAAAGTAGTGTCCTTATTAAACCAAGACATTAGGACCAAACTTTTGTTACATAAATATGTGAATTTATCATCACTTGACTTTCTGGTAGTAGGGGTTTTTTTTTCCAACTTTTTGAGGTTTTAAGCTTACTGCGATGTATTTATTTCCCTAAGAACCCCATCCACATAAATTTAATTGTATGCCTTGTGTGTATTTTAATATTGATGTCAAATGATATTAAGTTCACTTGAGGTTTTTTTAAAAGAACTTTGCAGTTTTTCTTGATGTAATTCAGAAAAGTCCATAAAGCTTTTTTGAAAACACCCACATTTCTGTACCCTACTACATATTTCTTTTCCAAATTTAATACAGTCAAGTTAATATAGAAAAATTATCATTTTCAGGTTATATATATCCCCCATATTTTAATTATCTCATTTTGCATATCAGATACTTCTCCATAGAATTATATAAAATGGTGTTTTCTATTAATAAATCCTCATGACACAGTATACATTACACATGTATTATTGCATGTATAAAAAATTAATAACACTTAATTTTTTAAATTCTGGAATGGAACTTGAATTTTAGCCTTGTTTGTTTGTTTACTATTAGTTGAAGGAACTGAGACTCCCCAAGGTTAATTGATTTGCCCAAGATCACATATGTCATAAATGGTGAATCCTGGGTTGGAATGCTTATGTTAAAAACAAGTAATAGTATATAATTATTTATTTTTCTCAGATGCTAATTATATCAAATCCAGTGTGTCACAAAAATAAAAACCATCATTCAAACACACTAGCTAGAAAAAAAATTTCTTTTTTTTAAATGTGCCTTTTTCATTCAATGTAAATGGAATGAAACTGCATAAATGTTCTACAAAATCACATTAACTGTTGTCAATATTTATGTACAGTAATACATTTAGTCAACATATTTTAATTCATTTTTTTACTAATAACACTAAGATATATATTTTGAACTTACAATGTGTTTTGATTCTTGAATTCCTAAAAAGTGGAATGTTAAGGCTAAAATACTATATTGAAATCTATGTTAAAATTGTGAAACAAAGCAAAAGGAATTTACTTCACAGTTGTCCCAAATTATAGTCTAGTTTCTAAAACTGCATCATTTTCCTGAGATTTTAAGTATTGATATTGATTTGAGGTATTGATTTTCTATGATACTAAATATTAAGGGTATTATTCTAGTTTTCTTGAATTTTGTTTTCTATTCCATTGCTTTATTTCTTTATAAACATCACTATATTGAATTGTTAAATTTCTCTAGATTTTCATACATGTTAAGGTAAATATAGTTTTTTTCAGTCTTTGCTTATCTAATTTATTTTTCATAAAACACTATACACATTTGTTTGCAAGTTTCCTCCAAAAGATTCTATTGAAATTTGGATTAGAATTACCATTTGGCAAGTTTATAGTTCTGCCTTTTTAAAAACAGAGCTTTATATTTTCATTTATATTGTATTATCTCCCTAAGTTAATTTAATGTTATTTCTCTACATATTTCTATAGATTTTTTATTACATTTATTTTGAGAAATTTGATATCTTTATATATTTTTGGCCAATGAGAATTATTATTTTCATATTAGATTTTATATTTGACATTGACTGGTATATAAGAAAATAATTGTTTTTCAAATGTTAGTTTTACTATCATCATAAAGGACTCTAATTTTTTAAGGTTTGATTCTCTTTGTTTTTTTTTTTTAGGTAGATAAAAATGTTATTTGCTAATGATGATAATTTGTCCTTCTCATTTCCAATGTTTATATATTTTGTTGTTTTTATGTTCATCTTGAGTTACTTTAATAGCTTTTTGTAAAGTAATATGAAAGTATAATTTTTTTCTTATTCCTGGTTTTGGTGGATTCAGCATAATGATGATTTATATTGCTTTTTAAATAGCATTTAATTTTTTCTTTTAATTCTACAATGGATCTTGAATTTTAGCCTATAAATTTTAGACCTTTTTTGAGGTGATCTTATAGTTTTATTCTCTGACCTATTGAAGGATGTATAAATAGTCTTTGAAATACCGGAATATTTTAAAAATCACTTTGAATCATATTTTAATATATAATTAAATTTATGTGCTATTGTTTTATTAAGAACTTTGACCCTAATGTTAAAAAATAAACTTTACATATAATTTGTTTAGTTATTTTTATAAGGCTTTGACATTAGATCTATAAAATCATAAGTTAATAGAAAGCTTTCCTTCATAGATTTAGAATAATTATAATAATATTTGCCAATATATTTCTGAGATATGGTTGACAACTTTCTTTGTTTTTTCCATTGTTATTGGTGTATTTAGTTTTTCTCGAGTCAGTTTTGATGGTTCATAGTTTCTAAATTATATCCATTTTAAACAGATTTGCAAATATATTAGCATATTTTGCCTGTCTAAATAGGAGAAATGTGTGTTGTTATATATTATAAATACATACATGTAATTTTTTTTTTCTCTCAGCCACTATTTTGTGGTGAAAAAGAATTGCAAGCATTCTCTGAAGCTCTGGCTGTACTGTCATCTTCAGTTACTATCCAACCAAAATAAGTCTACTATTTACTTCTTCCATAATATTCTTAATAACTAAGGGCTATCAGCATTTCCAGTTTTAGACCATATCATCTTAGATTTAGATATAAGCAACAGTAAATATTAACCCAGCAATAAAGACAAGATAGGGCAGGGAAGTTACTAGCTCAATTATGTTTTAATTTGGAATTTTAAATTTTGATTAATCCTATCTTTCCATTAAGACAACTGAAAAAGAGGGAGAGGTCACCTGCTTTACAAATACCTTTTTTTCTGAGCTATAAAACTGCAGTCAGTTCTTGCTACCTAAATATAGCCAGCCACAAGGTAGATAGGTGGCTCAGTCAGTTAAGCGTCCAACCCTTGATCTCAGCTCAGGTCTTGATCTCAGGGTTGTGAGTTCAAACCCTGCCTTGGACTCCATGCTGCATGAGGAGCCTACTTAAAATGGGTACAAACTTATTTGTGGAAAGAATCTTAGGTGAAAGCATTGTTGTATAATTGGAAAACCCATACTTACAAACAGGCTTGTACTTGTTATGCAGTTGAGCATATTTTTCTATTTCATTCTCTTCTTCAGATACACAGATTCAATATTTGTTGGATTTAATTGTATACTCTCCTTTTCTGATTGGTGTTTCCAATTTATATTTGCCTGTGCTTTTCTCAAGGTTGTTCTCCACATCATAGGCTCAATTTTTAGCATTGTTGATTCTTCATTTGACTGTTTCTAATATTTAAATTTTATGATGACATGATTTTTTTTCCTCAAGGTATTTTCTTAGATCCTTCGGTTTAGTTTTTATTCAGTCTCTTTTCTTTCGTCTTTTTAAAATATTTTCATTTTTTTGAGAGTGCCCAGTGCTTATCATCTAAAATTTTATATTATTGTTTAATAAATTCTTCATCTATATATATCACACTATATTTATTTTCTTCTTTCCGTTGCAGAACATTTTTTTTTTGCAAAAATAGTTTATAGGTGCTTTTTGTTTACTTATTCATCCTTAAATGAGCAGCTGAATGAAGAACTGCTTGATATTTTATTATCTTGAAAATAAATTACATGAATTTAAGTTCTCTTTTCACTCTTGTATTTTTTTTTAAAGATTTCCTTTTTTTATGTTTTTTAAAATTTATTTTTGAGAGGGAGGGGCAGAGAAAGAAGGAGACAGAGGATCTGAAGCAGACTCTGCACTGACAGCAGAGAGCCCGATGCAGGTCTCAAACTCACAAACCCTGAGATTGTGACCTGAGCCAAAGTCAGACGTTTAACCAACTGAGCCACCCAGGTGCCCCATTGTACTTTTTAATCCTTAAAAAATCAACCTAAAGTACTGTACAGAACTGGGCAGCCTAGGTGTGTTAAAGAGGCACTCTCTGCTTTGTGCCATTATTTAATATTTTACAGTAACATTTGTCTTTAGTTCTTAGTTCCACTTAAATGTATTTTGCTTTGAAATAACACTTCCACAGTGTACGGAATAAACCTAACCTGTTAATCTCCACTTTCTCATGCACAATTCATTATCTAACACCATACCTTCCTTCCAATTTTTATGTCCACCATGCCTTGTCTCTGATACCAATGACAGCCATGGTCCATTAGCCAAGCCTGATGGACAATTCTCACCTCTTATTTTCTTCAAGCATACAACATTTGACCACTCTTTTCTTCTTGAAATACTCTCATCACTTATCTTCATTTCTCTTGCCTCTTCTCCTATCTTCATAATCAGTCTCCTTTCCTAACTACTACTGAATGGAGTACCTTGAGATTGGGTCATATTTTCTTTTCTTTAGCTGTACCCTACTTCCTAGATGATGTCCTCCAAACTTTTAGTTTTAAATATACTGTAAATGCTATAGACTCCCAAATTTATATTTTAAGCTTTGACATCTTTAAATTCCAGACTTCTATATTCAAACTACGTACTTGATATCTTTTCATGAACTTTTCAAACTTAATTAGTCCAAAAGAAAATTTTGTATTTTGTTCCTTATTTCATTTATCTTCTTCCTTCTGACTCCTTATCTCAGAAGTTTTATTGTTTCTTAAGAAACAATTATCCACTCAATTTTTCAAACTAGAACTTGAGGACTCTCATCTGTATTATTTCTCAAATCTACACTCAGTAGCCAGAATGATTTGTTAAGATCATAGATCATGTCACTCTGATTTTTTTGCTAAATTGTTTCAGTAGTTTCCATTTCAATTAGAACAATATTGGAACTACTTATCACAGCTTTATTTAGTTCATGGGTCCTCATTTGTTCTTCTGCCTCCCTCTCCAAATTCCTCTTGACGCTTTCTTCACTCAGTCAATATACTCTGACCATGCTGTTCTGATTTATTTTTTCTTGATCATTTCAAGCCCCTTCTTTTCATTGGACTTTTACTGTGGCTTCTAAAACTGCTAGGATGCTATTGTCCCGTCTCTTTGAAAGAAAAGTTGATTATCACCCATTAGTTATCAGCTTAAATGTTGTTTTCAGAGAGGCCTTCATAACCACTGCCTCTAAGTCAGGTTCCTCATCTTCCATTACTATCTGATGGCACTTACCACAATCTGTAATTCTCTTTATTTATTAACTTTTTTTTTTTTTTTTTTTTTTACAGCATTCTTGAGAACAGGGACCTCATCTATCTAATTCATAGTATTATGCCACCTCCTGGCATGGCGTCTGCAGGTCTAGACAGACTCTAGAAGCCCTAAGCATTGATAAGAGGGTAGAGCTCTCCTTCACCAAATACTATTTAAAATATATGATGGGGCGCCTGGGTGGTTCAGTCGGTTGAGCATCAACTTCGGCTCAGGTCATGATCTCACGGTTCGTGGGTTCGAGCCCCGTGTTGGGCTCTGTGCTGACAGTTCAGAGCCCGGAGCCTGCTTCAGATCCTGTGTCTCCCTCTCTCTCTGCCTCTCCCCGGCTTGCACTTTGTCTCACTCTCTCAAAAATAAATAAAATAAAATAAAATAAAATAAAATAAAATAAAATAAAATAATAAAATAAGATATATGAAACTACAAAATAAGTTTGCACTTAATACAAATTTGATAACTTTCATGGTGACTATTTTGAATAAGATGTTAAACATTAGAGATTTTCTCATATTTTTGATGCTCTTTGATGGTACTTTAAAGATGTACTTGGTTATCTTATAGATATTCTAGTATCAATAAATAATGCTTTATTAATAAATGAAGAAATGAATGAGTGGACATTATAAATGTGTTTACAACATAAAGATTTCTAGTTTTTCATGTCTTAGGAAAAGAAAACTGTTCGGTCCTTATACTCAGAACCCTTTTCAGTGTGAGGAATTCTCAAAACATGTTAGGATGTATGTCTTGGACTCATGTAGAGAGGGGAAGTGTTTATGATCAACTGAAATTTGGAAACATAACAACTTTCCTGCTAATCAAGGATGGTGTAGAAGATGGAGGAGCTCATAGTTCATAGTGAAGGAAGGTGTAGCCACTGCTTTTACTGTTGAAACTGTTACTTTTTTGGAGACTGTAAGGAAGTCATTGAAGGGTGCTATTAATAAGAGGAGAGATTGAACCTGGATTTAAGGCTACAAAGGATAAGATTTCCATTGCTTTAGGACACTGTGCTGATTATTACTCTTACAGAAGCTTTTCACCTTTATTTTGATAAAATAGTTTTATAGAGGATTGCTTTTCCAAAATTTGCTATCTACCTGCTACTTAGAATATTTCAAAAATTGGATAACAGGTAGTGTTTTTAGATGATATATCATTATTGATTTTTAAGAGAAGCTCAATATTTTTTTTTTGTCTCAAGGAATATTTTAGTTTCAAAATTCTTCTTATCCTCAACATCATCCCTGGCCCCTTACCATCTGTCCTGAACATTAGTGAAGATAATGTACTTTGCTTTTTGCCTTATATTCCAGTTCCTAAAGCAAGTGATGATCCTGGGAAGTATTGTCATTTTTCAGATTTATTACCCAGGGAAGTGTTTTTAATAATGTTGCATAACAACATGCCTATATTAATATAATATTGAAAGTCTACCATAGGAAGTGCCTTCAGTAGAACTGATAAACATAAGAATTAGGTAAGAGGAATGGGCATGGGGAGTTTGTAGCATGTCTTATGCCTTCCTATTTTGTTTATCTATCATGGATTTGATGCGGAGAAAGACCCATATTGTTACATTCAAGATCCTCCAATGTCAGCTTTGACATAGAAGATAAAGGGAAGTAAAGCAATTTAGTCACAAAAAGAGGAGATTTCTAATGACTTTTGACACTGGAACAGCATGACATGGATGAAGGAAAATAATAAAGTAAAATAAGCCCAGAATGAAGAAATGTAAATACTGTACCCAAATTAATCACATCTGAAATAGAATGTAGGTATGTTTTATTGTTCACTTTGATCGATGTCTGTGAGTGGCTAGATGAGAGACAGTCTTATAAATCTGTCCCTGCATTGCAAGATCTCCTTCAGCACTTTTTCATGGCTTAGAATCAACTGAAACAGAGGTGATTATTTCTACAGCATCATTGCAGGTGTTCCTTGACTGTTAAACCTAACATCCTACTACTAACATTTAAATTTACAGTACAGATAAACATAGGAGTGATTATTTGCATTACAAAATAATATGTGATTTTTAACAAGATTCTTTTATATAATAAGCCCTTCTCCCAAGTTCACAAAAAATGGGAATCAATTTATAAGATGTTAATTATTCCTCCTTTCAGGATCATAACTATTATGTTTTCTATGAGGTAAATTTGCTTTTGGAAATGAATACTTTCAATGCTTGGCACTTTTCCTAAAGAAAAATAGCAATTAGTGATAACAAGTCACTTGACTATAGTTCAGAAACCCGTCATGTTTGTGTGGAATAAAGGCTTAAACAATCCACAGCTTTCCTAGAGGCAAGCAGAATTTCCTCTTTACTGAAGTAATGTGATCAGTTATTCCAGTTTTTGTATGCCTTTACACATTACCAGAGTCTGCAGTAGCTTTATGCAGCTAAGAGTAGAGGTGACAGGTAGGCCAGAATATAATGAATTACGGTAATCCTAGCAAGAAATAATGGAAGCACATCTGAAGGTTTTTCTGTCCCTTGGAGACTCAGTGAGATATATCCTAGAAAGGCTTCTAGGATGATAATAAGATGACTTTGCAACCTGATTAATATGGACATCAAAAACAAAGCTCAGAATCTAAAATCAGTTCAGTGTTATGAGCCCTGAGACATTGAGGAGGATATACTAGATGTCAGAGGGAAGAACTAAAAAGAAATATAAAGATTGATGTTGAGGAGACCCTATGAGTAATAATTTAGTCTTGTCTACATTTAGCTTTAAAAAGTTGGATGACATCCAAGCCTGAATGTCACAGAGACCATTATGTGCCATGCAGAAAGCCATCACAAGGCCCATGGGGATGTGAAACAGACCGAAGTGTCATCTGTGCTTATTTGACACAGAAATGTATTGGTTCTAAAGCCAACATTCATAATAAATAGGCAGATATAAACATAAAACTATATACTTATATTTCATATATAAATAAAGCAACATATTAAAATTACTATTTTTGTTTCATATAAATACAAATATATGCTATCATTTAAAGGACATAGTCCTACCCTCAAAAAGCTTATATTTCAAAACAGGTTACAATGTGAATGGTTTCCAATTACAGGATACTATTAAATTGCCCTATTATTTTTCAATGTTGTTTTTCAGAATATCCCATGAACTTTTAGCTATTTCTCTCTCCTTGGTACTTTTTGAGACTCAGGTGCAGGGGTTAAAAAATTGCCTGATGGCAACAATTATAGAATAGTGGAGGCTGCAATATTGAGGATTATAGACCTCTATAATCAATGGACCATAAAGTTCTGACACTTAAGGATTTATTCCCAACAGAGAAAACATTCTTTTTTTTTTTTTTTAACAATCTTTAAT
The DNA here is from genome assembly GCF_018350195.1 of Panthera tigris. Taxonomy (NCBI): domain Eukaryota; kingdom Metazoa; phylum Chordata; class Mammalia; order Carnivora; family Felidae; genus Panthera; species Panthera tigris. The sequence continues at coordinate 87,445,218 of NC_056664.1, forward strand.
TCACTTTATTTTTCTTATACAAAACTATGTGGTGGTCACAGCTGGAGCCTGGGTCCTTTGCACTGAGACTCTGGTGTGGGTCTTTACAAGATGGTCAGTGAATTCCTGACAGGGAGACTTGGTGAACACAGTCTCTTTCCAAAGGTCAGGGGCGAGATAGATGTAGATCTTGGAAACGGCACCAAAAGTGGCCTTGGCGAAATTGCCCAGGATGGCAGTACAGCTCATGGCTGAGGTGTAGCAGTCCTCAATACCGGTTATCATCAGCAACTTCTTTGGCACAGGGGTTGAGACAATGCCAGTGCCTCTGGCGGCTGGGATGAGGCATCTCAGCACAGAGCCACAGTGGCTCATCACCTTGCAGGGACACTGTGGGGCTTGCAGATCTTGTTACCCCAGTAGCCTCACCGCATGGGGACAATGGAAAGCTTGGCCAGGATGATGGCCCTACGGATCGCAGTGGCTACCTCCTTGGAGCACTTAACACCCAGACCAACGAAGGTGTCCATTGTAATCCCCAGTGGCAACAAACGCCTTGAACCTGGTCCACTGGCCAGCCCGGGTCTGCTTTTGCACAGGCATAATCTTAAAAACCTCATGTTTGAGGGATGCCCCCAGGAAAAAGTCAATGATCTCAGATTCTTTGATGGGCAGGGAGGAGATAGATCTTATGTCCTTGACCAGGCAGGCCAGCTTGGTGACAGGAATCCACTCCTTGTCTTTGGTCTTGCCTTCACAAGCTCCTTGGTCTACCCCCTACCGCCCACGACCCCCCCCTCCCCCCCCCCCCCCTGCTGTGGCCAGGCCTGAAGGCCGTTGCTGAAGCCTCCACAGAAACCACCACAGCCTCCCATTCCAGGGCTGTGGGTCCTCCAGGCCCTCCGGCAGCACCAGCGTCATCCACCATTTGGTGTTTTCCCAGAGAAGAATAGAGAAAAATCTTATCTGTAAACTATAGCGCATTTAAAAATGTTCAGTAATGTAGTTTTGTGTTTCATAAGAACAGTAGGGAATTAAATCTAGATTCTTGGAATAGAATACTGAACTTGTAATGATAGGTTTGTTTTTGCACACGGGGTTTTGTGTTGGAATCAATTGGTTAAGGACTGCATCCACTGGACTGAAGTATGCAAAGGAATGCTGGGTTTGATCAGTCTTCTATATGTTGGCCACTAACTAATTGGTTTGCTCTGGGTGGATGTGATTTCAGTATGATGGCCTGAATCATGTATATACTGGTGAACAATTCCTTTTTAAATTTTTTTCCTGGAAGCTTTATTTCAATAATCTGATTTTAAACAGCCTCCCTAACATGCCCTAAAACTATTTCTGAGATAGCAGTGAAATTTGTTTATCTTCAATCTAGGCCATACTCAACACAGGAGGATATTGCCTGATCCATTCTTCTCAACTTTTATTTATGAACTTTTACTTATGAATCTCCTAATTCAAGGTTATCTTTGAGTTTTACCAAGTGCTAAAAATAATGCTATTTCTTTATACTTACCCCAGTGGTATGTATGTATGACTTTTCACCAGACAACACATTTAAAAAAAAATTAACGTTTATTTATTTTTGAGAGAAAGAGACAGAGTGGGAGGGGCAAAGGGACACAGAGAGAGGGAATTGTCTCTGTTTGGAAGATATTAAAAAGTACTGGGAAATATATGAAATGATGTTTCTATAATTGTCCTTAGAAACTCACACTTGGCTGTAAAGATAGGAACCATGATTAAACTTATTAATATAATTAGTAAGTAACTTAAATATAATATACAGCTTAATTTAAGTAACTTATATTTAAGAACTTAAATATAATACACAGAGAGAATTGGAAGCAGGCTCCAGGCTCTGAGCTGTCAGCACAGAGCCCTATGTGGGGCTCGAACTCACGAACTGTGAGATCATTTCCTGAGCTGAAGTCGGACGCTCAACCGACTGAGCCACCCAGGTGCCCCCACATTTAACGTTTGGACATTGATAATGATTAGCTAAGAATTTTCCTCCTTTTTACAGTCTGAAATTATATTAAAATTTTGAGACCTCTTAAATAGCATAATGTGGTGTATTATTTTAAGAATAATTCTCAGTAAGAATCCTTGTATAATATTAGATACCTCCTGCAAGTTATACATTTATATTTGTAAGATCTTGTTCAATTTTATTCATGATCATGTGGTTTATAAATATTGAAAAGCATAGGGTTCCACTGATTTCATTTATATTTTAAACTAGAGTTTTCATCCCATTTATGTATTTTATGAAAATGCTTATGTCGTACTAGTTAAATAAGTGGGCAGTATGTTGCCGAATTTACCCACTTTTTTAGAAGGATTATAGTCCTTTATGATCCAGGTACATTTAATTGCAAGATTAACCAGGGTTACCAAACCTGTTCATTTCACTATAATAAAATTTCCAATCCATTGAGGGAGGACTGATTTAATATCTAAGAAAATACTCTTAACTTTGGGTAGCAGACTACTTACTCATTGTGACAACAAGTAGTTTCTTGGTCTGTTTGGAATATGTCAAAATTTATGTGCTATTGCATGCACTAAGAAGAAACACAGTAAGAGAATATGTCCAAGGGGAATGGAACATACATTGTGTTATTTTTAATCCTATGTGTTATGTTAGGATTCCAGGACTTAAACAAAAATTATAACTACAAGGGGCACCTTGGTGGCACATTCAGTTGAGCCTTTGACTTCAGTTCAGGTCATGATCTCACTGTTCATGAGTTAGAGCCTCATGTTGGGCTCACTGCTGCCAGTGCAAAGCCTGCTTCTGATCCTCTGTCCTCTCTCTGCCCCTCCCCCACTTGTGATGGCTCATAAATAAACATTAAAAAAAAAACTATAACTACTGTGCTTCATATCTATACTGTAACTTTTAACTTCATATTTTCAACTTCTATAGTTATCCTACTATGTTACAACAATTGTGCCAATATTTAAATTCCGTTAAGAAATATTATATGTTTGCTACTAGGTCTTTAAAAAGCCCATTTTTTAAAAAATACTGAAGTAAATTAATTCTTCTGAGAAAGCTGTGTATTATATTTAAGTTACTTGCTAATTATATTAATAAGGTTAATCGTGGTTCATATCATTACAGCCAAGTGTGAGTTTCTAGGGACAATTATAGAAACATCATTTCATATATTTCCCAGTACTTTTTTAATATCTTCCAAACAGAGATGATTCAGCAATAAAATTGCTTCAAATGACTATTTCCACAATTTGCACATAATAACAATCAAACTATTTGTACCTAACATTTGCAAAGGTTTATTTTTTAATACATGCATAATTTGTCTAACAGTTTACTGTTGCAATTAAGAAAATTTGGTTATAAGCCAAAATTGGGTATGTAGAATATCTGAAATAGAGGTGCATGCTATAATGTGTTAAGTAGCAAGTGGTTGTTTTCTTAACCTTTATCCATTATTTGTCTATTTCTTGAAGGATTTTTTTGTTTTAAATCCTCTGTGATTTCTTTTGCAAAAATAATACTTTAGGCTAAAAAATTGGAATGATCTCATATATATATCATATCACATTATGATATATTTTATTCAAAACACTTATATCTCACTTTCCATTAACACAATCCTTTCTTTTATTCTTTTTTAAATTTTTATTTATTTATATTAATATATGAAGTTTATTGTCAAATTGATTTCCATATAACACCCAGTGCTCATCCCAAAAGATGCCCTCTTCAATAGCCATCACCCACCCTCCCCTCCCTCTCCCCCCCACCAACCCTCAGTTTGTTCTCAGTCTTTAAGAGTCTCTTATGCTTTGGCTCTCTCCCATTCTAACCTCTTTTTTTTTTTTTTTCCTTCCCCTCCCCCATGGGTTTCTGTTAAGTTTTTCAGGATCCACATAAGAGTGAAAATATACGGTATCTGTCTTTCTCTGTATGACTTACTTCACTTAGCATAACACTGTCCAGTTCCATCCACATTGTTACAAAGGGCCATATTTCATTCTTTCTCATTGCCACGTAGTACTCCATTGTATATATAAACCACAATTTCTTTATCCACTCATCAGTTGATGGACATTTAGGCTCTTTCCATAATTTGGCTATTGTTGAGAGTGCCGCTATAAACATTGGGGTACAAGTGCCCCTACGCATCAGTACTCCTGTATCCCTTGGGTAAATTCCTAGCAGTGCTATTGCTGGGTCATAGGGTAGGTCTATTTTTAATTTTTTGAGGAACCTCCACACTGTTTTCCAGAGCGGCTGCACCAGTTTGCATTACCACCAACAGTGCAAGAGGGTTCCTGTTTCTTCACATCCTCTCCAGCATCTATAGTCTCCTGATTTGTTCATTTTGGCCACTCTGACTGGCGTGAGGTGATATCTGAGTGTGGTTTTGATTTGTATTTCCCTGATGAGGAGCGACATTGAGCATCTTTTCATGTGCCTGTTGGCCATCCGGATGTCTTCTTTAGAGAAGTGTCTATTCATGTTTTCTGCCCATTTCTTCACTGGGTTATTTGTTTTTTGGGTGTGGAGTTTGGTGAGCTCTTTATAGATTTTGGATACTAGCCCTTTGTCTGATATGTCATTTGCAAATATCTTTTCCCATTCCGTTAGTTGCCTTTTAATTTTGTTGGTTGTTTCCTTTGCTGTGCAGAAGCTTTTTATCTTCATGAGGTCCCAGTAGTTCATTTTTGCTTTTAATTCCCTTGCCTTTGGGGATGTGTCGAGTAAGAGATTGCTACGGCTGAGGTCAGAGAGGTCTTTTCCTGCTTTCTCCTCTAGGGTTTTGATGGTTTCCTGTCTCACATTCAGGTCCTTTATCCATTTTGAGTTTATTTTTGTGAATGGTGTGAGAAAGTGGTCTAGTTTCAATCTTCTGCATGTTGCTGTCCAGTTCTCCCAGAACCATTTGTTAAAGAGACTGTCTTTTTTCCATTGGATATTCTTTCCTGCTTTGTCAAAGATTAGTTGGCCATATGTTTGTGGGTCTAGTTCTGGGGTTTCTATTCTATTCCATTGGTCTATGTGTCTGTTTTTGTGCCAATGCCATGCTGTCTTGATGATTACAGCTTTGTAGTAGAGGTGAAAGTCTGGGATTGTGATGCCTCCTGCTTTGGTCTTCTTCAAAATTACTTTGGCTTTTCGGGGCCTTTTGTGGTTCCATATGAATTTTAGCATTGCTTGTTCTAGCTTTGAGAAGAATGCTGATGCAATTTTGATTGGGATTGCATTGAATGTGTACATAGCTTTGGGTAGTATTGACATTTTGACAATATTTATTCTTCCAACCCATGAGAACGGTATGTTTTTCCATTTCTTTATATCTTCTCCAATTTCCTTCATAAGCTTTCTATGGTTTTCAGCATACAGATCTTTTACATCTTTGGTTAGATTTGTTTCTAGGTATTTTATGCTTCTTGGTGCAATTGTGAATGGGATCAGTTTCTTCATTTGTCTTTCTGTTGCTTCATTATTAGGGTATAAGAATGCAACTGATTTCTGTACATTGATTTTGTATCCTGCAACTTTGCTAAATTCATGTATCAGTTCTACCAGACTTTTGGTGGAGTCTGTCGGATTTTCCATGTATAATATCATGTCATCTGCAAAAAGTGAAAGCTTAATTTCATCTTTGCCAATTTTGATGCCTTTTATTTCCTTTTGTTGTCTGATTGCTGATGCTAGAACTTCCAACAATATGTTAAACAACAGCAGTGAGAGTGGACATCCCTGTCGTGTTCCTGATCTCAGGGAAAAAGCTCTCAGTTTTTCCCCATTGAGGATGATGTTAGCTGTGGGCTTTTCATAAATGGCTTTTATGATGTTTAAGTATGTTCCTTCTATCCCGACTTTCTCGAGGGTTTTTATTAAGAAAGGATGCTGAATTTTGTCAAATGCTTTTTCTGCATCGATTGACAGGATCATATGGTTCTTATCTTTTCTTTTATTAATGTGATGTATCACGTTGATTTGTGAATGTTGAACCAGCCCTGAATCCCAGGAATGAATCCCACTTGATCATGGTGAATAATTCTTTTTATATGCTGTTGAATTCGATTTGCTAGTATCTTATTGAGAATTTTTACATCCATATTCATCAGGGATATTGGCCTGTAGTTCTCCTTTTTTACAGGGTCTCTGTCTGGTTTAGGAATCAAACTAATACTGGCTTCATAGAATGAGTCTGGAAGTTTTACTTCCCTTTCTCTTTTTTGGAATAGCTTGAGAAGAATAGGTATTATCTCTGCTTTAAACGTCTGGTAGAACTCCCCTGGGACGCCATTTGGTCCTGGACTCTTATTTGTTGGGAGATTTTTGAGAACTGATGCAGTTTCTTTGCTGATTATGGGTCTGTTCAAGCTTTCTATTTCCTCCTGATTGAGTTTTGGAAGTGTGTGGGTGCTTAGGAATTTGTCCATTTCTTCCAGGTTGTCCAGTTTGTTGACATATAATTTTTCATAGTATTCCCTGATAATTGCTTGTATTTCTCAGGGATTGGTTGTAATAATTCCTTTTTTATTCATGATTTTATCTATTTGGGTCATCTCCCTTTTCTTTTTGAGAAGCCTGGCTAGAGGTTTATCAATTTTGTTTATTTTTTCAAAAAACCAACTCTTGGTTTCATTGTTCTGCTCTCCAGTTTTTTAGATTCTATATTATTTCTGCTCTGATCTTTATTATTTCTCTCCTTCTGCTGAGTTTAGGCTGTCTTTGCTGTTCTGCTTCTATTTTTTTTAGTTGTGCTGTTAGATTTTGTATTTGGGATTTTTCTTGTTTCTTGAGATAGGCAATCTAGATTGCAATGTATTTTCCTCTCAAGACTGCCTTCACTGCATCCCAAAGCGTTCTTATTGTTGTATTTTCATTTTCATTTGTTTCCATATATTTTTAAATTTCTTCTCTAATTGCCTGGTTGACCCATTCATTCTTTAGTAGGGTGTTCGTTAACCTCCATGCTTTTGGAGGTTTTCCAGACTTTTTCCTGTGGTTGATTTCAAGCTTCATAGCATTGTGGTCTGAAAGTATGCATGGTATGATCTCAATTCTTGTATACTTATGAAGGGCTGTTTTGTGACCCAGTATGTGATCTGTCTTGGAGAATGTTCCATGTGCACTCGAGAAGAAAGTATATTCTGTTGCTTTGGGATGCAGAGTTCTAAATATGTTTGTCAAGTCCCTCTGATTCAATGTATCATTCAGGACCCTTGTTTGTTTATTGACCGTGTGTCTAGATGATCTATCCATTGTTGTAAGTGGAGTGTTAAAGTCCCCTGCAATTACCACATTCTTATCAATAAGGTTGCTTATGTTTGTGAGTAATTGTTTTATATATTTGGGGGCTCCCATATTCGGTGCATAGACATTTATAATTGTTAGCTCTTCCTGATGGATAGACCCTGTAATTATTATATAATGCCCTTCTTCATCTCTTGTTACAGCCTTTAATTTAAAGTCTAGTTTGTTTGATATATGTATGACTACTCCAGCTTTCTTTTGACTTCCAGTAGCATGATAAATAGTTCTCCATCCCCTCACTTTCAATCTGAAGGTGTCCTCAGGTCTAAAATGAGTCTCTTGTAGACAGCAAATAGATGGGTCCTGTTTTTTTATCCATTCTGATACCCTATGTCTTTTGGTTGGCACATTTAGTCCATTTATGTTCAGTGTTATTATAGAAAGATATGGGTTTAGAGTCATTGTGATGTCTGTAGTTTCATGTTTGTAGCGATGTCTCTGGTACTTTGTCTCACAGGATCCCCCTTAGGATCTCTTGTAGGGCTGGTTTAGTGGTGACGAATTCCTTCAGTTTTTGTTTGTTTGGGAAGACCTTTATCTCTCCTTCTATTCTAAATGACAGATTTGCTGGATAAAGGATTCTTGGCTGCATATTTTTTTCTGTTCCTCACATTGAAGATTTCCTGCCATTCCTTTCTGGCCTGCCAAGTTTCAGTAGAGAGATCCATCATGAGTCTTATCAGTCTTCCTTTATATGTTAGAGCACGTTTATCCCTAGCTGCTTTCAGAATTTTCTCTTTATCCTTGTATTTGGCCAGTTTCACTATGATATGTCATGCAGAAGATCGATTCAAGTTACGTCTGAAGGGAGTTCTCTGTGCCTCTTGGATTTCAATGCCTTTTCCTTCCCCAGATCAGGGAAGTTCTCAGCTATGATTTCTTCAAGTACACCTTCAGCACCTTTCCCTCTCTCTTCCTCCTCTGGAATACCAATTATGCGTAGACTATTTCTCTTAGTGCATCACTTAGTTCTCTAATTTTCCCCTCATACTTCAGGATTTTTTTATCTCTCTTTTTCTCAGCTTCTTCTTTTTCCATAATTTTATCTTCTAGTTCACCTATTCTCTCCTCTGCCTCCTCAGTCCGAGCCATGGTCATCTCCATTTTATTTTGCAGCTCATTAATAGCATTTTTTAGCTCCTCCTGGCTGTTCCTTAGTCCCTTGATCTCTGTAGCAATAGATTCTCTGCTGTCCTCTATGCTGTTTTCAAGCCCAGCGATTAATTTTATGACTATTATTCTAAATTCACTTTCTGTTATATTGTTTAAATTGTTTATTTTTTTTTTTAATTTTTTTTTCAACGTTTTTTATTTATTTTTGGGACAGAGAGAGACAGAACATGAACGGGGGAGGGGCAGAGAGAGAGGGAGACACAGAATCGGAAACAGGCTCCAGGCTCCGAGCCATCAGCCCAGAGCCCGACGCGAGGCTCGAACTCACGGACCGCGAGATCGTGACCTGGCTGAAGTCCGACGCTTAACCGACTGCGCCACCCAGGCGCCCCGTTTAAATTGTTTTTTATCAGTTCGTTAGCTGTTGTTATTTCCTGGAGTTTCTTTTGAGGGGAATTCTTCCGTTTCCTCATTTTGGATAGTCCCTAGAGTGGTGCAGAACTGCAGGGCACTTCCCCTGTGCTGTCTTGAATAACTTGCGTTGGTGGTGGGGCCGCAGTCAGACCTGATGTCTGCCCCCAGCCCACTGCTGGGGCCACAGTCAGACTGGTGTGTGCCTTCTCTTCCCCTCTCCTAGGGGTGGGATTCACTGTGGGGTGGTGTGGCCCATCTGGGCTACTTGCACACTGCCAGGCTTGTGGTGTTGGGGATCTGGCATATTAGCTGGGGTGGATCGGTAAGGTGCACAGGGGCGGGAGGGGCAGGCTCAGCTTGCTTTTCCTTCGGTGATCCGCTTTGGGAGGGGCCCCTCTTCCCTGGGCCTCTTGTCTATGCTTGGCTCTGGAGAATCCATTCTGCTAGTCTTCTGGCGGTTTTCTGGGTTATTTAGGCAGGTGTGGGTGGAATCTAAGTGATCAGGATGCGGTGAGTCCAACATCCTCCTACGCTGCCATCTTCCTTTTCTGAATCCTTTCTTTTATTCTAAGAATTAGCACATGATTCTACTTACAGGATTAATTTTATTTTGTTAAATACAAAAAAGTTATGTACATAATTTTTAATCATATTTTTAATCATTTTTTCACTTTATGTAAAATCTCAATTAGGCCATTGCCCCCCTGATTAATTACAATAAAAATTTGATCCCTCTTTTTAAATGATTTTATTCACAATGGCTTTTCTTCCTGAATGAATTGTCCTATGATAAAAAGGGTTTCTGGTATTTTTACACTCTAAGAAGCATCCATTTAGAATAGGGAAAGAAGGAAAGGGAATTAACATATATTTGACTCCAACTGCAGGAGAAGATATTTATTTTTCTTATTTTCACAATAGTCATTTGTTAGATATTATTGTCATCATTTTACATCTCTGGAAAATGAAGTTCAGAGATATTAAATAATCTATCTGAGATCACACATTGAGTCAGTGAAAAAGCTGGAATACAAGCCTGGTCCCTCAGGTTCCTAAGTTTTTTGCCAACTTTCAACAGCTTTGGGAAACATCTATAGGAGCACCTATCTTGCTACTAGGAACCAGATGAATAGATAGGCTTATTATGATATTTAGTTCAGTAAAAGTAGGAAATGTGACAATATTAGAAATATTGTTCTTGATCAATTCCAAAGAATGAATAGAATTGAGAAAGATAATCCTGACATCATTCTATAGTATATTATCTTAGTAATTTTAATAATGGAGAATACTTAATTTGCATAAATTGAAATTAAAATTTTTTTAAATGTTTATTTATTTTAGAGAGAGAGATAGATAAAGAGCACACCAGTGGGAGAGGGCCAGAAACAGCTGATGTCATATGTGCTTTGGGTCATTCCATGAAGGAAAAAGAATGACCTCCAAAGATGTCACTAGATCCCTAATAAACTGAAAGGCCTGATTCTATTGTCCATGATATTTTAGACCATCCAAGCTCAAGGATGAGCTGAATTTACTCTCTAGATCAGGAATCAGTAATATAAGACTGTGAACCAACTCTGGCCAAACATTTGTTTTATATATCAGGTTTTGCTGGAACAGAGACACTCATGTGTTAATATATTATCTATGACTGCTTTCATGTGGCCCCCAAAGCCATGTGATTGTTACTATCTGGTCCTTTGCAGAAGCTTTATCTACTAACCCTGATCTAGGTTAAAGCACCAGAAACAGTGCTCATTTGCCATATTCATAGTATTCAAACTTATTCTCTTTTTTAATATTTACTCTTAGTGTCATTCAATAAAATGAGGTTTAAGAATTGGTGATATCAGCCTTCAGAAGTCTCTTCTGAAACATCTATCTACCTTACCTTTTTTCTCTCAACATGCCTTTTCTTGCCTTCCTTTCTCCTCTCTTTTTTTGTATAATTTCTTCTAAGTCCCCTGTATTACATTTAAGTGTTGCTTTATTTATAGTGAGCATAATGCATTGAATGATTTCACAGGATGGTGTGTGCCCTGGCATATTATCTTGTTGAACTATTCAATTAAATATGATAATGTTGAGCACATTGACACTGTTAAACACTCAGGTGAATGAGCAATTCACCGTGAAGTGCAGAAATATTTGAAATCATCTGCATGTCTACAAGCAATATTTATTTTTTTTATATGAGTACTTCAGGTTTCTAGTAAATGATACATGCTAGGGAAAGAAAAACTACCAAGAAATTAGAATATATAGAAGACTTAAAAGATCTCAGAAAAATAATAATTTTTAACTGTTTTGTGACATACACAGAAAGTAAATTGGATATTAAAACTTTTTTCCCAACATTTACAAAGTGGTTCAAATTATAAATATTGTATTTAACTCACTTCTATGAAGCATATCAGCATAGTTCCAGCCTTTTTTTTTTTTTTTTTTTTTTTTTTAGTTCCAGCCTTTCTTGAAAATGTATCATTTGAAGGTATTTTCCTCAAGTACAATATGTAGTTAGTATTATTCCATTAAATTTTGTATCATTTATTTTGGAACCACTTTTCCCAGAAGTTGGATAGTAAAATGTACCTTGGGCTTATAAAAGCATGTTTAGGTGTGAAAGTAACACTTTGGAACATATAAGGGTGGGACATCTGGGCAGCTCAGTTGGTTAAGCATCTGATTCTTGATTTTGGCTCAGGTCATGATCTCACAGTTCATGAGTTCAAGCTCCCCGTCAGGCTCTCTGCTGACAGCTCAGAGCCTGAAGCCTACTTTGGATTCTGTGTCTCCCTCTCTCTCTGCCCCTCCCCCTCTCTCACTCTGTCTCTGACTCAAAAATAAATACATGTTATAAGCTTTAAAACAAAAAAGGACATCTAGGGGCATGAAAATAAAGGATGTTATCAATCAGTGGCATGTAGGTGGCAAGTGAAGAAAACTTATCCCTTAATATGCTGAAAATTCAAATTAAATGACAGAATTTGAAGTCTTTGTTTCTGAATGTTGCCTCTTTTTAAAATTTTTTTCTAAAAGTTTATTTATTTATTTTGAGAGAGAGAGTGTGTGAGTGAATGTAAAAGCAGGGGAAGACACAGAGAAAAAATCCCAAGCAGACTGCACTCTCAGTGTAGGAGCCCAATGCAGGGCTCAAACCCACGAACCATGAGATCATTACCTGAGCTGAATACAAGAGTCAGAGGCTTAACCAACTGAGCCACCCAGGTGCCACTCTGAATGTTACTTCTACCCCTCTGAATGTTACTTCTAATGAGAAGGCCTTTTGTTCTGTTGGAAAACCCCTATGTCGGGCAATAAAGTGGTAGAACTCCATTATTTTTCACTATGACTTAGATAGATATGTTCCAGTTCTGTGAAAAATGGTGTTTGTATTTTGATAGGGACTGCATTGAATCTATAGATTGCTTTGGGGTCAAAGCAAAAGTGGACATTTTAACAATATTAATTCTTCGAGTCCATGAGCATGGAATATCTTTCCATTGGTTTGTGTAATCTTCAATTTCTTTCATCAGTGTTTTACAGTTTTCAGAGCAGAGTTCTTTCACCTCCTTGGTTGAGTTTATTCCTAGGTATTTCATTCATTTTGACACAATTGTAAATGAAATTGTTTTCTTAATTTCTCTTTCTATGACTGTTATTAGCATACCAAAATGCACCCCAATTTCTGTGTATTATTTTTGTATTCTGCAACTTTACTGAATTCATTTATTACATCTAACAGTTTTTTTTTGTGTGGAAACTTTAGGGTTTTCTATGTATAGTATCATATCATCTGGAAATAGTGACAGTTCAATTTCTTCCTTACCGATTTGGATGCCTTTTATTTCTTCTCATCTGATTGCTGTGGCTAGGACTTCCAGTACTATGTTGAATAAAAGTGGTGAGAGTGGACATCCTTGTCTTGTTCCTAATCTTAGGGGAAAAGCTCTCAGTTTTTCATAGTTAAGTGTGACGTTATGTATAGGTTTGTCATATCTGGCCTTTATTGTATTAAGGTAAGTTCTTTCTAAACATACTTTTTTCATAGTTTTTATCATGTATAGATGTTGAATTTTGTGAAATGTTTTTTAATGCATCTATTGAGGTAATCATATGATTTTTATCCTTTATTTTGTTGATGTTGTGTATAATGTTTATTGATTTGCAAATATTGAACCATCCTTTCATCCTTGGAATAAATCTCACTTGATCATGGTAAATGAGCCTTTTAACATATTGCTGAATGTGGTTTGCTAATATTTAGTTGAGGGCTCTTGCATCTATGTTCATTAGGGATATTGGCCTGTAGTTTTCATTTTTTTGTAGTGTCTTGGTTTAGTTTTGGTATCAAGGTAATGTTGAGCCTTGTAAATTGTGTTTAGACGCTTTCCTTTCACTTCTATTTTTTTTATTTTGAATACTTTGTGGTAAATAGATACTAACTCTTAAATATTTGGTAGAATTTGCTTGTGAATCCATGTGGTCCTGGACTTCTATTTGTTGGGAGTCTGGTTACCAATTCAAATCTGTGACTAGTAATTGGTCTGTTCGTATTTTATATTTATTCCTGATTCAGTTTTGGAAGTTGTGTGTTTCTCAAAATTTACCTCTTTCTTCTAGGTTGTTTAATTTGTTGACAAATAATTTTTCATAGCATTCTCTTATAAATCTTTGTATTTCTGTGGTGTTCTTTTATTTCTGATGTGTTTTCTCCCTTTTTTTTTCTTGATGAGTCTGGTTAAAATGTTAGCAATTTTGTTTATCTTTTCGAAGAATCAGCTCTTGGTTTCATGGATCTTTTCTGTTGTTGTTGTTGTTATTATTATTATTTTAGTCTCTCAGTTATTTATGCTCCGATCTTTATGATTTTCTTCATTTATTTCTGCTCTTTTTTTATTTTCTTCCTTCTACTAATCTTGGGCTTTGTTTGTCTTTTTCTATTCCTTTAGATGTAAGGTTAGATTGTATATTTGAGCATTTTCTTGTTTCTTGAGGTAAGTCTATATTGCTATAGTTTTCCCTCTAACAACTGTATTCACTCTCCCAAAGATTCTGATCTGCTGTGTTTTAAATTGCATTTGTCTCCATGTATTTTTTTAACTTCCTCTTTGATTTCTTTGCTGACCCATTGACTATTTAGTAGCAAGTTGTTGAGCCTCTATGGGTTGTATGCTTTTTCTAGATTTGTTTCTCATATTATATCTTTGTGGTGGAATGGGTCATTCTTTATGCTGGAAATAATAAAGTGAAACTACAAGCATATAAACAAAAAAGCAAACAAACAGTGCTGGTTTAATGGAAAAAATAATTTATCCACAAAATGTAAGATGCACTTAAGATAATCTCTGGTATTCAAAAAATGGCAAAAGAGTTAAAGTTGAAAGATATATTTCAGTGAGTGGAAAGGAAAAGGAACAATTTATAGGAAACATAAATGGAACAGAACTAGTAATCAAGTGATGAAGAAGAAAATGATGAAAAGAGACACACATTCTAGATGCATCTTAAAATATTGTAATGAATTCATACTATATTTTCAACTGAGTAATTAGCATTTGGACACAAAAATCAGTGATAAAAAAATTAGGCCAGTATTATATTTTCTTTATACAACATGACTTTATAGGTGACATTGGAGCAAAATCTATTGGACTGAAAGGCAAAAGATTATGATGTGCAATTTTTATTCACCAGTGAGTTATCATTAAATTGTGAGATCAATAGAAACACACTTTTACATATAACATCTTAGATAATATTTTCCAATTTTTACTCTTTAGAAATACAAATTTTAATAATATATCTAACTAAGGGAACAAAATTAAAAGTTAAAATATTGGGAACATGTAGGCAATGTCTGATAATAAGCACTGAAATCAAGTAAAAATGTAGTTGAATCTAAACTAAGAAGCAATATCACTTAATGGTTTGGAATATATATTCTGGGAAGACAAAATTAGGTTCAGTTCATGGGTGGACCACGTAGAAATTTGTGGCCTTGGCTTGAGGTTTCTCTAGCCTCAGATTATTTTGACTTAAATGGAAAAAACAATGGAACCAATCTCAGAAGGTAATTTAGTGATCAAATGTATTTTAAATGCTCTACATTGTTGCTAGCATAGTATTACTAATTAATATTGTTTTAATTATGATGATCAAATATAATGGAGACTTTCTTCTTGAATTAAGCCATATGTAATGTGAAAATAATAATAATGCAATCTCAATAGTCTGGGTCTAAAATTCCGGACTGCCTTGTAAGAGGCAGAGTAGGGGTGAGGTGGGAGTGGAATGACTGGCAGGAAAGAGGGTTTTAAACTTATGATAAAATACTAGGCTTATATTTATTCTTTGATGTTTGAAATTAGATGTAAGTTTGAAACATGTTGTAAAAATAAGATAACCTAAATTCAACTAAAAATCAGATATGATCATTCAAATCACATATGAAATAAGTAGAACAATATAAATAGGAAGGGAAACTTAAAAAAATTATAAGAGGAGCACAAACTAAATCAATCGACTAAATAGCACAGAAAGAATAAAGACTAAAAAGAATAATTAGAATATTTGGGTTTTAAAATTTTTTATATAGATACAGAAGTACAAATTAATTTTTTAAAAAGGTTATAATTGTTACCTAAACATGGCTGTCATACAAATCTAGGGAATATATGTCAAAGATGTACTTGCCTGTTTACATTAGTAATGAAGGAATGGGTGAGATACAAAGCTGGCTCAAAGATCATTTAAAGGACTATTTACCATAGTCTGAAGAAAAAGTGTTGGAATAAAATTGCTAATTAAAGTACATATAAAGTTCTTTAAAGTTCTACATGGCAATAAAATCACAACTTTTATGACAAAAATGTGAATCTTGTAGGATAAAAAAGTTATATCTCTATACACCAAAATTAATAAATTAGCATGTAATTTCATAACCTAAACCTTGATTAATAGTAAATAATGGATAAAGGGAAGTTACATTACCCTTGTGAATTAAATACTCCATGGGTGGGCCTGTTATTCAGTCCATCAGTATGACATTGAAAAAACACACGTTACTTATTTTACTTTATTCCTAAGATTTGGATAATGTTTCTTAATAGCAGATACTACTTGTTCTCTATTTCTGTACCACAAAGAAGGGTTTATTTAACAAAAATATGTGAGAAAACTCGGCCATCTGTTTTGAAAACAAATTATAACCTAAAATTTATATCATTTATCAAAGTAAATTTCATAGATTAAAGGGTTACAAATGAAACACAATTTAAAAAGTATTGAATACTTAACAAATATTGAGAAGAACACATAAAGGAAATAATGATTTTGAATACCTAAAAATTTAAGTTTACTTTAGTAAAAATGTTATAACTCTAAATAGTGAGATATTATTATTAATAAATGTGAATGTATTGATAGCTTGTCATAAAGTATAAAATTATTTAATATTCCAAAAAATATACAATTGAACAATCTAAAACACAAAGTACAAATAGCCAATAAACATGAAAATATGTTCAATATCAATTAATTGAAGTGCAAATTAAGACAACAATGAGGTCCCCCTATATTTGTTCTGTAGAAATTTTAACATTTTAAACTATTATTCAAAGTTCTGGTGGAATTATAGATTAGTAAAAATTTACTGGGAAGAATTTTGGTGAAGAAATCAAGTCTTTGAAAGTTCTCTTGTTATTTGATCCAGTATGTCTGCTTACCTAATATTATTTATAAAAGGAAATTTTAAAGGACCATGTTTTTCAATAATGGGGATTATATAATTATAATACATCAATTAATAGAATATGTGGCCAGTAAAATTATGCATTTGACAAATATTTACTATTGCAATGTTTTAAGTATAATTGCATTGAAAGAGTTATATAAAGTATTCCAAATTTGTAGAAATTTACAATTATGCATAAAACATCCTTGGCTTGTTTCTGATTTTAGTGGAAAGTTCAGTTTCTCACTGTTAAGCATGATGTTTAGCTGTGTGGTTTTTGTAGATGCAGCTTATTAAGTTGAGAAAGTCTCTTTCTATTTCTAATTTGAGGATTTTGTCATGAAAAGGTTTTGGATTTTGTCAAATGCTTTTTTTGTGTCTATTAAGATGATCATATTTTTTCTATTAATATTGTGTATTACATTAAGTGATTTTTGAATGTTGTGTAACCCTTTTATTCTTGACACAAATACCATTTGTTTATGGTTCATAATTCTTTTTATATGTTGCTGAATTTGGTTTGGTAGTATTTAGTTAAGGATTTTCGTATCTATATTCAAAACTAATATCAATTGATAGTGTTTTTTTTTTTTCCCTTGTGAATCTTTGACTTTGATATCATGGTAATAGTGGCTTCACTGAATGTGTTTCAAGTATTCCTTCCTCTTCAGTTTTTTGGAAAAGTTTGTGAGGGTTTGGTATTAATTTTTTTTTAACGTTTGGTAGAATTAACCTGTAATTTAGGTTTGTGATTTTCTTCATGTGTTTTTAAATTAAAAAAAATATTTATTTATGTATGATTAATATACATTATATTAGTTTCAATCGTACACATAATATTTGATACTTGTGTATATTGTAAAATGATCACTACAGTCAGCATCCATCATCATACATGGTTATAGAATCTGTTTTTTCTTACAATCAAAACTGGTAGGATTTACTGACTTAGCAACTTTCAAATGTGCAGAATTTATTAAATTATACTTGCATGCCATTTTACATCTTCATGATTTATTTATCTTATAACTGGAAATCTATATCTTTTTTATTCCCTTTACCCATTTTGCCCACCCTCCAGCCCCTGCTTCTGGCCACCCCCCAGTCTGTTGTCAGTATATATGAGTATGAGCTTGGATTTTTTTTTTTGTTTTTTTAGATTCTACATGTAAGTGAGATATATATATATTTGTGTGTGTATATATATATGTTATATTTTATATATGTTATATATATTTTTACCTGTATAAATATATATTTTGTATATTATGTGAATGTTTTATATGTTATATTTTATATATATGTTATATATATAATTATGTTATAACATATATATAATTACATGTAAGTGGGATCATATATATATCTTCTGTCTGTAAGGCTGTCAAGGTCCATCTCTGTTGTCACAGATGGCAAGATTTCATTCTTTTTTATGATTGAATAATATTCCTGTGTGTGTGTGTGTGTGTGTGTGTGTGTGTGTGTGTGTGTGTGTGTCTGTATTGAATTTTCTTATTGATTCATATGTCAGTGGACACTCAAGTTGTTTTTATATCTTAGTTATTGTAAATAATGCTTCAATGAACATGAAGGTGCATATATGAAGTTAGTATTTTTGTTTTCCTTAGCTAAATGCCCATATGTGTTATTACTGGATTGTATGGTAGTTCTATCTTAATGCTTTTGAGAAATTTTCATGTTGTTTTCCATAGTGGTGTACCAATTCATATTCACCCCAGCATTGCCCTGGGTTTCCTTTTCTCTACATCCTTGTGTCTCTTGTTATTTCTTGTCTTTTTGATACTAACAAATGGCTGGTTTAAGGTGATGTTTCATTGTAGTTTTAATTTGCATTTTCTGATGTTAGTAATATTGAGCATCTTTTCATGTGTCTGTTGGCTGTCCATATGTCTTCATATGTCTTCTTTGGAAAAATTCCTTTTCAGATACTCTACCCATTTTATACTTAGATTTTTGTTTTTTTTGTTTTTGTTTTTGTTTTGCTGTTGTGAGTTCTTTATGTATTTTAGCTATTAACCTCTTATCAGGTGTATGATTTGCAAATTATTTTCCCATTCGTTTGCTTGCCTTTTCATTTTGTTGATGGTTTCCTTTGTTGTGCTTAAGTTTTTTATATTTTTTAAATAATTTAATTATTAAAAAATTTTTTTAAATGTTTATTTTTGAGAGAGCCAGAGACAGAGTGCATGCAGTAGAGGGGCAGAGAGGGAGACACAGAATCCCAAGCAGGTTCCAGGCTCTGAGCTGTCAGCACAGAGCTCAGTGAGGGGCTCAAACTCAAAAACCAGGAGATCATGACCTGAGCTGAAGTCAGACGCTTACCTGACTGAGCCACCCAGGTGCCCCATGTGCATAAGCTTTTTAGTGTGATGTAGTCTTACTTGTTTATTTTTGCTTTTGTTGCCTTCAGTATGATATGAGAGTAGTCTAGTTTAACTCTTTTGTATGTGGATGTCCACGTTTCCCAGTACAATTTATTGAAGAGACTGGCTTTTCCGCACTGTATATTCTTGACTTTTTATGGTCATAATTTAATTGACAATATATAAACATAGGTTTATTTCTGGGCTTTCTGTTCTCTTCCATTGATTACTGTGTTGCTTTTTGTCAATACCACCTGATTTAATTAATAAGCTGTGTAATATAATTTGAAGTCAGGGAATATGTTGCCTTCAGCTTTGTTCTTTTCAAGATTGCTTTGGCTCTTCAGGGTCTTTTTGTGGTTCCATACAAATTTTAGAATTGTTCATTCTATTTTTTTTTGGTAAATGGCATTGAGTTTTGATAAGGATAACAGTAAATCTGTATAATGTTTTGAGTAGTATGGACATTTTTACAATATTAATTCTTCCTATATATGAACAAAGTATATCTTTCCATTTATCTTTGTTGTCTTAAATTTATTTTATCAGAACCTTAATAGTTTTCAGAGTACATGTCTTTCATCTCCTTGGTTAAATTTATTCCTAGATATTTTAGTTGTTTTTTTTAAATGTAGTTATAAATGGAATTATTTTTATACATTTTTCTGGACGTTTGTTATTAGTATATAAAATGCAAAAGAACATTCCTGAATATTGATTTCGTATCCCCTTTACTGAATTCATTTATTAGTTTTAACACTTTTTGGTGGGGTCTTCAAGGTTTTCCATACATAGTATTATTATCTGAAAATAGTGAGAGTTTTACTTTCTTTCAGATTTTGATAACTTTTCCTTTTCTTGCCTAATTGCTGTGGCTAAGACTTCAAATCCTATGTTGAATAAAAGTGGTGAGAGTGAGCATCCTTGTCTTATTCCTGATCCTGAAGTAAAAGCTTTCAGCTTTTCATCTTTGAGTATAATGTTACCTATGGGCTTGTTCATATATGGTCTTTTTTATATTGAGGTATGTTCCCTCTATACTCGCTTTGTTGAGAGTTTTTCTCATATTTGTATGTTGAATTTTGTTTAATGTTTTTTCTACATCTATTGAGATACTCACATGATCTTTATCCTTCATTTGGATAATGTGTTATATCTTAGTAATTGATTTACAGGTGTTGAACCATCCTTTTTATCCTTGGAATACGTCTCACTTGATTATCATGTATGATACTTTTAATAAATTGTTGAATTTGATTTGATAATATTTTGTTGAGGATGGTTATTGAGGACATTTTTTCATCAGGGATATATTTTTTAAAATTTATTTTTATTTTTTTGTTTATTTTTGAGAGAGATAGAGAGCACAAGTGGGGTAGGAGCAGGGAGAGAGATGATGACATAGAATCCAAAGCCGGCTCCAGGCTCTGAGCTGTCAGCACAGAGCCCAATGCAGGGTTCAAACCCACGAACTGTGAGATCATGACCTGAGCTGAAGTCATATGCTCAACTGACTGAGCCACCCAGGCAGCCCTGTTCATCAGGGATATTAACTGTAATTTCCTTTCCTTCTGGTATCCCTATCTCATTTTGTTATCAAGGTAATGCTTTCCTCAGGAAAAAAGGTCGTTCCTTCCTCTTCTATTTTTGGAAGACTTTGGGAAGGATTGGTATTAATTCTTCTTTGAAGTTTTGACAGAATATACTAGTAAAAACATATGGTGCTGAATTTTTATTTCTAAGGAGTTTTAAAAGTACTGTTCTGATCTTCTTAGTAGTATGTAATCAGTCTGTTTAAAGTTACTATTTCTTCATGATTCAATCTTTGAAGATGGTGTGTTTTTAGGAATTTAGCCATTTTTTCTCTGTTGGTCAACTTATTGGCAAATCTTGCTCATAGTAGTTTTTTTCATAATAGTTTTATATAATACTTTGTACATTTATAGTATCAGTTGTAATGTCTCCTTTTTCATTTCTGATTTTATTTATTTGAGCCCTCTCTTTTTTTCTTGGTGATTCTGGTTAAAGATTTGTCAATTTCCTTTATGTTATCAAAGAACCAATTTTATTGATATTTTCTATTGAATATTTAGTCTCTCTTTCATTTATTTCTGCTACTGTCTTTGTTATTTCCTTCCTTCTATTAATTTCCTTCCTTGTACTAAATTCTTCTTTTTATAGTTCCTTTAAAGTTTAGAGTCAGGGTGTTTGTTTCAACTTTTTTTCTTTTTTCCTTGAGGTAAACATTTATCCTGTGAACTTCCTCCTTAGAATTTCTTTTGCTGCATCTTGGAAGTTTTAGTATGTTGTATTTCCTTTTTTTTGTCTCAAATTATTTTTATTTGTTTTTGATTTCTTTGTTGATCCACTGGTTGTTTAGTAGCATCTTGTTTGTCTCCACATATTTGTGAATTTTCTAGTTTTGCATTATAATTTCTAGTTTTGGGGTGCCTGGGTGGCTCAGTCGGTTAAGCGGCCAACTTTGGCTCAGATCATGATCTCACAGTCCGTGAGTTCGAGCCCTGCGTCGGGCTCTGTGCTGACAGCTCAGAGCCTGGAACCTGTTTCAGATTCTGTGTCTCCCTCTCTCGGACCCTCCCCGTTCATGCTCAGTCTCTCTCTGTCTCAAAAATAAATAAACATTAAAAAAAATTTTATAATTTCTAGTTTCAGACCATTGTGGTTGGAAAAAGGTGCTTTATATCAATTCAATCTTAAATTTTTTAAGACTTGTTTTGTAGTCTAACGTATGATCTATTCCAGAGAATATTCCATGAGTACTTGAGAAACGTGTATTCTGGTGCTTTTGGCTAGAATCTTCTGTATATATATCTGTTAAGTCTATCTGGTCTAATGTGTCATTTAAATCAAGTGTTTCCTTATTGATTTTCTGTATGGATAATCTATTCATTGATGTAAGTTGATTTAAAGTACTCTACCCTTTATTCTGTTGCTGTCTGTTTCTCCTCTTAGGTTTGTTGATACTTGCTTTATATATTTAGGTGCTATCATGTTGGGAGCATAAATATTTACATATGCTATATCTTTTAATTCGATTGATCCCTTTATCAATATGTAATGCTCTTTATCTCTTATTACAGTCTCTTTTCTAAAGTCTATTTTTGTGTGAGATAAATACAGCTACCCCAGCTTTCTTTTGGTTTTCATTTTCATGGAATGTGTTTGTCCATTCCTTTACTCTCTTTCTGTGCTTGTCCTTAGTTCTCAAGTGAATCTCTTATAGGCAGAACATAGATGGATCTTTTTTTTTTTAATACATTCAGCCACTCTGTCTTTTGATTGGGAAATTTAGTCCATTTACATTTAAAGTGATTATTGATGGGTATGTACTTATTCTCATTTTGTTGTTTCCTGCCTGTTTTGTAGTCCCCTTCTGTTTATGTCCTCCTTCTCTTGCTCTCTTACTTTGTGGTTAGATGACTTTATTTAGTGCTATGTTTAGATACCTTTTTCATTATCTTCCCTGTATCTACTATGTTTTTGCTTGGTGGTTACTATGAGGCTTACATATTATAACTTATATTTATAACATGTATTTTAAGTTCATGGCAACTTAAGTTTAAGTACATTCTAAAGCTCTACATTTTTACTCTCCCCACCCTCATATTTTGTTTTTGATATCATGTTTATGTCTGTTTATCTTATGCATACCTTAATTAAGTATTATAGTTGTTTTTACTACTTTTGTCTTTTAAACTTCATCTTAGTATTGTAATTAAATACACTGCCTTTATTATATATTTTCCTTTATGAGTGTGATTTATTCTTTTTAATGTTTTCTTGTTACTTATTAGTATGCTTTCTTTTCAGCTTAAAGATGTCCCTTTAACATTTCTTGTAAGGCTGGTTTAATGCTGATGTACTACTTTAGTTTTTGCTTGCATTTAAAAATCTATTCCCCTTTTGGTTCTGAACCCTAACTTCCAGGTAGAGTATTCTTTGCTGAAAAAAAATTTTATAGCTTTTTGAATCTATCAAGCTACTTGATTCCTGCCTGTAATGTTTCTCCTGAAACATCTACTTATAGTCATATGGGAGTTCTCTTATATGTTAACAGTTGCTTTTTTCTTGTTGTTTTTAAGATTCTTTCCTTGTTTTTAACTTTTGATATCTTAATTATAATATGTCTTGGTGTGGGTTTCTTTGGAACCCTTATTTGGATCTTATTTGGAACTCTCTGGACTTACTGGATGTGGATGTCTGTTTCTTTCCCCAGGTTAGGGATGTTTTCAGTGATTATTTCTTCCAATAAGTTTTTATCCCTTTTGTTCTCTCTTATCTTCTGGGAGCCCTGTAATGTGAATGTTAGTCCACTTGATATGCAATAAATGCTCAAGCTATCTTTGTTTCTTAAAAATTCTTTTTCTTTTCAGCTCCGATTGGGTGAGTTCCTCTGAGCTGTCTTCATGTTCACTGACCCTTTCTTCTTCTTTATCTAGTTGGTACTTGAACATCTCTAGTTTTTTGTTGTTGTTGTTTTGTTTTGTTGTTTGGTTGGTTGGTTGGTTTTGTATTTTTAAGTTCTGTTTCTTCTGTTTGTAACTTTATTATATTTCCTATTTATTTGTTGAAGTTCATTTTGTTCATGCATTCTTTCCTCAACTTTAGTGACCAATTTTGATCATACTTTGAACTCTTTGTTGAGTAAATTACTTATCTCCATTTCATTAGGATTTTTTTTTTTGAGATTTTCTTCGTGTGTGTGTGTGTGTGTGTGTGTGTGTGTGTGTGTGTGAAACTCTTTGTGTTGATTTCTGTGCATTAGAGAAACAGCCACTTCTCCCAGTCTTGAAGGTTTGGCCTTGTTAAGGAGATGAAACTTACTGTTCAACCCTGTCCTAGCTGTTGTGAGTCTCCCAAACTTTTGTGATTAACCAAGGTAAACTATTTTATTTTTATAGCTTCCCGTAGTTGAAAGTGTGCTAAGACCAATAAGGATCCCAAAGAAAAGGATTTCAGTCAACAAATAGATTCAGGCTGATTAAGTTTAGACCCTCAAATGATAACTTTTAAAGATTTCAAGTATATGCAGTCTTTTGCAACCATAAGTATAAGCCCCAATGACCACCTCAGAGCCAGGAAATCTGGAATTGTCCACTGGGAAGAAGTCACAAAAATTGGGACTCCAGATAAGTGCATGGGTTGCTTTCTGAGAGATACCAGTAAGCTGTAGCCAGGCAGAGAGAGAATGCAAAGATGCTCTCCCTCAGCCTACATTCCCTGAGAGCACCTCCATAGCCTCTGGATGTGGCTAATCCTAAAACCTTCCCCTAAGGCTAAAGCTCCAGGACTAGCAAGTAAGCATCTCTCATGGAAACACTAGGGGTGTGTGTCAGTCTGCTATCTGTGCAGTGTCCTGGGTGTGGTAGCCAGGCCAGAGTTGTCTCTGTAATTGTCACATTCCTGGGGAACCAAGGAACACAAACCCTGTTGCCACTAGAGTTTCCCCTTGGCAGCAGCCACACAAGTAAGGACACCAGATATAAAAATTGGGGTACCAGGCATATATAAGAACTCCCCTCATAGAGAATGCTGGGACTCTGAAGCACAGCAGAAGGAGAGCCCAAATATAGTGCCCATTTCTGTGAAGTGTTAGGGAAGGTTTACAGCCAACTCTTAGATCTGTGTTTAATTAGAGGCCTGCCCCTCGGG
Source organism: Panthera tigris (assembly GCF_018350195.1). Classification (NCBI taxonomy): domain Eukaryota; kingdom Metazoa; phylum Chordata; class Mammalia; order Carnivora; family Felidae; genus Panthera; species Panthera tigris. The sequence continues at coordinate 87,469,837 of NC_056664.1, forward strand.
CTGCAGCTATGATGATAAGCTAATAGGCCTCTTTACATAAAGATTGAGCTCCTGAGAATGTTGCTTCTTGCTGTGCCCTGAGGGTGGTAGCTATTTAAGAATTCTTTCTCCATTGGTTACAGTACTGTAGAACTTGTGTCATAAGCTGTACTGGCTACTAGAGTGAGGTGATGTAAAAGTTGCCATGGCAGCTCCTGCAAAAATTTGGGCATCAGTGAAGGGTATGTTTTTTCTTGTAAGATATCAGTTATCTGGAGTGAGGCAGAGGAAGTGTGCAAATACTGCCTTCACCAGCCTCTGTTCCTTGAGAGCCCCTTGTAGGACCCTATAGTGTACCAGACCAAAAGCCTTCCCTAAGCCAAAGCTCCTGGACAAGCAAATAGACTTCTTTCTCTGAAAGACTGAGTATGTTTCAGTCTTCTAACTATGCAGTGTTGTGAGAGTGGTAGTCTGCTAAGAATTTTCTCTCCAATTGTTACAATCCAATGGTACCAAAAAATGAAAACCCCAGGCTTCCTGAGCCAGGTGACTAACAGGCATCCCCTGGGTGGTGGCAAAAATTGGGTCACCAGACATAAATATGGGGGCACCACACAAGTGTAGAATCTCCCCTCCAGGAGATAGAAGTTCTCTGGAATATGTCAGGGAAAGCACATGATATGGGTCCCATGGGTGAGCCTACACAGGAGCCCTTTAAGTTGTTCCTCAGTTGGCCATACCCACATGGGTCTTAATGGTGTGAGATTTGTTGATTTTAAAGCCAGATGTTCTGGGGGCTTATTTCTCAGGTGCTGGTCTTAAAAGTTGGGGAATGAACCCTACACTCCTCAGGGAGGATCTCCAGGTTTTGAGTTCTCTCCCAATTGTGAGTTGCCATGCAAAGGGTGGGGTTTTTGGCAAGATTGTCTCAGTCTTTCCTACCTGTTTCAATGTGGTTTTCCTTTGATTTGCCTAATGTGAATGGGTCACTCTGCCAGTTTTTAGGTTTATTTCAGAGGAAATTGTTTTGTATATAGTTGTAGATTTAGTGTGTCTGTGGGAAGAGTGAGTTCAGGATCTTCCTATATTGCTATCTTGAACCAAAACCTATGATAAGTTTTTAAATCACTAATTCAGTCTTAGCTTTGTAGAGGCCTATTCAATATTTCTATTTTTCCTGAGTGAGTTTCAGTAATTTGTGTCTTTCAATAAATTGGGGAGTGATTCTTTTCCTACCCTTTCATAAGTTATATTCATTTTCTGGCATATAGTTGTTTATAGTATTCTCTTACAAACTTTTGTATTTCCTAAGATTGGTAGTGATGTTCTTTCTTCTTCTTCTTCTTTTTTTTTTTTTAAGTAAGATCTGTGCCCAATGTGGGGTTTGAATTCATGACCTCAGGATCAAGAATTGCATGCTCTACTGACTGAAACCAGTCAGGTACCCTCTCTTTAATTTTTGATTTAATAATTTGAGTATTCTTTCTCTCTCTCAACTTTTTTTTTATTTTTTTTTTTAATGTTTATTCATTTTTGAGAGATAGAGACAGAGTCTGAGCGGGGAAGGGGCAGAGAGAGAGGGAGACACAGAATCTGAAGCAGGCTCCAGGCTCTGTGCTGACAGCTCAGAGTGGAGCTCAGACTCATGAACTGTGAGATCATGACCTGAGCCGAAATAGGACGCCCAACTGACTGAGCCGCCCAGGTGCCACCCCCCCCCCTTTTTTTTTTTTTTTTTAAGCAATCTAGCTAAACTTTTTCCAGTTTTATAGGTGTTTTCAAAGAACAAACTTTTGGTTTAGCTTATATTTTTTAAATATATTTTTACCCCAGTTTTTTATTTATTTCCTTCTGCATATATTGGGCTGAATTTTTTTTTCTAGTTTCTTAATATGGAAAGTTATGTTATTGATTTGGATCATTATTTTTTTTTTTAATTTTTAAAAATTTATTATTTGAGAGAGAGAGCAGACACAGGAGGGGCAGAGAGAGAGAGAGAGAGAGAGAGAGAATCTCAAGCAGGCTTTATGCTGTGAGTGCAGAACCTGATATAAGTCTTGATCTCATAACTGTGAGATTAGGACCAAAGCCAAAACCATGAGTCAGATGATTTACTGAGCCAGATGACCTGAGATAATAATTCTTTTTAGAAAGTATTAGTACATTTTATTTTTTTTAGTAAAATTTTTGGTTTCCATCCAAAACTAGATGAAAAATACAGAGTTTATCTCATATCCCTCCACTTCCCCTACCCCACCCATAGCTTCTACCACCAACAACCAAATGTGGTACGTCAGTTAAAATCAATGAACCACATTGACATATGATTACCAACAAAAGGTTCATAGAAGATGTAAGTAAATAGAGAGATATATAGTATCCATGGTCAGGACTTTTAATACTGGTAAGGTGTCAATTTCTACTAACTAGTCTATAGATTCTATAGAATCCAAATAAAAGTCCTTACAGGCTTTGTTTTAGAAATTGATTAGCTAATTCTAAAATTCATCTGAAAATGCAAATATCCTAGATAAACCAAACAACTGGAAACAGAGGAATAAAATTGAAGAGCTAATTCTACTTGATTTTAAGACAAATTTTTTTTTTCAATACTTTAGAAGTGTTTCTCCACTGCCTTCTTGATTACATTATTTTTCATGAGACATCTGCTGTCATTCTTTTTTTTTTTTTTTTCCTGCATCTCTGCTTAACATGTCTTTTTAATTTGGACTGCTTCTAAGGTTTTCACTTTATCTCTCATTTTGAGCAATTTGGTTTATAATATGTCTTAATTTCATTTGTTTCTTGTACTTGCAAATTGTGGAGCTTATTGGATCTCTGGGTTTATACTTTTCATAAAATTTGGAAAATTTTTAGTCATTTATTTCTACAAATTGTTCTTTCTGTTTTCCTTTCCTTTCTCTCTTTTGGGACTCTCTCTATATATATATTAGGTCCCTTGAAGTTGCTCACAGCTCACATTTTTTAAATTGCGCTTTGAAATATAATTCACATGCCAAAAAATTCAATAAAGTATACAATTCAATGTTTTAGTATGCATCTCTGTAAATATACTAACAACATTGAGCTTTGCTACTAAAAAATACACTTTTTAAAAAACTATTTTTCCATGTGCTTCATTTTGCGTAGTTCCTTTTGCAGTGTTTTGAAGGCCACTAATATTTTCTTCTTTTCTCTTTTGCAATATATAACCTGGAAATACTCTCATCCAGAGATTTTTTCATTTCAGACATTGTACTTTTATATCTAGAAGTTTGATTTGGGTTTTTTATATGTCATCTAAATCTGTATGCAAACTTTTAAACATACAGAGGAATGTTATGGTAATTATTTTAATTAATAATTATTTTAAAGTAATTTTAATTACTTTATTTCTAACAATGGTTTTTAATCAATTTCAATTGGTTGATTGTTTTCATCATTATGTGTCATGTTTTCCTGATTATAAATCATGAGATTAGCCTTGTTGGGTGCTGAATATTTTTGCATTTCTATAAATATTTCTGTGCTTTGTTATGGAATTTAGTTAAATACTAAAAACTTTGATCCTTTTGGGTCCTTCTTTTAAGTTTGGTTAGATGGGAACAGAGCAGCTATTAATTAGCTGAGAAAAACCGTCATATGTCCTCTGCCCAAATGGCTCATATATTACAAAGTTTTTCTAATCTGACTAGTGGGCACATTCCGGGTCCTAAATGGGCACAAGAACTCTTTCTTCTAATCATTTAGCATGATTCTTTCTGCACCCCTGGGTATTTTCCTCACACTCGTTATCATCAGTAGTCAGCTAAGTCCTCCAGGAACACCCTCTACAGATCTGTATTTTCTCTGCATGTCTCTCTCCCATCTTTGGTATAATTTCCAGAATATTCAGTCTTGTTCTCTACAGAATTTCAACTTTGAGATAGACATCAGAGATTCTTTCAGGTTCCATCTGGGCTCCTCCTTACTATTCTGCTTGCCTAGAAATCCTCTCAAGGCTTTAAACTGAGGTAACCGTAGCACCCACCTTATTTGTTTTCTGTCCTTTAGGGATCACTGTCCTTCATTGTCTGAAGGGCCAATGTCTTCAAAACCTTTATGTTTTGTTCAGTATTTTGGTTGTTTCAGTCAAGAGGGTAAATCCAGTCCATTTTCTTCAATTTTGGCCAAACATAGATGTGTCCTCATTGATTTTTGTTGAAGCTTTTATTTACCTAGTATGAAATTGGACCACCTGGTGAAAAGTATAAAATCATAAAAGCAATTAATCGACCTCCAATTTCTCATTTTTTTCTCTACCACTTATCTATACAAGTATATTATTATTTTTTTAAGCTTATAAATAAAGTATATTATTTTGGTTTAAAGTAATCTTATACTGAGTCGATCTAACATAGTAAGTCTGAACAACTATAATGAATATCAGTCTCATATTTCTTTAATTTTCATCAAAACTCATCAACTTCATTTTTCATGTTTCCAAATAATAACTGTTAGTGTTCTCTGACTACAAAAATAGATGATGTCTATGCATAATGAAAACCAAATCATATCAGTATTTTCTACTCAGTCTGAGATAATGTACACTCTTCTGTCTGTTGTGTATTATGCTCAACAGCTACTGATCAGAATTAGGTCTTTTTTTATAACTTTTTTGTAATGCTAAACCTGTTAATTAGAAATTTGCTATCATGAGTTTTTCAATAATCATTTTTTTAAGAAAAAAATTGTAGTGTTAAACTCAACAGTAGCTGGTCAAGATGCTAAAATGATGATACAATATTTATATATTATTGAAAGTGTCCTGTGTAATGCAAGTCACTTTTTGACCATTTTTCCATATGTTAACATTGCTGGGTGACACTGAAGCCCTTTCTATACTTCGTATTCAGCAATTTAAGCTTTGGCTTGGGGCGCCTGGGTGGCTCAGTCGGTTGAGCGTCCGACTTCGGCTCAGGTCACGATCTTTCGGTCCGTGAGTTCAAGCCCCGCGTCAGGCTCTGGGCTGATGGCCCAGAGCCTGGAGCCTGCTTCCGATTCTGTGTCTCCCTCTCTCTCTGCCCCTCCCCCGTTCATGCTCTGTCTCTCTCTGTCTCAAAAATAAATAAATGTTAAAAAAAAAAATTAAGCTTTGGCTCAATCTGTGTAGGCAGTGACTAGAAGGAATTATCAGGTGGTGATGGGTTGTTGGGGAGACAGAGACTTAAAAAAGAAGGAAAGGATGGAAACTCGGCCAGTATTTATGCTGGGTACTGAAGATTATACTAAATCAAAGGAAGTTACTGTATTTTTGACCTCTGCATAGGGACAGATACAAACCTTAGAATTCTTTTTTATTATTAAAACCTGAAAACTGAAATTAGGAATAATAGGCAGGCTTAGACTAACATTCAAGAAAAAAACCCAATAGTGTTGCCTAATCAAGTTTCTGATTTATCTCTTACAATGTATGCTATACCATCAGATTTATATAAAAGAGTGTTCATTTGTTTGATTTTAATTGGAAGCTTATGAAAATATCTCTAAATTTTTCATAGTATATATAAATGATGATTTTAAAATTGCTGAAATATGCTGTTTTTATTGACTTAAACCTAAATAGAATTCATTTCTAAAGGAACCAGAATGTGGAAAAATTTTTGCTTTGAATAGTGATCAAAGCCTGGGTGGCCCAGTCAGTTAAGCATCCGACTTCGGCCCAGGTTATGATCTCGCAGTTTGTGAGTGAGCGCCCCGCATTTGGCTCTGTGCTGATGGCTCGGCTCGGAGCCTGGAGCCTGCTTCAGATTCTGTGTCTCATTTCTCTCTGCCCCTCCCCCACTTATGCTTTGTCTCTCAAAAATAAATAAATGTAAAAAAAAAATAAATAGTGATCAAGTAAAATAGATCAGTTCATATGTAACACATAAAAATAAATTGCCTTTCTCTTAAACATGTTTTATGTTGATCAAAGTCTATGGTTCAATTGACTTGATATTTAAGCATTTATGGTGGGTATATTTAAAGTTAAAAGAACCTTTTATAACAGTTCATTGAGTTTATTGAATAGTTCACACACTTTCAATATTCCTTTCTTTTGGTACATGTATGAATGTTATTCTCCAGTTGATCATGCATAAACTTGGTTTTATTTTGTATTTTCTGATAATGTTTAATCTTACCTATAGAAGACTCATATTAAAATTCAGTATCTCATTAAATTTCTACATGAATTCAATTTAGGAATTTAAGAATTTCAGCATTACTTTGAGAAATTATGTAATTTAAAAAAAAAAAGAAAGAAACCTTCCAGAAGAAACAGTGTCCTATGTCTTTTGTATTGTTTTTATATATTTATTTTTTTCTTTTTTTTATGCCATGCACAGTGCTGGCTCTCTGAGAGCCAGACACAAAATGAGAGTGACATGTCAAACACATGGATATCAAGGATGTGGTTACCTTAGCAACAGGAAGCATATAAAAGCCCTCAGAACTTACCTTCCTACTCCTGGGACATTTCAGAGTTTCAGATACTGTAAATACGGGTGAATATGATGTCTATAAGAGACATCACAAACAAAGTATTATAATGTAAAGTAACCCAAGTTTTTCTCACAGTACCAAGAACGTAAATTGTAATTCACTCCCTTTCTGAAAATGGGTTAGTGGTGGTCTAAACCAAAGGTAGAACAATACTTCTGGACTTTATATTCTATAAAAATAGAAGGTACATTAAGTTCAATAGATTTACACATATCCATAGAATTTGAAGTTCTGTTATAGGTTTTGAAAGATTTGTTAATTTTAATTTCCTTTTGAATGATAAAATGCGTTAAGATTCTGAATTACTATAGAAATAACATTGGAAAAATGCTCCACAGATTAGAGCCGCACAAAAATGTAGTGAAAGTAGGTTTGCTCTAGTAGATAGTTGAACTATAAGAATTAGATCTGTCACTGGATGGGAAAGCCCTTCTGAAATTTTGCCAAAGTAAAAATGACATTTGTCTTTAGTAAGAAAAACTTACCTTCATCACTACTATCTCAAAAAAAAAGGTTTTGTTTTAATATTAATAGTGGAAAACATTCTAAATATCTATCATCATCTATCCAAATTAATTTGTAATTACTTTCTCTTGCTGATAGTCTTCATCATTATGTCTGTGTTTTCCTCTTATTGAAATGTCTTATAGTTCTTTTCTGTAGGGAAAATCTCTGTCTCCTCTCTCTCCCTCTCCCTCTCCCTCTCCCTCACCCTCACCTTCTCTCTCACCCTTTCTTCCTTTCTCTCCTTCCTTTCTTCTCTCTCTTGCTCATGTTAGTTATGTTCTCTTTACCTCTTTCTATTTATCTAACTTGCATATTAAATGGCCCATAATACCCACACATGAAATGAATGGACCCTTTTTCTCTGTACAAAAAAAAAAAAAAAAAAAGAGTTTGGTTCTTAAATTTGCTAAATAGAGTGGTATATTTGAACCCTGATTTCTCGTATTACTCTCATTTCAACTAACACCTTCACTGTTAGGAGACTCAATGATGAATCAACTATGATGCAGCACTTTTTGACAAGCCTAAATGACAGACAACATCTAATATTTCAAAGAATTTAATAGATATGCTCACTCTCTATTCATCTAAACTTCTTGAGTTTGAACTGCATAGGAGCTAAATCATCTTAAAGCAAAGTGCCCAGGACCTATTATATGAACTCACTTCAGAAATCCCTTCACTGATTTATGATTTACTGTTATGTTATGCTATCAGGATTTATGAAGGATCAATATAAGAATCACCTATTTGAAATATGGTCTGTGTCCTTACGGAACATGGCTTGAAAATTTCAGCCACTGTTATATGAGAAATCATACAATAGACTTTATTTCTTAATTTAGTTTCAGAAATTTTTATCTGTCAATTTATTTGTACATTT